>NW_004955403.1:54731435-54738443 GCF_000276665.1 Chinchilla lanigera
ATCATATCACAGCGATATATGTGCACCTATGTTCATAGCAGCACAATTTGTAATTGGTAAATTGTGGAAGCAACCCAAATGGTCATCCACTGAGGATTGGATAAGAAAATTGTGGTACTTTTATATAATGGAATATTACCCAGCTATAAAGAAAGATAAACTCAAGGGCTTTATAGGTAGGTGGTCACATCAATCAGAACTGCATGTGCAAGCACCACATTGTCTCACTAGTGTAAAACCTGAAAGAGTTAATTTAAACTCAGAGGTATGACAGACATTGTGAAATGATAGGAAAACACTCAAGGGTAAAAGGCAACTGGGATGTGGGAAAAGAAAAGGGAAAGAAGGAGAAAGTTTGTATGTATGTGTATACAGGATAGTTAACATAGTTGTTCTACTGTCTTCTATTTCTTTGCTGAAAGAAACTGTCAGTGAGTCCTTGATTGATCAATATTGCATGTCTCTATCTGTTTTCATGAGAAACCACTTTGAAGCTATCAATATGTAATACAACAAGCCTTGTTAACTTCCTACCACTTTGTTTGTAACTCTGTATTCTCTGTACTGTTCTTTTACTATTTTGTAAAATGTTGTCTGTCTGTTAATGTTTTCCTCCTTTTATTTCTAAAATAAAAAGGATTTGTCAGTTATGTCTATGACTCATTTTCGGTCACTTGTTAGATATGTACAATGTGTACATCTGTTTTACTTTTGAACATGATACCCAAATATTTTCAGCATCACTTACGGAGAAGGTTTTCACTTTCCTCGAAGTCAGTTCAGTATGGGAGCTAACTCTGAATGCTCGGTTCTGTTTCAATGACTTATTCAACAGCCTCAACCCAATACTGTACAGCCTCATTATTAGAGATTTATGATAACATCCGACGACAGATAATGCACAATCTCCAACTGGGTTCTACTTCTTCAAAACGTATTCTTGCTCTCCTGTGTCCTCTACATCTTCATGTGAATTTAATTATAAAATTGTTTTTCACAAAGTCTGTTTTAATGTGCACTGATTTTTAAATTTTAGTTTCTAATTCCTTATTGTTAATACATAGAAATGAGTGAGATAAATATATGTTAACTTTGTATCCTGTGACTTTGATGAATACATTTCTTAGTTCTAGCAGAAATGCACAAACCTGGAAATTTCTTTCTCAGAAAGTTTTTAACCAAAAGTTCACCTTTTTAGTAGATATATGATAATACATTTTTCTTGAATGAAATTTGGAAGTTTGTATCTTCCAAGAATGAGCCTGTTTCCTGTCTGGTGTGCAGTTTGTACTCACAAAGTTGTTCACAGTATTTGCTAAACGTCCTTTGCATATCTATAGAATATCTACCAAGCTGCATCCTGCTTTTCCTGCTGTTGGAAATTGTGTACTTCCTTTTCTCTAATAATTATAGTTGAAAGTTTTATTTATTTTATTGCTTTCATTGAAAAATAAGTTTTCATTTCCTTTATTTTTATTTTTCTATTTTAAATTTCAAACATTAACATTGTAATCATTTGTGTCTTCACTGTTCTACATTATTTCCGTTGTTCTTCTGATTGTAACATTCCAGGATAGTTTTCCTTATTGCTCTAGTTTTTTCCACTTCTGTGGTTTTCTGATCAGAATTGCGATGTTACCCTTACGTTTTCGTTTTTGTACTGTGTGATTTCCTTCAGTGGCTTTTAAGATTTTCTTTTCATTACTATTTTAAGTAAGTTGTTTTTAATTGAGTTTTATTCATATTTATTATGCTTGAAGTTCCTTGGATTCCAAGAACCTGAAAGTTGGTCGTTCTTATCAAGTTTGGAAAATCAATTATTTTCTATATACTTTTCTGTCCTGCTCTTTCTCTCTCCTCTCGTTTTCTTTTCCTCTTCAGAAATTCAGTTAATCACATACTAAGCTGTTGAAATTATTCCACACCTCTTCATTGCTTTGTTCTCTTCTATTCCTGTTTCACTGTTGTAGTCTTTATTGCTAGGTTTACAAGTTCATGAATCTTTTATCTTGCAATCTAGGTTGCAGCTAACTTTAATATATTTTTCATCTCAGATAATGTAGCTGTCAATTGTATGAACTTAATTTTCTTTTGGAAAAACATCTCCCTTGTCTCTACCTCAGTCTGTCTAAATGTTTCTTTTGGTTCTTGAACACACGAAATAAGTTGCAATCTCTTTTACGTTGAGACAGTGTCTTGTTATGCACATGCAGTCCAAGCTGGTCTTGAACTCACTGTGTAGGCTACGTACCCCAAACTGGACCAGGATTTGCAATCCTTCTGCCTCGGCCTCTCATAGTCATAGTAACTTTTTAATGTGTTATGTTTTGATAATACTAACTCATTCACTTATCTTTCCATTGTCATGTTTTTCTGCTTTCTGATCATTTTTTTATGTTTATGCTAGTCATTATGTTTTTACCTTTTTAGTTAATAGTTATCTAGACATGCCTGTAGAAGTTCTTGGGCTTATTCTTGGGATGTAGCGAAGTTACTTGAAAAGCTCTTAATTATTTTGGGTATTGCTGTACATTCAGCAGAACAGTCTTTACTTTATGACTAATTTTGCCTGATTATGGAGGCAAACTGTTCTGATTACTGTTCCCGATCCCTGTGAATTATGATGTTTCCTAATCTGACTGCGGAGCAGGAATTATTGCAAGCTCTGTGGCAGTGGAGGCATTGTTTCCTCTCATCCTTTTGGGTGATTATTTCTTAGACTTTCTGTGATTTCTTTGGATGCCTGTGCTGATTAGACCTCATCTGTAGCCTCACCAGAGCTCTAGAACTCTCAGTGAATTTGGCTCCTTCCTGCTCGTCTTCTGGGTGCTCTGGGGACTCCTTACACCCCCTGCACTTGTGAGGTCACCAGGTTCCCCTGGACTCCCTTCTCAGTGCCATGAATGGACACCATCTCAAGCAGGAAGCTGGGCCTCTCCCCCACAGCCCTGTTTTCTCCAGGATCCTTGTTCTCAGTGACCTGATTCCTAGTGTTTTCATGAAGTTTTTATTTTTCAATATATTGGGCCTTGCTAATTAATTATTTAGATTGGACTGTTAATCCCTCCCCCCATTACTTCGTCTGGCCAGTAATCAGGCCTCATTTTTTCTTTGAAAGATAGTCTTGCTGAGAAGAACTTCATCCTGGAAGTTTTCTCTCCTATTATGCCATTCTCGAGTATTCTTACCTGCCCAGTTCCCAGAAAGGCAGCTCACGTGTTTGCTCTCTTGTGTGTGATGAGAAGGTTCTCTCTCACTGACGCTCAGTGTTTGCTCTTGAATTGCCTTCCAGCCGTGTGAATATGATGGCTTTCATCGTGGTCTCTGAGGCTGTGCTGGTAGAATGAGTGCAGCTTCGTGGCTGTGCAAATCAGTGCTTGTCATCTGGCTTGCAAGGTTTTCAGCCATTACCTCTTCCAAAGTTTTCCTCGTGCCCCTCCTCTGGGGTTCCCCTTACATGTATGTTTGTTACCTGTTGGTGTGGTTGGTGTTTAATCACAGGGCTCTTAGTCTGTGTACATGTCAATCTTTTTCTTTCTGGCTTTCAAACTGGATAATTTCTACTAATCTATCTTCATGTTCATTTGGCTTTTCTTTTGTCATTTCAGATCTCTTATGGGTCCACTAATGAAGTTTCCCACCTCTTAGAACCATTAGCTAGTACGTTTGATGGCTTCTTTTTGAAATTGAGAGTCTTCTTAATCTTTACAAATACTTTGAGTTCACTCTTTGGGCATATATATATATATATATATATATATATATATATAGTTGCTTTGAATGTTAGATCTAAACATGGTTGCTAAAGCTAACATCTCTGCCTATTTTCTCAGTTTCTATAGACTTTTCATCCTTAATTTATATTTATTTCCTATTGCCTTTTTGTTTGTATATCTCTGGATTCTTTTGCTGAAAACTAGTTATTTCAGGTGAATTATTGCAGAACCTTTGAGTTTTGATGTTTTTCCCTTGATTTTCTTTTTAATTTCCGTAGACCTTAGCTGAGGATTGTCTTCTTGCGTGATGTTCAGGTGCTGATCTCTGTGCCTTGCTTGAATTCGTGTTTCTGTTTTCAGTCCAGCTCTCTAGGGCAGGGTTGTGTGACTACATATCTTAACCACTGATTGTCTTAGAGAGCGTGCTTGCACATCCTGAGCTGTAAGTGCTCCAGTCTCTGCAGCTGTGTGGGGTGGAGTTGGAACAGGGAAGGACATTACAGGTTTTCATCACAGGCTTGGACGTTACTCACACTGGGCTTCTCAGGTGTCTCCTTCAGTGCAAGCTCTTTCCTGACAGCCAGGAGTCTCGGAGCCCTCTCCCGTCCAGCCTCTCCCTGCTCCTTCTCCGGCAGCGCTTCCTTGCTGCAAATGGAGTGGACCTCAGGCTTACGGAGTAGAGTGTTTTCCCCGATTCTCTCACAGAGCTTCAAGCTTTCGCTGGTATGCTGCTTCGGCTCTTTGTGCACCACCTGAGGTGAGGTTTACCCTTCTGGTTGGTCACCAGCTCTGTGCTAGTACAATGCCGTCCTCAGCCACTGAGCTGGGGAGAAAGGAGGAAGGGCAGAAGCTCACGGACCTGCACATTGCACAGCCAAAGCTCTGCTGCTTCTCAAAGCTGAAACTTCTCAACCTGCTTGCCTTTGTCAACTCCCACAGTGTGAAATGTTGTCGCTTTTGACACCTTTGTACGGTCTTTTCTTTGGGTACGTGAGTGTGTGTGTGTAGGGTGTTCTGCAGCCTCTTCATGCTGATACCAGCATGGCTGGAAGACCTCTCTATCCTTTAAATACAAAAAGCTGAGAATGATGTCATACACAGATAAATAATCATATGTCAATGTCATGTGTATGACTCTCATTTTTATATACTTCATGCATTTTAACATATGCACACACCCTGTGACACGTGTGTATGTGTATACACGTATTTCTTTTCCACCTTTGCTCCTTTCTATATATTCAAATTTCTGTGCACTTTCATTCTCATCTTGAGAACTTCATTTTGCCTTTATAACAAATTCAGATATTCTAGTAATTAATCATCCCAACATTTTTGGTTTAAAAAATATTATTTGGCTTTTGTTTTGAAAGATAGCCAACTTGGAAAAGAAGTGTAGAAGAAATTTGATTTCTGTCAGTGCACTACCAGTGTTCCCCCTGGAATACTGGCTTATGTTATTTGATAGTAATGCAGATCTTTTTGTTTTATGTGGCGTGTAATCCTCCCACCATGCTAGATTCTTGTAAGATTTTTCTCTATATCATGAGTGCTCAGTAATATGACTGTGATTGCCTTGGGGGTTTTCCTTGTGCTTATGCTGCTTGGGATTTGGCAAGGTTCTGGAATTTTTGAATTTATACTTTTCGTCAAATTTTAAAAATATTTGAAGTCAGCCTGGGTCAACAAAATATTTGGCATTATTTCCTGACAAATTTCTCCCTCAATTATATATATTGCTATATTCACAAGGGATTGATGACCTGTTTATAATTTTTATCTTTATTTGTTTCTTTGTGTTACATGAGTAGTTTCTCTATTGCCACATCTTCCATTCTGCCAGTTACTTCTTCTGGAGGGTCTGGTCTGCTGTTTCTGCAGTCAGTATGTTCTTCAATTCCAGCATTGCTCTGCTCTTTCTGGAAGTTCTGTTCAGTTCTTTAAAATTCATTTTATTTATCTCCTCATGATATTCATACTTTCCTCAACCTTCTTGAACATATGGAGCCTGCTCCTAATTACTTTTGTCCCCTCTTGGATCTGTCATTTCTGTCATTTATGGGTCTCTTTCTATAGATTGACTACATGCTGTTTGTGAATTATATTATTCTCCACCTTTGCATGACCCATAAATCTTGAATGGATGGCAGACATGAGGAATTTTATGCTGTTTGTGGCTTGGTTGTGTTTCATCAATATACTGTTAGTTTTGTTCTGCCCTGCACTCGATTTGCTCAGAATCCTTCCACACCTTGCTCTTTCACTTTCTCAGCGTAGGTACAGGGATGTAATTTTGTTAGGGTAGGTCTAGCCACTCCTTCAGTCCAGGGCGAATTTTTCCCTCTACCAAGTCCATGACTACTTTCCTGAAGACCAGCCCATGTGTGCTGAGGAGCCTTCGCTGTAGATTGCAGAGCTCTTCCACTGTGGCTAGAGTCCCAGGGGAGCTCCAGGAATTGTTCAGCCTAATCTTCTCACGACTTTTGCCTCATTTGGGCTATGTTCTTCTTACGTGAGTACATCGTCGCTTGAACACTGCAGGGAACCGTCTACACAGATCTAAAGTTGTCCTTGGCATCTTTCTGCTCTTCTGTACTTTGCCCTACAAACTCTGTCCACTTTCGTCCTTCTCAAAGTTTAATAGGTGACTTTGCAAGTCCTGGAAGCCACCTGTGTTTGTTTCCCTCTTCTCTGTAACCTGGAAACTGCCTCTCAGACTGTTAGTTGTCAGTGGATGACTCGACTTGTTTACTTCTCTTCCCTGCTAGACTAGAGTCTTCTTTTCTAGTTCCTGTGGCATTTTGTACACTTTCCTGTTTGACTAAGGCAGTGTGTAAATACAGTCCTAAATGACTGAATATGAAAGTCGCATTGACTGATGTTTTAACATCAAGCATCTTGAGGTTATGAGGGGTCCTACTGTTTATAGTACATTCTGCATTTTTATCCATCTATATTTGTGAAAGAAAGGTTTTTACTCTTATAAACCCAAGAGACACTATCAGTAAGATTCTTTTCCTCTTCTGAAATTTATTTTTGGTATCAGGGTACTAGTATCCTCATAACACTCAATTGGAAACTGTTAGTCACTTTGCTCTCATTGCTGAGACAAAATCCCAAACACCTAAAGTTAAAGGGGGAAAGGTTTATTTAGCTCAAAGTTTGTAGTGGTTTCAGTCCATAATCAGATGATGCCAAGGTGGGGTAGCACATGGTAGAGGGCAACAGTTCATGAAGACAGCACAAGCAGAGGGAGAGAGAGAGAGAGAGAGAGAGAGAGAGAGAGAGAGAG
>NW_004955403.1:54738583-54796360 GCF_000276665.1 Chinchilla lanigera
ATGAATTAATCACAAACTCTAGATTCAACCACCATTGAAAAGCCTTCCCTCTGTGACTATAACTGTGTGAGGCTTTAGGGGGATGTTTAGACACAAACCATAATAGAAACATTCCTTCTTCATTTGGGGAGAAGGTATGTATAAGAACATTAGTATTTCATCATTTTATGTTCACCAACAAAATCAGTAGGGACTGATGCTTTCTTTATGGAAAAGTTTAAGAAATTAATTGTTTCTTCCCTAGAAATTTTAAAATTTTTGTGCCAGTTTTGTCAAGGTTTATATTTTAGGTGATTGGTGCATTATATCTAACCTGTTGGTGCTTTATTGACATAAAGTGCTTATAACCATTTCTTGATAGCTTTTAGCTTCTGCATGATCTGTGGTGAAAATCTCTTTTCCTGACATTTCATTTCACCCTTAGGTTAGCTACCTATATACTATTTTTGACACTCATTTTCCCTAAACGGGTACAATCTATATTTTCTATTTTGTTTTCTATTTCATGGATATGTACTCCTCAGTCTGTATTTTATCTTGTTCCTATTTTGTGTCATGTCTACTTTACTTTCCAAATCTTCTTGAAGTAGACCCATAGGATATTGATTTAAGGCTCATTTTACTTTCTAGTAAAATAATTTACACCTACAAATTTTCTTTTAAGCACTGTTCTATTGTTTCACATAAGTGTTAACACAGTAAAGTCTTGGATTGTGAATAACTTGTTCCATGAAGTTTCCACAAGAAGAGTAAACATGTTTAATAAAGTTTAACTCGATAGATGAGGGATGTCTTGCAACAGTGAAATATGTGATCCCCGAATATCACACAAACACACCTGAACCTATGCTTCACTTTCTCTCTCTCTCTTTCTCTCTCTCTCTCTCTCTCTCTCTCTCTCTCTCTCTCTCTCTCTCTCTCTGTAGCTGCAGGGTTGTGGGTGATCCTCTCCCACAAGCAAGAGGTTATGGAAGATATCTCGTCTACAGAGAAGGAGGAAAAGAAGGCAGAGGAATCTTTCACTTCAAATGTAATTAGGGAGATGTGTAAAATGTGGGAAACAATGCCAGATTTTGAGGAAAAGCACCACCCAAATGAGGCTGTAGCAGTGGGAGGAGTGGATCTGCTTAATGACAATGCAATGTCACACTTCTGTGAAATCTTTAAAAGGTAGAAAGACAAGTGTCATTGGACGGATTCCTTGTTAAATTTGCAGGAGAAGAAAAAGATTCCATTGAGCCTATAGACAGCAGTGATCCTACTAGTGATAGTGAAAGTCTACTACACAGTGGCCCTCCTCTCTCTTGTCTCCCTCACACCAGCCATGGAACTTTTCAACGGTAAGTGCAGGTTAATTTCATTTTCTTTATATTTTGTATTTTATTATTTTATATTACAGTACTGTAATCATTTTTATATGAATGTTTTTGGATTGTAGAATGAATCACCTGAGTTTCCATTATTCTTATGTGGAAATTTGTAGTGTTTTGGATTGCAAGCATATTTCCAGAATGAATTATTCTTACAAAACAAGGTTTTACTGTATATAAAGTTTAATATTTTTATTATTTTACCTAACATGTTTTCTAATTATTCTTGTCATTTCTTTTACCTGTGTACTATTTAGTAGATTAATTTCCAAAAATATATTTCCTAGGTAGCTTATCGATAATGATTTACATTTTAATTCTGCTGTAGAGCATACAGTGCTTTGCATCATTTTAATTGTTGAATTTTAACACAACTAATTTCACAGTTCATCTATGTGAATCTTTCTAATGTACTTCACACACTTGAAAATTCTTGATCTATGTTTGTAGATCTACTATTTTATACACAGTAGTTTGGTCATGATGTTTAATAGTGATTGATATATGCTCTATATCTTTAACTTGTTTATCTAATTATTGTATACATTTCTGGGAGGAAAAATTTCTATGATTGTAAAATCTTTTCTCTTCCTTTCTTCCAGTTTATATATGTATGTTGAAATTATCTTATGTTTTACCCACTTATGATGTCAAATTGACTGCTTCATTACTGAAAAATGGCTCATTTATATTTGGTATTGCTACCTTTGTCATAATTATTTTATTTGATATGAATAAACCACTCCTGCCTTCTTAGGCTTACTGTTTGTATGACATGACTTCAAAAATTCTGTCAGATTTTACATTTAAAGTAAATATTTTATAGGTATATCATTGGTTCTTCCTTTTCTATGTAGGCTGATCATCTCTCTCTTATAACTGCATTAGTGTGTTCATGCGCATTGCTTTAAGTGTTTCTTTGTGTTACTTGTTGTCCATTTACTCTGCCTGTTTTTTCTGTATTGTATCATTTGATATCTTTTTCCATATTTCATTATGCTGTTATATTTATAAACACTAAAGCTTATGCCAGCGTTTTAGAGATGATCATTTGCAAAAAGGCAAATAAATCCACAGAGAACCACAGAAAACTTGTTGCTTGAGTATGCGGCGAGCATGTTACATCATTCTTCTGTTATATGTTTGGGTTAATACATCTGCAGCTCTCCTTCACTTCCCGACTCTGCAGAGAAATGTGCAGCAGTGTGAGTTTATGCATTAATCAGAGTATTCTGAGGCATAGGTAGTGGAGTGCATCTCAGACAGAAGATCTTCAGTTCACCACAAAACACAGTGGCTTTAAGATGACAAAGTCTCTCCTGAAGACAAGCCTAAGGCTTAGTGACCCACAAAAACAACCGGTCTTCACCTGGCCTCCTTCAACCCAGCAACTGCTGAAAAACCTAAAAGAGGAAATTATTCCAAATCAGCTGTCATGTGCAGAAAGCCACTCAAAGTCATCTCTGTACATACAAAATAGAGATATTAAATTTAAAAATTATGAAATCTAATTAAAAATGTGAAACTTTCCCCAAGAATTTAGAAAGAAGGAATTCACAAGGCCTGCCTTAGCAATTATACAATAACCACTGAAGGAGAAGACTTACAAGCAGCGGAGTTAAACTTTGGCCAATCTCTTTAGCCTGTTGTAGAGCAGGCCATAATGCAAGAAAAAGCAATTAAGGAACCCACAGTGAACTTGGACAGCTCAGGCAGTTAAATATCTAAGCCAGATATGCCAGGAAATGACATTAGGCAAGAAGGAATATTGTTGCATTAATTATAATGTGAAGTCTGGCTCTGCAATAATTGAAAGGCATCAACACCCAGGGAGTGGGTTTGAACAAAGAGGAACTTCCTATGTCAGGGCGCATTTCCCTAAAGTGCAACTCTCAGGCCTTTTCCCACTGAAGTTATACGGGCTTCTATCAGAAATGAGGTCAGCATATTCATGAAGTTCATTAAAATGTCTCTTCTTTTGGCCATTTCAGTATAGGAACTGTTATTCAACATTGTGTGACTGTTCTTTCCCTTAGATTGAACTCTGATCAAATTTGTCCTTAAAATACCAGTAGTGGCTCCCACAGAATACATTAAAATACCCTGCAATTTACACTAAAGAAACCGATAAAGTAATGATCCATTCTTTGAACAGAGCCAGTTAATTCCAGTCCAGACACCTGTAGTGTGGGGTGTTGTGGAAAGCATTATGTCACCAGCCTGCTGGATAAGAAGCTTAATGAGCTCTGGAAGGCTATGACTGGGCCCAAATAACCAATTCATTCAATTTATTTTTCCTTTTCCCTTAATCCTTAGCAGAACATGACAGCCAACATTTTCAAAGTATCAAAACTGGAGTAACAGGAACACGTGGGGGTTCTGACACAGTGCCTCAGTCACTTCCCCCTGAACAGCTTTGGGAGGATGGAGACACAAACAAGTATGAGCTAAGTCACCGAGGAGCCAGGTTTACTAAGTCCTTGTTCACTGACCTGTGCAAGCCAACAAAGTGGTGAACACATGCATTCTGTACATGAGTTATACCCATATCTTTAAGGTGTCTTAGTTACTTTCTCATTGCTGGGACAGAATACCTGATACTCACAAATTACAGAAGGAAGAGTTTATTTTGGCTCACAGTTTGTTGTGGTTTTAGCACATAGCTGACTGGCTGCAAGGCAGGGTGGCATGGCAGAGGAGAAACAGTCCATGGCAGGGCAGGCAGGTAGCAGTGAGCCATCAAAGCAAGAGTCAGACTGTCTTAGCGTGGACCAGGTGCCTGCTGCACTGGTCTACCTGCTGTCACTGTATGATGCAGTGGTTTTATCCCGATAGACCTTCCTGAGGACGCCTGATAGTGGAGGACAAGCAGGATGCCGTCATATGACAGTGAGGTATGAAGCATTAGATCCTGCGTATCTGTGTTCTTAAAGAAGTCTATCTTTGTGTAGCTATCTGCAGACATGCAAGATGTAGTCTCAGACTGTAATGATTTCATGTCTCTCTCGAGCTCTTAGATACCCATGCCACCCCAATTGGCAGTGCAGAGGCTGTGTCTGTGAGGGCAAAGCAGTCCAATCTCCTGAGGCTAGTGGCTAAGTTCCCTGGCTTCTCCTTCCACTTCTGGTCTCTGTTAACTCTTGCAGCTGGACGAGATCTGTCTTCCTCAGCAGATAAGCAGTAACTCAGGGGGTACAAGTTGAATATGTGTGGGGTTTAATTTCCATGCATAAAATTTGATCAGTGAGATAAAAGTTGAAAGGAGAAGGCAGCAGATAAATTACCCCTCCATTCCTCTCTCTCATGGAAGCTCCCAGGGCTTGGTCTTTCTGTAACATTTCTCAGGAAATACCCCATGAGCTCAAGTGATTAGCAGTGCTGTTAAAGAGCACAGGGAAGGCTTGCTATGGATCGCACCATCTTCCCTCCCTACCTTCTCTCCCATCTCTTGTGCTCACTCTTAATCTCTAGGGTTAGTTCTGCAGCTGAAATATTGGCTTTGGAGCTTTGCTCGGGCTCCCTTCCTGGTGCACTAAGTGTTGTGAATGTAGGCTGTGTGGGGTTCTGTGGTTCAATTGCCCACAATGTGTGAGCAGTGACAGTGCCCTCAGGTTTGGGGGTGACTCTGGGTGAGCAGGGGAAGCACTGCCTCCCACTGTCTCCTGTGGTCATCTGGGATGGCAGGCATTGGCAGAACAAGCATCTGCAATATTTGTAAGTATACAGCAATATTTTGAGGGCTTGAAAGCATTGTGGAAGCAAAATAACAGAATTACGTCAGTTCAGTGCCAGTCCTAAAGTCTGGAGAGGTCTGATGTCACCTTTGAAGGAGATTATGATACCCAGGAGCCCCAGGTTCTCTGCATGAATATCAGAACCAACATCTCACTGCAAGCCTGCAAGTTCTGGAAAAGAAACTAAGGACACAAATTTGAAAGATTCCTGTGTGAAAATCAAGTCCTTCCGTAAGATCTCTGAGTTGTAACTGAGTGGTTTTTGAGGGGCAAACCTGGAAAATGTGGACACCCTAACTCCCTGAGCCCTTCTGATCTTTTAAGTTGCCAGAAAGATGCAGCCTTGCCCTTCCCAAAGACATGTGAGGACATTACCTAGAGAAGGATCTTCAGTGGTGGGTGATGTCTTCCTTCCTCCAGGCGAGGTTCCTTCCCCACAAGCCCTGAGCAAGAGAAAACAGTTACTGCTTCAGAAAAAACAGGCTAAATCTGTAAGTGTCTGAGGAACTGGCTAGCGTGTGTGCTGGTGGGCAGTAGGGCACATAGGTGGGACTGGCATTTGGAATATTAATCTCGAGGAGCAGAATATAGGACTGAAAATTGGAGAATTGAGAGCAGTACACACTATGACTTAAGATTGAATATACTTCTAGAGACATCTGGAGCCATTCATAAGAATTCACTCACTTGAGCTCCTGAAAGCCTACTTCAGCACTGCCTGAAGAGAGATGGAGATGCCATAATTTCCATGGCATTTTATTGAGAAGAGTCAGAAAGGTTGTGAAGGTGGAACCAGAAATTATTATGGGAAACCTAAAAACCCATTGTTGACTATTTTCTTCCAGGAGGTCAGGAAGGATTTTTTTCTCAATAAGGTAGTAAAACATACTGGACGTGGTGGTGCACACCTGTAATCTCAGCACTCAGGAGACTGAGGCAGGAGGATATCTTAGAGTTTGAGGCCCCCCTGGGCTACAAAGTGAGTTCAAGGCCAGCTTGAACTGCATAGTGAAACCCTATCCGTAAAAACAAAAGACAAAAACAAAAACAAGACAAGAAAACATGCCCTGGTGTAGGGATCAAGAGACATGTAGAACAAATGTGGTCATGGTTCTCCTCCGTGGGTTGGGATGGGCGGCGATGCATGGAAGTTAGAGAGACCACATACAAATGGTGATTTTCCGTTTTGCAGTGACCCTGATTCTGTGGAAGGGAAACTGTCATGTGACTGGGTTCCCCATAGTAATGATGATAATGGATTAGGGATGAGAGACCAGGTCCAAAGTCCACCAATCAGAGCACTGCTGTGCCACAAGGAGCTGAGGGTCCAAGTGGCAATAAGGAAGGCTTGATCCACAAGGGTCTGGCAGTGGCCTAAAGATCACAGGATTTCGCTCCTGTGCAGATGGCTGGCTGACTAAAACGTTGCTCTACTCTTCCTTTCTGAGAAAGATGAAGAGCTGCGAAGCAGATGACTGAAGCTGGTCTCAGCAGTACAAAATTGTGACCTAAACTCTGTTTTTCAGTCTGTGTCAATTCATTGGTGTGGAGGCCTTTAAAGGGAGGTCATGAATGTGTCCTCCTGAGAAAGATCCTGGCATGTGCCTTCTTCCTCTGACTCCTCCATAGTGAGAATTGCAGCCAGCTGCCAGGGAATCTCAACACCGGGCATGAGTGGTGATCAGATCTCAAGGACTCATACATATGGGGCTGGGGCCGCTACTGAAGTCAGGAGATGTGAACATTATCATTATTGTGCAGATAGAGTGGGATGCATAGAAACTACAAGAAGTGCATCTTCCCACCTGAGAGAGCATACAGTAATCCTGTGGACCAACTTTGTGATTTGTCTGCACAAAATACAACACTGAGAAAGATACAATTAGCAACTGGAAGAACATTTACCTTGGTTCCCTGACTTATGGAGGAAGGAACAACAAAGCAAGGGCATATAAATGGAGCCTTCTATCCCCAGGAGCAAGAAGCGGAAGTAATACCATGTTCTCAGGGGAATAGAAGAGACGAGGGCTGACCTCACACTTTTGAAGGGTGAGTCCCTGTCTGTTTCATTCCAGTGACTTACACACTGTTTGGCCTTTGCAAAAATGACAAGCATTATGGGAGGTAGTAGTGGATTGCTCAATATGGAAGCAGGTGGTGCTGTAGATCTTAGCTCCTCTGCCGACTGCCAGATGTGATCCTTTTACTGGGGCTTCCAAGCATGGCATAAGCTTCTGACTGGAGAGTGTGTCCTTCCTGAGAATCCTCCATGGGGGTGGTGAAAGGCAATTTGTCTTCACACAGTAGAGGGGAACTGCAGCCCTACAGTCAGTTCCACAGGGCAACTGATCACCTCAGTGTTCTGTAGAACATTGTTCTGGGCCACTGTGTTGGTGACGTCATCCCAATCGGATCCTCTGAACAGCAAGAAGCTACTGTCTCATCTTAGGTGATCACAGCAAAACACCACAGACGAAGTGGCTTCAACAATAAAACTTAGTGTTTCTCTGTTCTGGAGACCACAGGTTCAAGATCAAAGTGCTGGCAGACTCAGTTATCGCTGAGGGCTCTGTCTTCCTCCTAGTTGTTTGGGCTGCTATGATAAAATTTCCAAAAGCTGTGTGGCTGTTCTAGAACCTGGGAAGTGCAAGGGTGTTTGACAGTGGTGAAACATGCTTCCAGGTGCATGGAAGGCTGATGTCTTGGTGCATCCTCCTGTGGTGTCAAGACAGGCTGGACTTTCTGGCTTTTTTCTAAAGGAAATAGTCTCAGTCAGGAGGCTCCATCCTTAGGACCTAATCACCTCCGATGGCATCAGCTTCTAATGCCATCACCTTCAGGTTTTAACCAATGAGTGCTGGGGGCACAGATACTCAGTAGGTAGTACACTCTCTTCCTAGTTTAGGGACAGCCTTCTCACTGTGGCCTCCTTATTTTGTTTTCTTGGCTGTGAGGGCTCTGATTCCAACAAGCTGTCTCCACACTCATGGCCCTAACTACATCCCAAAAGCTCCACCCATGAACACCGTCATGTGGGGGACCTTGGCTTCAGGACATGAATTCAGGAGGGCACACAGCATTCAGTCTGAAACAAGTACCACAGATACCCTGCTAGAAAGTGAGTTGTCCGAGAGTGGACAATAAACCTTGTGAAGATTCAGACCCTGGCTACATGTGGAGGGGCAGTGTTCAGGGTCAGCGGGCTGGGACAAGCCAGCGCACTCCCAAGTAGATGAACTGTCATTTCACCTGAAACTTGAGACTCAGAAGCAGTCATCAAGCTCTCGTAGACCTCAGTATTTTGAGGCAGCATGTCTGTTGGGTTTGGGAATACAGATCCCCCAAAGGCTCCTAGATTCGAGGGCCCAGATCAGGAGAGGACTGTATGACATGCGTGTCCGTGGTCACAGCACGTTTCTGGGGCTTTGCTCTTTGAGCTGCACAGAGCTTCCCACGGGAGTTTTCATCAGTCTCAACAGGAGCCACAGCACAGTCCTGGGGGCTTTGAGCAAGTTTATGCCATTTCCAGTCTAAGACTACTTCCCAAGTGAGAAACAGCTTCCTTTACTATTGGCACTAGCACAGACTGCAACAAGAGACACCACGTAGCTGCATGATCTAAGCACACCATAATAAGCCGTGTTTTCGATCCCAGTGAACCCCAGTGAGGGAGGTTGTGGCCGTGAACAATCTGCAGGACTGGACTCGAGCAGATGCGGAAGCGATACATTCCTGCTCAGTCTTCCTCCATTCCCAGATCCTCAGCTCAAAGCTGTGGGGGCCCCATGTCTCTCTCAGAGGGGACAAAAGGGCTTGGGCCTGGGTCGCAGTCATGGACGTGATATTACCTGTATTTCTCTGGGCTTCTGTGACAAAATACACAGCCAGGGGACTTAAAACAACCCGCACTTACTGTCTCACAGGCTGGTGAAATTAAGGGGTGAGTGGGGCCCTGCTGCCCCTCTGAAGGGTCTCCATCCTTCCTGAGCCCTTCCAGCTTCTTGTCTTTGCCTACCAGCCTTGCACCCTTTTTCTAGCAGACGCATCACTCCAGCTCCAGCCTCCATCATCAATGGCTGTCTTCTCCCGGTATTTCTATGTTTTTCCCCCAGCATACACATCTGAATTTCCGCCTATGAGGACACAGTCATACAGGATTAGGGTCCTCCCTCATAACCTCTTTCTAGCTTGATCACATCTGTAGAGATCCCATTGCCAGTAAGGTAACCTCACAAGTAAGCGGGGATAGGACTTTGTACATATTTTGGAAGTTCAGAATTTAACTCATAACAGCTAGCTCCTGCTGTACTGCTGGCACATTATAGCTTAAAGTTAGGTGGGATCTTCAAATGCAGTGGTAAAGGGGAATGATTGCAGTTGGTAGAACTCTGGGTAGTACATTTGGTTGCCTATTTCTGCACAGGAAATGTTGATCTGATGTATAGACACACACAGCTCATCTATCTATCTATCTATCATATATATCTCAATATCTCTAGAGGATTATTTCCAGGATACTCTGTGGCTATCAAAATCAGTGGATGCTGAGATTCCTCCAATAAAAATGTTATAGTATTTGCACATAGCCTATGTACAGATCATCCTATACTTTAAATCATCTCTAAATTACCTTTAATACCTAACTCAATGTACATGTCATCTGAATAACTGTTGTACCATATTGTTTAGTGAATAAAGGAAAGTCTGTATGTGTTCAGCACAGATGCAATTTGTTTCCCACGTATTTGAGATCTGTGGTTTGAGATACGTGTTTCCCACGTATTGAGATCTAGCTTACACCACGGCTTGGGAGCCACAGAGAGTTCCAGCTGTGCCAACTCCTTAGCTAGTGGCAGCAGCAGAGCCTGGTTGGTATACTGGTAGCAGAACGGTCTGAGGAAGAGAATCTGCGTGGGTTCCTGGGGGTAGGAATGAAGTTCATGAACATTTCATGCCAGGCAGCTGTTCTCCACAGCTACCCTAATGCCTGCACGTTGAGCTCTGGAATAGTGTCCTAGGTAGCAGGGACAGTGACTACCTATAAGGCAAGAACATGTGTTTCTCTCCCAGTTTTACAGGTCAGCAATGATACTGCCCATGCTTCCAGGGCAGAAGCCAGGGCTAAACCTGGGCTTTGTGGGCTTGACTCCATTCCAAGGGAACGTCCCAGCTCTCAGCAGCAGGAAAATTAGATGCCCAGACTACCCCTCCTTAAGTGGGGTGGCCTTGTTTTCATCAGAGTTCTTACACACCTTAGATACTGGTTGCTTCCTCTACTGGCATAGGACCTGGAGGAACCACCCCCAGAGTTCCATAGAAATCCTTCCCCAGCATCCCATCCTGCATGCCGTTGCCCCAGACCAAAAGACCCATTTTAAGGCAAAGAAGACATCACTCTGCCTTGTGATGAAATCGTAAAGTGGATTTCACCTTTCCTTCTAGGAGCTGCTGACTGGGGATACCCAGTTACAGGTCTGCCTGGGAGCAGCACCTTGTGGAAGGGAGCGCTGGCCACTGAGGTCTGACTCGGAACAGGCACGGGACCGTTGTGGGATGGGGCGTGTCCTGTGGCTGCGATGCACAGCTCTAGGAACCGGCCTGTCTAGTCTCACTCCTGATAACCCACTTTAGACTTTGTGCCTCCTGCAGCTCTTTGCAGTTAAACTCAGGTTCTCTCGGTCTAAGCGTCTTGATCCTTGAAGGGAAAACACTTCCTGTGGGAAGTAGTGGTCGATGATGAACAGCCACTAGTTTGCATTCCTATTCCACTGCAAGAGTATGCAGGGAGAAGGGGTTTCCACCTCTGGGTAAAACCATCTCCTTGCTGGAGACCACTGAACATGAGGTGCTGTTCGCCTCTCCGTGGGGCTGAAGGTGTTGGACAGACTGAGGCTGGAGTAGGGTTTAATTTTGAGGGTAACACACATCGATCTATAAGGGGTTGGGGTTGGAGTGGTCTGGTGACACATTTTTCCCCATCTCTCCATTCAGTGGATCACAAGAGTGTGTCCAAAGATCTGTGAAGCTGCTGAACACCCACCACTATTTTATTCTTTTCCATGAAATAGAGGATGACTCAAGTCTGCACCAGGCTGCATCTGCTTATGCTCTTTCCTGTTCAGTATCACGCACCCACTCTTGTGCTGCCCTGGGGCTGCACCTCCTACCTGCAACTTAGAACTGGCTGTCCTGAAGTCCCCAGCCTCCTCACCTGGCACTACTATCCCTCCCCAGACTCCCCTCATGATCCCAGCTTCTTGAGATGTGCAAAAATCTCCTAAAATCCTGTTGCTTTCTTTTCTTAACCTAACAGTGTAGCTCTCTTTTGCTTTCAGTAGAATCTTAATAAGATTATGCCCCCAAGGCCTTACCTTGTTCATCATACCTACCAATTAATCTGCGTTGGAAAGGAAAACAGTGTCTCTCTGAGTTGAATTCTGTGGTGAATTTTTTTTCTCTGTTAACTGGATGTGTAAATATTTGAGGAGCACCACACGCCCTTCTTCCCAAGCAGGCTCCTCTTCCTACCTGCTTTGCTGCATCCATCCTTTCTGCCTTGCTGCTGGGCTGGCTTCTTGCCCTGGGCTCAGACTTTGACTAGCACAGCAGTAGGGATGGAGAACATGTTTTCTCTGTCTGAATAAGAACATTGCCTGAAATCACCCCTTCATAGCTTTTCTTTCCTTCTTCTCCAAGACTATAGCGACTGCCACAGGGAAGCAGAGGAATATTTAGATGTATCTCCATAAAGAGCCTTTATCTAATTTAACATATCCTCAGGTGCTTAGGTTTTAGTCTGGAAATTTTAATTGTCTGTCACTTATTAGTTCTTAGGGGCAGTAAGTCCAAATCATGAAGATGTGTGTGTGTGTTGTGTGTGTGTGCATGTGTGGTGTGTGTGTGTGTAGATGCTGCTGTATTTTAAAGATTCTCTGGCATTTATAACTGAGCTGGAACTCTCCGTTATTGAACTTACCTATCATAAACAAATGTGTGCTACCCAAAGGTGATATGCTAGACTCTGGGACATGAGCTATCATGGTCTCTGCCCCTGGAAGGCTTACTCCTTGCCTGTGGAAGATGGACAAAAATATATTGTAAATGATTAAATTATTAGTAGGGTGCAAAATGCTTCATAGTAACACTGAATAATCCTCTGAGCCACTGCAAAAATGTGCAACAAAGCATAAGCAACCATGGTATGTTGGGGAATAAGTTACTCTCTGCTTGTATTTTTCCAAACTGGTGATAGAAGAGAATCAGGCAATGCATTTTCTAGAAGGTAATGACTGCTGGTGTTTGTACTTTGACAGGTCTAAACTGTTTAGAAATAGGAATGAAAATCACATGCTCTTCTATTTAAAAAATATATAAAATATATATATTTAACTCCCACATTTTCTAGCTCCTGCCTCGTCTCTGAGTCTCTCTATGGAAATTTTTCTCCTGCCTGTTTAGAGACAGCTCCACAGCCAATCCTTTCTCTGCAATTGCCCCCAGCTGATATTAGGCATTGAGCCACCTTCTTCCACGCTGGACGGCTCTTGACTGGATCACCAGTGGCCTCTCTAGTGTGAACGTAATGTCTAGTCTCATAAGTTATTTTCTACTTGATGGTATTTTTCAGCTTTCCTGTTATTGAGCCAAACTACCAAACACCCACAACTTAAAAGGAAGTTTATTTTTGGTTCATGGTTTCCGGAGGTTCAGTCCATGGTCAACTAGCTCCAAGGTGGGGATGTCATGGCGGAAGGGCCTGGCGGAGCAAAGCCAAGCACTTCATAGTGTTCTGTGAGCAAATAACAGGAGAAAAGTGCCAGAAAGAGACACACCTCCAAAGGCATCCCTCAGGGGTCCACCTCCTCCAGCTGACTCCTGTATCCTCACAGCACATTTAGCTATGAACACCATGCGTTTATCTGCTGATGATTACAGTCCACCCATGGTTCAGCCACCTCTCGAAGTATCTCTTAATCCAATTAGGGTGACAAGATTAACTGGAACACAAATCCATCAGTAGCACCTTACAAAGCCAAATGTGTTTTATTTAAAATGTTTTCTGCAATTACACATAGTCAGCCTGCAACGGTAAGTGGAAGCATATAACTTACCTCAAAATCTTCATCAACAAATATTCATTTCAATCTGAGTACAAGGAAGAGCACTTACAGAGGCCCATGAGGCTGTCAGTGACAGGATCTTTCTTTCTTCCTGGACTACTTTGCCAGGAATTCTTCGCTGGCTCCTCTGGCTTCAACCACACTGGCCTCTGTTTGTTCCTTGAATAGACAGAGCACACACTCAGCTCTACTGTGTGCCTCTTACTCTCAACTCTCTTCCCTTGCACCACCATACTCCAGGTAGCCCTTCCTCCTCCCCTCTAGGTCTCTGATAACTTGTGACATTTGATAACTCCACCTAGGGTGACCACCTCCTCTCACACCTGCATGTCATCTGTCCCCACAAATCCTGCTTCACCATAGCACTCCTACTCACTGATGTAACCTGGTATCTTTGTGCTCGGCTTCCTACTCCTCTTTGCTAGGAAGCAGACATATCTGGCAAAGAAATTTGGACCACTTCATTCTCTGCTGCTCTCTCCTTACTTAGAACAGTGTCCATCCAGCTCATAGTCAGAGCTCTGTAAGCATTTGCCAAACAGCTCATGGATCATGCTCAGGGTGCTTTTGCTCCTCTCTCCCCACCTTTGATTGCAGATTGACTGTGCTTTAAAGTCTATGCCCCTGCATATCTGAGTATTTTTCCTTCTCTTTCTATTTCCAGGGCCTCCAGACAGGTGTTAGGCCTCTGCAGTACTCAGGGATCCCATGGAGACAGAGAAGGAGGGTAATTATACGCCTGGTGCATAGGGGATGATTGTTCAGATGTCCTAGTCAAAAAGAGAACAAGCAGGCTGCACAAAACCCTGGAGCAAATTAACATGCTGCTCAGCACAGTTTGTTCCTCCTGAGCTCAGTGAAAGGGAATTACTTTTGGAGGGAAGAGGACAGTTTACTAAATAAGTCTCCCAGCCGTCAACAGCACCAATGTAATTGGGGCTCACCAAGCACCTCCACTGTGTCAGAGATGGTGAGGGAAGTGCAGAAAAGTCACAGGCAAACCTTCTGCCTTCAAGGAGCTTAAAGTCTCAGCTACTGCTTGGCCAGGCAGGTGGTGATGAAAATTGGAAGGTTGAAGAAAAACTACAATCTGCAGTAACAGAACCCTTACAATTTTGCTCTTCCCTACATACAAGTCTCTTTCCCATTAGCTGCTGACACACATCGTTTTCTTTGCTAATAATGACATGTCTAACCACTGAGACCAACTGTAATGGCACCACTTCCAAGAAGAATGGCCCACTCTCAAAACATCTTGTGGTTGTCTTATGCCATACTTTACCACAGTATGTTTCCATGTGCACATATTCCCCCATGCGCCTGTAAACTCTTTTGCAGCACAGACTATGTCTCCCTTTTCCATTTTATTCTGCCAAAGCTGTTATGCCAATGCCAGTTTTTGCACTCAGAGGGCTACAGAGGCACCTGGAAATACAGAGTCACCCAGGGGTCATGTAGGCATCCAAACATCTACGCAGACACCCACAAATCTAGACAGGCACCCAGGTGTCTAGAGAGAACCCCTATGTATAGAGAGTGTGCACATGTATAAAGAGGCGTCCAGAGTGCTGGAGGGGCACCCATGTACCAATAAGTTTATAGACTCTCTGGGTGGTGCTATTTTTCTGAAATGTGTGAGAATATCTATTTAGTGTCCTTTACTTTAAAAATCTTGTTATTTGTGTAGAAGGAGCCCCCACTTTGAGTGGAGTCCTTCACCAGAACCCACCTATGGAGTATTCAGAGCATTCACTTTGTTACCTTAATCCTTGGGGTAGGGAATCCAGAGTTTGTGGTTTCTAAGTGTGTCACTGTCTGGACTCTTCTGTCCTCCTGCTTCATGATTTTTAGCAGATGGCTTTTGTTTCCAGAGTCAGAAGAGGGATATTGCTTTCCCAGACAAGACTTCTGGGTTACAGGTAGAAGGAGGAAACCAAGTCAAAGTTTTTCTCTTTAGGCTTTGATTTTTATTCCAGGAAGGGAAACTTCTCAGCATAATTCTCATTGGATCTCATAGCTCCTGAAGGATGAATATTTTAGCTGTCAATCTCATAAAACAGGAAAGGTAGGGTGGTGGGTGGGAAATAGTGCCTGGCAGCTGCATATTTTGGACCTGCTAGGGAACAAACTCATTCCTGGAGCCCACAGAAATGCTCAGTTCAAGTTCAGCAACAGCTTCAGCAACTGGAAGAAATGAAACATGTGTGTGCTCATGGTGTGGCTTCTCTCAGGAAGGATTTTTTCCTACTCTGGCCAATTTGTGTCTGAATGCTACATGAATTAGAAATTGCACAGTGAAAAATTTATGGAAAAGTCAGCCTTACTGAAAAAAATTGAGGTATTATTCCTTTGTTATTACCTGACAGGCTGTAGGATTACATGAAAGATCTGATTTTTCACAAGTTAGATTAAAACATAGTACAATATTGGCTTCTGAAGTAGCTCTGCTGATAATGAATACACCTCATCACCAAACCCCATTTCCTCCGGGTCACCTCTTTCTTGTTCAACCTCACAACATCAGCTGGTTCTCCGTGGACTCAACCTAGGTCAATGAAACCCTGCTGTCCTTTGCTTCCTGCCCACACAACACACACTATCCTCCTGCCCTGTGACTTTGCTATCGATTGCTTAATGCCCCTGTGAGTGTCCATATTCATTTATGTACAACCCGAAAGTCAGGCATTAGTGCAAGGTAGCACTAACCTTTGACAAAGAGGAGGTGGGGGTCAGTGTATAAATACTTACTCCTGTCTCCCCCTCACTATGTGTCATGAGATGCATTTAGGCAACTCTTCCATGGTGCACCTCTGCAGTCTGAGCAGTCATCTCTCTCTGCAATCAGCTTAATAACATGTCTTTGTAGTTTCATCTCTCTTCCTTGTGGCTTCATTGACCTTGTCTCTTTTGGGGAGCAATTGAGATGGAGATCGATCACAGGTGCAGGGCTAGAGCAAGGCAGCCCTAAGAACATGGGACACCTGAGGTGATCCAGGTGAGCAAGTGTTAGGCAGCAGCATTTCACCTGACATCAACCTGCCCAGTGTATAAATAAACACACTACCATTGTTGAGTGGTTCCTTTCTCCCACTAGGAGAGGGGGCTCCACCTGACCTCAACTTTCTGCATTCTGACTCTGTCTTCATTTCTTTATCCTACACTCTCCTCCTCCTTAGAAATTTCAAGAGCTGCACTGGATGCAGTGAGAGCACACCTTGATATTTGTGTGTGTGTGTCTGTGTGTGTGTGTGTGTGCGTGTGTGTGCATGCGTGCATGTGTGTAAACAAAACAGACTCAGGAGAGCAAAAGAGAAAAAAGGCTTACAAGAAGCACAGGGGAGAGAAGTGTATTGATATAATCAATATTGATCCCATTGATATCAACAATATGGGTCCCATCTTTGGGTGTAAATCATGGACAAACAGGTTCCCAATAACAACAGATGTATATAGAAATGCTTGCTATATTATTGATTCCTGTATTTACCTTTTCTTTGTGGACCTTGATCAGGCAGTGTCTCAATGATCATACATCTGTTGAGATGACCATAGAAAATTTGACCATAGAAGATTTGGAACACTATCTTAAAACTAAGCGTGGGGCAGAAAAAGGATAGTAGAACAACATTTCCCCCCATCATTCCCCAAGCTAGAACCCATAGATTTGATCATTCAGATAAGAAAGGAGGTGTAGGGGGTAAAGAAGACCTTTATCCACTAGAGAAGTATTTCCCTGCGACTTCCATTTCACAGCTGTCCAAAATAAAACTGATAGCCTTAACTGCACCACAAGTGGCTACTTCCCCTTTCTCAGTTCAGAAAAATTTTGCTGCATCACAGGTTGAGACTTCCACCTGTCACAGAATAGAGTCATCCATTCTCTCTCCCTTGCAGTTAGTGCTAAAAGAAGTCAAGGGGTGGAAGAATTCCTGGAGGAATTTCAACATGTCTACACTGCTGCTGAAGTTCAAGATCCCAATAATTTGGGAGAAGTTACTCATCTTCATGAAGACCTTAAAAGAACTAAAACAACCATTACCTATGGCCCTACACCTCTTTTACCTTGGATTTTATAGAGCTTATAGGACAACAGGTTATGACCCCTAATGATTGGAAAGGAATTGCTAAAGCATGTTTAGGTCTGGGGGATTATTTACTATATTATCTTCCCTGGAGATCAAGGGAAGGGAATTTTTTTGATTGGCATGTAGATCAGGCTGCTTTCAATGCCACTCACATTTCTTTTATCATGGGGATTCCCTATAACTCTCAAGGTGAAGGAGTTGTCAAATGTGCTCACTGTATGCTCAAAATTCAACTACAGAAAGAGAAAATGGAATTCTTCCCAACAAAATTCACACCTCATAATAGACTTCATATGGCATTATACACTATAAACATTAAAAATCCTACTAGGATGGGACTACAGCAGCAGAAAGACAACTCAATCAGGTAAAGGAAAAGAAGCTAGGAAGGGTCCTAGCTTCATACTGCATCTTCATACTAGATCTTCATTTCATACTGGAGATTGGAAGGGACCCAGCCCAGTACTCATATGGGGCTGAGGATATGCTTATGTCTTTCCAGAGAATGCTGAATGACCAATGTGGGTGCAAGAGCATGCTATCCAGCTGTCTCATGGACCCAGGCCCTGAGAAGGAGCTGGTTCCACCTTTTAAGAAGCTGATGCTCAGTCCTGTGACAGTGATAACTCAGAGACCACACCACCGCAGATAGATGAGGATTGGGCTAGATCTGACCTGGGGCCAAGTTGGCCCAGGATGCCCAGGAGACGGCGACTAAAAAATTGGAATTGAAGGTCTGAGTAGGTGACAGAAGGTATGGAGATAAGTGGGCTGGAGGCTGCATGAAAGGGACACAAAATTGTCAATGGTCTTAAGACAAAATAAAGTACAAAATATATATTAATTATAGATAAGTGATTTCATTCCTTCCAAATTTTTCTTGTGAGGGATCTCTCTTAATTGACCCCCCAAAATTCTGACCAGTCAATTTATAATTACAAACTTCTAAAATTATAAAACAGTTATTATAATTGGCCAAAAATGTATTTTAGTGCACTCTGATTTTGTGAGCCGACTGTGTATTTATTTGTTTCTCTGATTGTCCATTCTGTAAACAGCTGTTTTTACTTGAGCTCAAAATTGTTTTTCTTTCTTTTTGCATTTTTGGACTTTTGAAACATTTGTTCATAATTTAATTTTGCTTGTAAATTTAAAAAGCATGGTTTCTACTAGGTTGCCAGCTGGTCAAAATGACATTAAAATTGGTTTCTCATAAATCATAAGAAATTTGTTATGGTAATAATGGGGACCTTTCAGGCTTGGGAAATTATTCTTCAGAGCTCCCTTTGGTGAATAAAGAAGCATCTACCTGGGAAAAATCATACTCCAGCCCTTGCTCATTAATAGAAGCCCCATTGATCTGCATAACCTTATGAGAGACACCTTAATAAATGTTGCTCAAAATGTATTATTGTGACATGTTTACATTGGTCATCATTAAAAGATTAAATGTTCTAGAAATAAGACAATGAGGTATTCTGATTTAAAGATGCTCTGGTACAAAGCTAAATTAAAAAAGAAAAGTTTTCATATGGCTACGATGATTATTATTAATCTCATGGTGTATTAAATGTATTCATACCTTCTGGATATATAGGTCTTCTAAAATGCAAAACTGGGATTGTTTATGGCGATGGATTTTTTTCTTTTAGAATCAGACACTTGCCTTTCGCTTGTGCTCCAGGAACTTGTGATAGAAGGCTTATTTCAAACCAACATGTGGTCACCAGTCAATAATAATATTTTTAACAAAAACTTATGTGATATGTATGCCATGTATGTGCCACTACATTTAGAGATGTTTAGATATAAAGTAGTCCAGACAATGTCACACTTCAATGGCATCCCTTTAAGGACAACAAAGTAGGTGAGAGCTTCTTATGCACTAGGTAGAGATGATTGACTAAAAAGGCTATTCTATGTCAAAGTGGAAATTTAAGTGTGTTGTAAAAATGTGATCATGATTGTCATGCTAAAGTATTATGTATGGCTTTTAATCTCAATTTTTCTGTATAAAACTGTATAACTGTTGTCTCTTTACATTCTACAGGGATTCAACTATTAGAACATCCATGGTGGGTAGAAAATAGCAGTTTCACTTTGTATTTCAAGGAGATTGATATTTAGATAAAATTATAATATTAAGCTCACTTCTCTCATTACAATGTAATGCCATTAACATTCTCTTCTGAATGTTCAACAACTGAGGTTTGGGGACCCAAAGCTAGAAAGATAGATGGGCTAGGAAGACAGCCAATATTGTGGCCTTGACCCTCCAAGGTCAATAAGGACCAAGTACATAAAAGAACTTTTGCTGTGATAGCCTATAACTCAGTGAGTCCCAGACTTCCTGACTAAGAAGATTTTTGGATCACAGAGGAAGGAAATCAACAGTATATAACATGCCTAAGGAGAGTCATCAGGAGAGAAAATTCTCCCAAGCTTTCACAGAAAGCAATTTGGACAAGCAGTGGCTACAACTCAACCAGATGTCTGACACTGACAGGAGAACTGAGAGGTGCTATACATGTTTCCAAGGTAAATCCTGAGGAGACTTAACTGCTTTGATAGGTAGCAAGAAATTAATTTTGATTAATACAGGTCTCACTTTAACTTGGCTTTGAATATCCAGCCTAAAAGTATAACCAAAAGATTTATGAAACAATGCCATAGTAATATGCTAGCTATGAAAGAGGTTCGAATCACTGACACCTAACAATTTCCAGATACACTGGTAACTAACTACTGTTATGAGTTAATGGGCTGTAGAGGGTTAAGTTGTTAAATTCAGGGACTTGAGATTCAGGGAATCTTTCACTAAAATGAGGAAGTTCCCTCAGAATGGAAAGAGTCTGAGAAGGAGAAGGCCTGGACAGGAAAGAGTTTGGCTGAGAATCCTTGGGGAAGAGTGGAGAAGAAAAGCCTTCCACAAAAAATAAGGCCTTCTGCAGAGTCCTCTAAACATAGCCCTTCCAACTCCAACTGACCCCCCATTTCCCACAGCTACAAAACAGAAAAGGGGGAGATGTGGTGAGCGGCTGAGTTGGAGATCAATCACATGTGTAGGGCTAGGGCAAGGTCAGCCCCTAGAACATGGAGACCCCAGAAGAGCCAGGCAAACACGCTGTTAAGCAGAGAGATTTCACCTGATAGCAACCTGCCCAGGATATAAATAAATGCACTGCAATCACTGGGCTGTTCATTTTCTCTCACCAGGAGAGGGGGCTCCACTTGACCTCAGCTTTCTGCATTCTGACTCTTGTCCTCTTTTCTCTATCCTTCACTGTCCTCCCCATAGGAATTTCAAGAGCTGTGCTGGACTCAGCATCTTTCACTGCTTTTTCCTGAGGTTTGACTTCCCAGCAGTCCTCTCTTCCACACCCTGCTTTCTGGAGAACAGCTGGGATGTACACTAGCTTCATGGAACATGTTCTCCGCAGGCCATGTGTGCTCAGTAGAAGTAACTGGGCCAATGAAGCAGAATTCCCCATGTCAGCAGGGCTCCACATGATTACTAACGGCCCAGGCCAGTAGCAGGGGCACTGGCAGAGGCAATGTGGGTGCAGTTCTGCAATGGGACGTGGGCTGGAGTAGTATACAGGGTGTCATGACATGTGGGGACATGTGCCAATGATCTATATAGGTCTTGTTGTTCCAGAGGAAAGAGATAATGACAACCAGCCAGCTAGAATGCTAATGAAATAAGGGAAAGAAGAGGAAGAAGGAGGGATAGGAGGAGAAGGAGGAGAAGGAGGATATAAAGAGCATAGGGATCAAGAAGAGGAGGGGAGAAAAAGGAGGAGAAGAGGAAGAAGGAGATATGGGGAAGAAGGGGAGGAGAAGAAGGAGGAGGCAAATAGGGGGAGGAGGAGAGGAAGAAGAGGAATAGGAAGAGGGAGAAGGAGTAGGAGTGTAGGAGGAGAAGAAAAGAGAAGGAGGAGCAGGAGGATTAATAGAAGAAGGAGGAGAAGAGGAAGAGGGAGAGGGAGAAAGAGGAGGAGGAAAATAAAGTTCAAGGCTGATGTCAGCCTCCTGAGCATCAATACTTGGCTTCCCATCACTTTAAGGGCACACATCATAAAAGTCACATCTGTGGATTGAAGACAGAGAGGGGCACAGGTCCCTTGGATGGAGGACTCTGCAAGACCCCTGCAAGTGACCTGTTCAGTACTTCCCAAGTCCTTCCCTGAGATCCCAGGACCATTTTCCAGAAAGACTGGAATTCCTGATTCTGTGCCTTTGAGAAGCTGAGGCCAGGACACTACCAGTCAAGGGGCACAGATACCTTGCAGCAACAACCATGGTGTGTACAGAGGGGCATGCTAGGGGTGGTGAAGACCTGAAAGGTGCAGGGCTGATGGAAGGAGTCATAGTTATTTTTTATCTCATTGCTGAAACAAATACTTGACACCCAAAGTTAAAAGAGGAAGATTTGTTTAGCTCATGGTTTATAGAGGTTTTGGTCTATAATCAGTTGGCTCCAAGGCAAAGTGGTACAGCAGGCAGTCATTACAGAGGAGAAAAAGTTCATGATAGGCAGAAAATAACAAAGCAAGCAAACAAGGGATAAGGCAAACCCCTCTCTGTCCCTTATAAGGTATGCAGGCTACTGGGATTAGGGTAGTGTCAAACCTATCAGTGGACTATTTTAGTAATCACCCACCCTTAATCCTAGCACCCTTAATTCTTGCATTGCACCATGAATCAATCACACACTCTAGGTTAAACCACCTCTGAAAAAGCCCCACCTATGACTACATGAAGCTTTGGAGGGACATCTAGACACAAGTTGTAGTGGATTGGCAACTACTGATCAACTTATAACCCCCAGCTGAACTGACTAAGCCTGGTGCTGGGTGTGGGAGACCCACCAGGGGATTGTTGCCAGCAGCATAAGAGGCAGAACTGAAGAAGAAGGGAGGCTGTTGGGAGCTGGTAGAAGCTGTAAGGAGCTGTTGCTTGTTTTGGAGGAGCTTGTCATGCTGGATTTCCTGATGAACTTGGCTGTTTTCATCCTCTGAGGAGCTCGGGACCTCACTGGCACAGAGAATGGCTTCAGTTCACTTTGGGGGAGCTCTGGTCCTCACTTCGAGCAACGCTTACTGACTCCAGAGGGGAAGATGGTGCACTGCTGGTCTCCTGGAGAAGCTTGCTGCAGTGGCTTCCCTGATGGGAACTCGGCCATCTTGATATCGGAGGCGCTCGGGACCTCACTATCACTGAGGATGGCTGTGGTAATTTTCAGGGGAACTCTGGTTCTTCTGTGTGATACTACCTGGCTCCAGTGCAGATCCCTCAGCCTGCTGGCACAGATCCTTCATCCCGTTGGCACAGACTTTCTAGATCCCACCACTGACCTTTGGGCCTTCCCAGTGCAGATCTGTGAAACAGGCCTGCATGAGACATTGTCATGGGCTCTGGGCCTCCAGTTGGACTCATGGGAGGCATTGTTATGGGCTGTAGGTCATCAGCTGGACTCATGCAGGACATTATCGTGGGATCCAGGCCCTTGACTCTTTTCCTTGGTCTTAATGTGTGGACAGATTTCCTGCATTCTTTTGTATATCATTCTTTGGGTGACTGTTATAAATAATTTTATAAAATATGTATCCTGTATCATATTGTTCCCCTTGCAGGAAAATAAAACCCCAAACCAAAAAGAAATAAAAATTTCAAATAACTTGCAGAAATAAGCCCCAAACTAACACAGAAGTCCCAACAGGTTTATCCCCAAGAGTTCCAGTGAGTCACAGATACTAGTGGCAGGATGGGGGACAGCCTTCCAGTAAGATCCAGTAACAACATGCAGCTCTTCCCTTGAAGAAATGTTTGAATTCTCAAGGGGAAACACGTTGGGGTGACCTTACACATTATACAAGAGAAGATCAACAAAAACATCAAGAAGCCCAAGACATCCTCTCGGAAGTGAAATTGTAGCTGAAGGGTCTGGGCTCCTAGCAAAGTGGTAGAGAGAAGAACCAGAAGACCTCAAAACTGTCAACATCACCATCAATTTATGAAGTCCATGAAACTGTAGGTGACAGAATATCTGAAGACAAAATTGTCTGCTATGTTTTGTGAACTTGAAAGGATATATTTTTTTAATTCTTTATACCCTTAATCATTTTGTTCTGCTTAAATTGGCCACTCATCCAAAAAGAAATTACTGGATTCTGGGCAGAATGAAATTTGTACTTTCTTACTTCATTTGTTCTTTTCCAATGCAGCCATAAAGTATGACTTCATGTAAATAGTGCTTTAAAGTGGCTTACAAAGCTCATGTAAACATCTTTTAGTTCATGTTTTTTTCCAAAGCGTTCTGGGAGTACAGAGCTCTATTCACATTTTACAAATAAGGCTGAAAAACAGACAGCAAATGAACTGTTCGACATTGTGTACCTGCGAAGGGATGGGCTTGTGACCTGAGCAGACCTGTTTTCCTGCATAACTTGGCAATGATTTTAAATACTGCCTGATACTTTGAACAAACTGGTAAGTGGAGAAAACCATTATTCCAGCAGCACTGAAAGACAGAGAGAAAATGGTGGCTATTCAAGACACTGATACCAGTTTATGAAGAAGAAATCCTGGAAAGGTTTAGTTTCCTCCATGGTTTGATGAGGGAGGAAACAAATTGGAAGACAAGATGGAGAGAGGATGCCACATGTTGCTGTAACCACCCCTGGTGCCCACAGCAATTGGCTCTGGTGTCACCAAGGGTCTTCAAACCTGCAGATACTCAAATCTCTTATATAAAATAATACAAAGTTTGAAAGTTTCCTAGGCAATCTTCTTGTATACTTTAAATTACTTCTAATACATAATGTAATCTAAATGTTATGTCAGTAACTCTTATGCTAAACTATATTGTTTAGAGAGTAATGAATAAAAAAATCATGTTTACTCCAGATGCAGTATTTTCTCCAATATCTTTGATCTGCAGTTGATTGAGTCTGTGGAAACCATAAAAAGGGCAAATTCTGTTGAGGCATGTGGCAAACAGAAGCTGTTGAAAAAATATAAAATATTTGCAGGGACCAAGCTGAAACCTGAAGGGCAAAGACCAGGGTGAGGCAGCTACCTCGTGTTCATCTTGGACAGTGCTGAGGTCCAGGAAAGGTGGGCATGGAGACAAGGCAATTGCTGTAGCTTTCTGGGGGCTTGGAACATTGTCCTGACAGCTGCAGGACAGAGGAATTAACAGGAGACCCAAGAAGCTTTGATCCTCAGCAGCAGAATGTTTCCCCTGACAAAGAAGAAATCTGATTAGGGGTGATCCTATCTCACAGTGGCCATTAATGATAATAAGCACAGTACAGGAGAGCTATGAGGGGAGGGAGAAAACACAGCAGGAAAACTGAATTTGAGTGGGGCAAGAAGATATTTTTAAGGATAGCACACAGTCAGAAACCTAAATACATGTGACCTAGCTCTTGAATTCCCTGAACACTTTTCCAGTGGGGAGGGGTTAAGTTTCAAGTTTCTCTGAGTACCTCATTGAATACCTTCTCTAACATGAGAAATAATGCTATCATACTTTGTATCACTGTGAATTGTTTGGGATCATGTACATATAATGTGCTAGTTTTCTACTGCTGTGACAAAATACCTGAGATGATTGGTTTTTGAGGGGGAATGTTCATTTTGGTACAGGGTTTTAGAGGTTTCAGTTCATGGTCATTTGGCCATTGCTTTGGGTCCTATGACAAAGACAGAAAATTATAGTGGGAAGTGCATGGGGAGCAAAGCTGATCTTCCCATACAGCTGGAAGAGACAGAACGAGAGAGAGAGAAACAGAGAGAGAGAGAGAGAGAGAGAGAGAGAGAGAGAGAGAGACAGAGAGACAGAGGGACAGAGAGACAGAGAGACAAACAGAGAGACAGAGTCAGAGACAGATATAGAGACAGAGACAGAGAGCTAAGGTCTCCATGTCTCCTTCAAGATTATGACCCAAGATCCCACTTCATGAAGGTTCTACCAATGCCCAAAAGCACCACAGTGTGAAAAGAAGCCTTCAGCACATGGACATTTGGGGACACTCAACATCATAGCTATAGCACATAGTATATATTATTAACCATAATATTCATGCATGTGCACACACATGTATAAATACATACATTTGTGTATATGTACAAATATGTACACAATAGTGACAACCTAACCAAACCATGATAAAAAGGAGGAGTTGTCCTGGTGGAATTACTTCTGTTCATTAATTTTTCCTGAGATAAACTAAAAAAATTAAACATTAATGCCCAACTACTTTTGGCTGTTGAAGAAAAGAATCCATACTTCTACAACTTTACAGGTTTATTTGGCTACCAAAGATATAGACATCTTAGTACACTTCTGTCACTTCTCTCAGATGCTGGCATCTTTACAAAACTGTATATGCAAGTAATGAAGTGGTTAATGATAGACAGCACAGGTCCAGGGAGACAAGTCAACAAATCTGACCTCCATGTAATTGTCCTTTGATGATCAGGTCCCTGGTCTTTCTACAATCCCCAGCACTGTAGCTGCTCTCTCCTTTGAGATTCTACTTCCTGGTCCTTCTTCTCAGTACTCGGGATTCATGCCTTGGAAGTGGTGCTCCTTCCTGATATCCTGTCCCATTTCTCACTGGGTCTCTGACTTTGGAAATGCTGGAATTTAGAATTGTGTCACTATTGTGTCACCAGCTCTGATCTTTCTTACTGTTGCTCGAGCTGTAGTTTCTCTTGTAGGCCAGTCCTGAGGTCTCTCCACTGGTCATCAACCCATGATCAGGAAAGTTTACCTTTGAATCTGAGAGTTTTCACAGCAGTCTGCTAGTGCCTGTGGTTGGTCTCCATCAGTCTTTTCACAGGGATTTTTGTGCATCTTTAGCAAAAATGTTTGCCCTCCCTGGGTACAAGTCTCTGGGCTTCTTGATAGCATCACTGTCCACTTTGACAGCCTCTGAGCTCACCAGGGAAATGCCCTTGAACAAAGGAAAAATTGAGTGAACAAATGTGCAGGGTGTGAAATTGGCAGCTTCTCTTTTCTATTTCAATAATGTTTCCTTCCAAGAACTAGAATTCCAGCACGGAAGATTGAATTCTGTGTACTTCATCAATCAGAGGAATTTTTGTTCTAGTAACAGGGAAAGGTAAATTGCTCTTGTTGATGAGAAAATAGGGAAACAGGCCCGGGAGTAGTAGTGAGAGAAGCAGACTGCAGATCAAAGGGGGCTTTTTACAAAGAAATGTGTGGAGAAAGAACCCAAGGTGTGGGAAGCAAATCTTTATTTCAAACTATTTCTGGTTTTGTAGGAGGGGTGTGTTAATACCAGGAGTCAGGAGTGCCCATCTTAGTAGGTGTAGCAGCAGGGGAACACCAATATTTGAAGAAGGCACAGGAAAAAAATCCTTTATCTTGAAAAGTTGTCTCTTAAAACGTGTGTATGCAAGAATCTGTATGTGTATGTGTGTCTGTGTGTGTACAGGAGTGTTGGCGTATGTGTGTCTGTGTCTTTGCACATCTATTCTTAAGTGGTTGTGTATGTGTCTGCATGTGTCTGTGTATGTATCCATGTATACACCTAAGTGTATGTATGTGTCTTTGTGTATTTGTGTGTGTATGTACCTGTGTGAATACGTGCATGTGTGCATGTGTGTGTACATGAGTCTCCGTGTGTGTTTCTATGTGCATCCTTGAGTACATGTATGCATATGTGCCCATGTGAGTCGTTTTTTTTTTTTTTTTGAGTCCAGGTCTAGCTTTGTAGAGCAGCCAGGCCTTGAGTTCACTATGTAGCCCAGGTTAGCACTGAACTCGAAGTCTTCCTGCCTCAGCCTCCCAAGTGCTGGGATTATAGGTATATGCCACAACACCCAGCATATTTTTAGTCTGTGATTTGCATGTGTTAATGTGGGTGAACCAATCTGCACAACCTCAGGATGTCTGCACCTGCCCCAGGTGCAGGGGTTCAGGCAGGAGCCTGTGATGTGATGTGGCTTGGAGGACACCTCAGGGCCCTCGCTGAGAATGTGCACTTGCAGGAAAGGAGAGCAGCACTGCTGGACTCCATGGTCACAACCCAGGGGACAGCAGGTCATGGGCTGGTCCAGCCTGGGTGGTCCAAGCCCTGGGGAGATTGGAGCCAGTGTCCAGGGTGTCAGCTACTGGTCTGGAACGTACTAGTGAGGAGACCCTGGTCAAGTCCCTCAACCTTTAGATTTCCTGTCTACTTCATCTCCTTGAAAGCAGTGTTATGAGAATGGAACGAGATCACGGAATATAAAAGCATTTCCCCAGTGTGGTGCATCTCTTTAATTAAGCATATTGCCCAGGGCAGGAATTCTCAGCCAGTCAAATTAGTGAGATATTAGTGCGTTTAGTGGATCACATTCAGCTTTGAAAAAATCCACAGAGTAAATGAGAGCAGAGAGGATATAAAGTTTACAAAACCTTGGCATGGAGACTAAACTGTGAGGTTTGGAGTGAAACAGCCTTGCATTCCAAGGCCCATCTCCACCCCTTTGTCCGTATATGATCCTGGCTTTTTATGTGAAAAATTCATGTGGTTAAAAATTTCTTACCACATGGGATTTTATAACTAAATGAGATAATGCACTTGAAGTGTTTAGCAATATACTTGACCTACAGTAGGCTCTCAAAAAAAAAAAATGAAGATTCCCAACTACAAGAAGATAGGCTCAACGTCAATGTGTGAGTTACAATTTACCCTGTGAATGTTACCATTTAATTTGTTATAATGCTATTAATCAGTCTGAATACACACACGCACGATCTGGAAATGTTTACCAGATTTCCGGGCTATTTGTTTGTATTCAAGTTCTCCTTAGTTCCCCAAATCCCGAAAGACAGAAACAATCCTCACAGCGTTTCATATGCTTTTTTCACTTTATATGCTGTTTTTTAATGTGTTTCCAGTGACATCTCTGATCTTCCATGTTGGTTTCGTGATGACACGAGCAATTAAAATAACAACAACAAAAAAAGCCCCTGAAAGTGCTTTCTGTAATTTTTCACCCAAACCCCCTTTTCTTGGTTGCTGCTTTTTTGCTCCCTCTGTGACCACACAGGGTCAGCTCTCCAACTGGACGCTGGCACCTGGAGTAAATGTGGGTCACAGACACTGATTTATCTGCCGGGAGCTGAGGAGGGCACTGTTTCCTTTTTTCGATGGTTAGTGCCAAGGTGGCAAGGGAACTCTTAATAGTCTTTGTATTGACACTAGTCACAATCCATCTTCCTATCATATTAGGTCACATACAGAACTGTGCTCCTTTGAGAACGGCGATTTACTTCTTCAAGTCCTCCAGTCGCTGTAGATCACTTGCTGGCGTCCCCTTTCTTCTTTCCTCATTCACTGATTTATGGTGCAAATGCAGCTCTCCTGTACCGAGACTATTAGAGACTATTAATGCGATTCATGTCTCCCATGCTCACAGGTATCTTTCGTGTTTCTCCTCCTGAGTTCTTTATCAATCTCTAAAATTCTCCACGTCTTTATAAACAAATTAATACATAAAATAGAAAAACAGCCACCGACTAATTTAAGGTCACAGTATGCCTCTTAAATACTTAAATGGTGATTAGAGGTTAATGTCTTTGTAGAAGATGGTTAATCAATTTATTATTTCTGTTTTTACTACATCAAAGCTAATGGTTGTGAGGTTTGCTTGATTATGGCAATTAGTAAATAAAAATGCGATTTCATCTCCACCAGTTTACAAGTCTCATCTCACAAGGGAACCTTACACTAAAGCCACTCTAAGCAAGACCATTTACCTGAAATGTACCACCAGTAAATCTCGAAAAGTACAGCACAGATAATAGACATTTTTTCCTACTTTGGGAAAAACTCAATTTTTTTCTTCTCTTGCCACCATGGGTATTTAAATTCATAAAACTGTATTTAAAAAAAAAACTCTCACTATAAGAGAGTGATAAATGCCAACTAAAATGTTTATTTTATGGAAACCAAAAGGATTATTTAACCCTCATGTTCCTCTTTGCATCTCCAATGTAAGTTAATAGAAACACAGCAGAGCATCCTTCTTGACTTTATTTTTCTTTTGGTTAGTAAGAGGGAAGAAAGAATATTTGGGAGATTAATGTGCTTGGGTGTTCCAAGTGACATCTGGAAGTGTACACAAATCTTCTCTCTAGCTAGAATGCAATGCTCACATGTGTGTTTCCTAGAGGACAGAGCTCTCCAGGTGGTGGACATGAAAAAAAGGAGTGGAAATTCCATGATGTGTTGATAATGGCATCTCAGTTTTTGAGTTTACTTTTAAATTTTGCAACATTTTAATTTACTTTTGTGTAGTAAAATCACTTTCTCACTTCTCCAATCTTAATCAGACCAATCTCCACAGTTACCAAAAATTTAAAAAATATGCGTTAAAAATCTATAGGACAAAACCCATAGCAGCCCTTCTCCGTGGGGATGAGTAAGGCAGCTCGTAATGTCCTCCTTCCTGCAGCATCCTGGTTATAGTTAATGGGCTGATCCTGCCATGTTATCATTAACTAAACTTCATATAATTCTCCTATTTCCCTAGTTTTTATCTAAAATGACCATTTTTCTCTTCCAGGATCCTATCTAAAGTGCCAGTTACATTTAGTTGTCATTTCTTCACCGTGATAGTTCTTTGCATGTAACTTGCTTTCCATTATCTCAACAGTTTTGAAGAATGCTGGTGTTATAGTCTGCATGTTTGTGATCCCCCAGACTCATAGGCTGAAATCTATTCCCCATGTGAGACACAGAAATCCTGACTGCGATGGGCACCATGTGAGAGTGCAGGAAGAAGCTTGTCTAGAAGGCAAAGCCATGGTTTACCAGTGGCAGAGGTGACTGTCACTGTGATCTGGGACTTCCTGGCTTCCAGAACTGTGAAAAAGAAAAATCTTGTTTGTAACTTACCCACTCTAAGACATTTGTCATAGCAACTGAGCGGACTGAAGTATCTGGTCAGGATTTCATAAAACAAAACGTCCCTGAACTGAGATTTATCTGATGTTTTCCTCATGTCTAGCTTGGAGTTCTGGATATTAGGAGAGACCACAGAGGGAAGGTGGTATTAGCATCACTTTGTATCAAGGGAGTAGTTGACTCATAGGTCCTCATTCCTGTTGATGGTAACCATGATTACCAGAGCAGGCACTATGCTGATGTCCATTTTTGCAAGTGGAAAATGCAACCTTTTCTAACTAATTTGTTTGAGAAAAGTGATTACAGGAGTGCAGATGATAATTTTTTTTTATTTTAAAGAGAAAAAAACAATAAAATGATACAGAATTTCAAAACAAGATGATAGGAAATTAACAATGGTTATTATATTGCATATTGTTATCTTCAGAGTAGTTGCTCAGATTACCAGATATAGGCATGCAAGACTGATCAAACAATATAAGCACTAATTGTTCCTTTCAGCAAACTAACAGAAATCAGTATTATAATTATCTTAGCTATTGTATATATGTATTTTTTCTTTTTTCTTTTCCCCTCAGTTATTCTTTCCTTTTGTACAGTTTCTTTCCCTTTCACAATGTCTATTATACATTTTGAATCTTATTTACTCTTTCCATTTTTTATACTAGGGAGAAATGGATGCAGCTAGAGGCCATGCTCATAAGTGAAATAAATCAGACGATAGTTTAATAGCCATGTTTATCACAAAACTTTATGCATTTGGTGGACAGTACGGTAGGCAGAGCAAGTGGTATCCATCTTCCACCTTAGAGGTCACAGAGTTTATCTAGTTCTGAGAACTGATAAAGTAAATACCAGCACATCCTGAGTTTACATCCAGATCTCCAAATCGGTGTCTTATAAAGTTTAAATAATTCTTAAGAATTAAGCACACTTCATCACATTCAAAAATATGCAATAATTACTTAAACACATAAAGAAGTACAAAATAAATTTTAATTAGTGACATGAAGCAAATATATATTTTCTTTCAAGTATTTGCTAGTGTTTTAAATTCTTTTGCAATGCCTCTAAAGTGCTCAGGCAATAATTCTGGCAGTAAAGTGCTCTAGGCATACTAGAATTTTGCAGTTGGAAACAGCTGATTCGTTTATTGAGGAAACATGATTTGTACACCTACTAATCACTCAGAGTCTTAGTAGATCAGAAAATCAATGGTCAGAAAAGAGAAAGAGCTGGGGTTAAATTCCAGTCTGTGGATTCAATTATATGTAGATTCATGCTTCATTTCTGATACTTTGGTGACCTTGGATAATTTACTGAATTTGCTGAGATACAATTGCCTTATGAGCAAACCTGATTAAATATACAAGTTTTACGTAAAATCCACTTAGAATAATCAGCATATTAGCTCTTGATAGGCACTCAATAACTTTAGTTGCATCCCTTCCTTTTCCCCTCTCTTTTCTCCACCCTCCACAGCACTTCAACAGGAATGGTAAAGTTATTTTTTGGAGAACAAAGTGCCATCGTGCTTCTGAGTCCCACACCAGCAGCTTTTGTTTCTCTCCTCCAGTCTGCCATTAGAATCATTCTGTTTATTGCTCTACATGGGCAAAGCCTGACATGAGATACTACAAAGCAGAGTGATGCTGATGCAAGCATTGCAATATAAGTCATCCACCCCTGCAGCCCTCTACTGATTGTACCAAAAATCATGAAAACAACTGGGAACACTTAGGTCACTGTAGGAATCATTTGTCTGCTGAGCTCCTCCCAGCTCTGCTGTCTTGTCTCAGTACAACAGGTGTCTGGAAGCCTTGGACCACATCCTTTCCTCCCCAGCATCTGCTGCAGCTGCATAAAAGTCATGGGTTTTGCTTGCAGCTAACGATCATCTCCCTCTTCCAGCCAATGGGTAGAGCACCTTCGTGATAAATCTTGGTAACCTCAACTTTCAGGCATTTTTCTCAGCGATGTCCTGTGCTCAGCACCCTGTTTTACCATAGTTCTGCCTGTTTTCTCTGTGTTACAATTATATTCAACATAAAAGGTGATAACACACAGTTTTTTTAAAAAAAATACTTATAATATTAATTTGGGGGCTTTTGAATTTGAATATGCAAACTTTTAATGAAAAATAATTAACTATGGAGCTTTCAACAAAAATGGAGCTTAGCTACTCTAACTATAATGAAAGTATGCATAGTATCAGTTTTTGAATAATTTCCTGAATTTGTTTGTTTTAAATGTTTGATCAAGAGATAGAACTTAACCCATCTTAGTTTTGCTTATTGTCCAAGTTAATATGCAACAAAGCAATACTTTAAAAAAAATGAGTGAGAAAGACTAAAGCCAACAGGTAAAAAATAGCAGAAAACAGATAAAATGGTGAAGGGCAACAATAAAAATTAAAACTAATGACATTCTCTCATTCTTTAATTTTTTGAAATGGATAATTTTGGTTGATAAGTAACAGCTCTGACCAATAAAGGGAGTGTGTTTTTGTGTTTTCTCTAAATAACAACAACAATAATAATAATATCATAAAATTGGCATTTTGTTTTGCAATTTGATTGTGATAGTATTCCAACTTCCAATCTCTGGAAACTTTAGCAACAGTTCCACTGATATATGTTATTGCAGAATTTTTTGGAAAAAAGTTAATAAAAGATGATTTAGAATGTATTTCCTAAGATAACTTTATTATTAAAAAGCACAGACTTGGAATTTGAGGGATGTCTTTGTGTGGTTTTGGTTGATATGTGTGGAGCTTTTTAAATGAATGGCACAAATTCTTACTTCAATCAAAAGTAAAACTTCATATATATACTTTATCTTATCTCATCTAAAAGTGACCCAGATGGATTTTCTATGGCAATATTGATGCCAGGAGAAGAGTATATCTGCCAGATTCTCCCCACAGAAGTAGAGATTTTATCATCCTGAGATCCCCTTTAAATATGGGGAAGGATTCCAACCTCTCTCCCTGGCCCTGGGCCTCAGCCACTGGCAGCGGAAATGAGTCCTCCCCACTGTGTCCTCTGCTCCTTGCTCCTGTGTCAAGACCGATGACCTCCTGACCCACATCCTGCAGGACTGACTGGGCATCTACAGCGTGGCCAGGCTGGGAGTCCTGGTCATGGCTTTCTGCAGTTCGGTATGAGACATTTTTGATGGGCAATGCGATCTTTTCAGTGAGATTATATTATTGTCAAACATCAGTCTGGTAATTCCCAGTCCAGAATGCCATAATTATCCTACTTCTACTTATTTATTTTTCCTATGTTTCTCACACATCCTGTTGGCTGATTTCATCAAGGTTAACATTTTATAGACAGTGAATGTCTGTTTAATGTATTGGTCTAGAGGAGAAAGCAAGGGAAAGGAGTGAATTGGGATATTGTTTTATTATTGGCAGTGGCTTCTCGGTCATGCTTAAATGAGACCTCATACTCACTAGTGGATTAGTAATGCCTTTCTCAGAAGAAAAGGCCAGCCACCCTGTTCTAAGTGACTCCTACATGAGTTGTCTTTGCGAGACCCCTTTAGTCCTCTTAGAAGCTGCTCTCCAGACTGCAGCTCTGTCTTCCAGCTTACACACAGCAGGGTCACTGCCTCTGCTCTGGGATCAGTCATACAATCTGGAAGTATTCGGGACACTCAGCCTCACTTTGGGGATGTGGTGGGACATGTAAGTGCTTTGACATTTACTGATCTCAAACAGAGTGAGAGAGTTTCAGAACTTAGGGGAAGCATTTATTTAGTTAGTTTGGTGTTGGGGGTTGAACTGAGGCCCTCACACTCTCTACAAGTATCATTCTAATACTCCATCAACATAATTATTTTTGTGTATAATTTCATCTATTTTTTCAAAACGTGCTTTTGTTTTCACTTGGGCAATGGCTGGTCTTACTGAGCTGGAAGATACAGGAAATACAGACAATCTAGTAAGCAGAATGGTAAGGAATTACGGAAGGAAAGCCCATTAGGTGTAGTGCAAAAGTACATTCATCATTTGTACTGAAATTTAGTATTTTATTCCTGGCTCTTTGTGTGCAACAGCCTAAGCACAGGGTTGCTGATTAAGAATAGACACAACCCCTTGGGAAAGAATACTGTGACTTACAGCAATACTTCCTGCAAACCAAGGTATCCAGAAGCCATCCCTGTGCCACAGATTCCCGTGCCCAGAACACTGAATTATTCGCCTTCAGAAGATCAAATTCATGGTTCAGCTATGAGAGTATCATGCAGAAGCTTCAGAACCTTCTTATTTTCCTTCTCCGCCAGGTCCTAGCATCCTTATTCCCTCCTGATCTCTTTTTAATCTTCAATTCGCTTTCATCTTGAGTTCCATGTTAGCCTCACAGGCTGAATCTTATTCCAAATTTATTTACAAAGTATCATTCATCAAAACAATGACCACAGTCCCCATTCACACAGGCCAGTGGAAGGCTAAATCAGAAGTAAAGTAACTGTGTAAAGTTGTTTCCAGGCTGGGCTGGGCAAGCTGGCTGATTCCCGAGGCTGAAGGAGGCGACCGGTGGTGTTTTCTGCAGCCGCACCCTTCTGAGCCAACAGCCTGTGTTTGATCATTTGTTGGTGCTTTTGGAGGTTCCCTGCAGACTGCCGTGAGTCATCCTCCTGGGGTTAGAGGAGGCATGGAAACAGGATCTTGGTGTGCTGGTCAACTAGTGGTGCTTTACGCCTCCCCTAATAACAATCTGCACCCATGCTGACTGATGCCAAAATCTCTACTTCCTTAATAGTGAGACTGAGCATATCCATCACCAGATGTTACATAACTACAGTCTTCATCATGCTTGGAAGCTAAAGCCAATGAAGGACAAGGCACCGCATCCCCTGCTGAGCAAACTCACCTGCAGAGTGCAGGGGAAGCCTCTTGCCAAAGGGCGCCAGCCTCCTCCTTGCAGGCAGTGAGGATGTGTGTGAGCTCAGAGAGGGAACTTGGTTCACCAAAGGGATGCTGGACAGTTCCTGCTTCCTCTATGGTTTTCCGAGTCCCCTGACCTTCTGCATGCAGAGGTCCTGAGATGAAAATTGCATCTCAAAATTGATATATGCAAAGGAGCTGGACAGAGAGCTCTGAGCTGGGCTGGCCTGGTTGTCCCAGCGGAGGTGGATTTTCTGCTGCTTCTGCAGGATGCCTGGAAGAATCCACTGCTTTTGGCCCCTCTCCTGCCCTGGGCATGTTCCCCAGCACCCACTCCTGCTCTCCAGGCTTTGACCATCTGCCAGGTCCCTTCTAGCTCCTTCCACATTTAGCCTTGGCTTTTCTTGGATGCCTACCACTGCGTATCTCAGTGGTGATACGATCTTCTTACCAGTAGTAGTGATTGAATAACGGTTGAGTATTTTGTTTCAGACTCCATGTTAAATTTGTATTTATCATTAATCCTTTCCAAAACATTCTACATAGCTATATCTGCACTTTCTGGATGACAAAATAGAGCACAAATATGGCCAGGAACATGGTTGGTGGAGCTGCATATGGGACTGGGCCCTAGGTGTCTGTGTTCTGGGGTCAGGACTATCTTTTACCATTAAGATGTAATTTTCTTCTTGTTTTAGATTTTATTTTACTGATTCACCTGTCTAATAGTTATTGGTCATACCCTCTCTACTTATGACCCATAAATACAAATGACTTCTACTTTTAAAGACCTATTACAGGTTGAGAAAAATAGATTGCTGTCATGGAAATTTTAATACTTGTACAGTCCAATAAGGCGTGAGGGACCTGATTCTTTCTTAATTAATGCTCTGTCCCTTGGATGAGACATTTAGCCACATCACCCTCGTCTGCAAGCCTGCGCCATGGACTTCTTCCCTACTGTCCCCTGGCAGTGACTGGAACGACAAGGGTGAAACACCTTGCAGAGCTCACCAGACGGCCCAGGAGAGGTGATGTGGTTGTCTAGACAGGCACTCAAAGCCTGCCAGACGCTGCCTCTCCCCAACACTGGAGATTTTTTTAATCCACTCATTCCAAAAACACCTTTCAAGTCCAGCCCATTTCTTATGGTTTGCATGTATTTTAACTTAAATTTCATAACAACAAGGTTTGTGTCCTCCTTTTGGTGAGGGGCTTGCACTGCCGGCCAGAGAGGATAACAAAGCTGTGAATGAATACACTGCTAGTAAGGGAATGAGTGGAGAACAAAGCCAGTGTTTCCAACCCAAAGGCCAGGTTTCTCCCGCTCAGTAGTGAAGGTGTCTCCTTTTGGTCCCATCACTAACACTCTGTTCTTTCTTTAAGTATCTCACCTTCTCCCACTCAAAATTTGAGGTGATGCCACCCAGACTGGAAGTGCACTGTGTCCGGGGCTGAGGGGGAGGGAGAGATTGAAAGCTGCTGGCGGTGCACACTTCTGCTCTCTAGCAGATGGTGGCCTTGGTCCCAGAAGCAGAAGAAAGCTGGATGGAGATGTGGAGAAGGAACCCAGGCAGGGTAAGGCAGAGCCCGCGAGGGCAGGGACAGCTGAGCCTGGACGAGGCCGGTGGCTGGCATGTCCTGCTCAGAGTTGCCGTTGGGCTGCTGGGGCTGTGAAAAGGGACCTTCAGTTCCACTCTCTCTGCACGCTCCCCACAGGCCTTGAGTCTCTAGGAAGGAGATCTCATTTCTACGCTCACATCTTGGGACACTGGGCTGCAGAGATGGCAGGGCTCAGCTCTTTAGGTTTCTGCCATGTGGGCCAGAGACTTACCTGCTGTTCCGGAACGAGGCCCTGTGGAATTTGGGAGACAGGAAGCTTGCAGATGCCAGGCAGCAGCAAACAACAGTGCTCATCATCACCTCCAGAAAAACGAGCCACTGTATTACAAAGGAGGTGGTGGGAAGGCGTCAGGGAGGTGCAGAGGAGCCCAGGATGTTTCCTCAGACACAGTGAGGTCCTAGAGCCTCAGGGGTCTAGTTGAGTGGTAAGTATCAAGTTTGGTATGCCACACTGGATTTGGGAGGCGAAATGTGCTCCGAGGTCATTCTGAGGCCATTATGACAGGCCAATGAGGAACGTTCAGAAGAGAGGGTTCACTTGCGCTACTTACTCGTGATTGGTTATTAAACATCCTTGTATCCCTTGGCAATGGAAAGGAGTAGAAAGAATGAAGCATCTCAAGGTATGAGAGCCTCACATGCTGCCTTGCGTTTTCAATGGGGTTATTGCAAAAATGTAAGGACTCGTCATGTCCTGCTAGGGAGTGTGGGGCACACCTCTCAAGAAGAGCACGATGCATAGGTGAGCATGTTCCTCCAAGCCTTCTGCTTTCTTGCAAATGTAGGTGAAGTTTGAAATTTTCTTTTACAAATATGTGTGTATATATATATATATATATATATATATATACACATATATATGTATGTATATAATATATTCTGTAATTACATATTCATTGAATTAGAGGACTGATGGGCTGCTTAGTCCTAGCCAGTCTTCCTTGTCTTTACTTACTAATCCCCAGGTCTCTTCCTGCTTGCATTCCCAATGCCGCCATGCCCAGGGGACATGATTCCTTCTCTCACTGTCAACAGTGACTAACCTAAGCCCACCTTGGGAATCCGCTGATGTGCCACATATCATGGGGTGACTGTCCCATCCAGAGGGCTGACACTGGGGAGCTCTTAGGGAGAGATGGTGTTATGGTTTGGATCTTAAATGTCCTGCAGCCCATCTGGTGAAGGCTTGGGGCACTGTGGGGGAGGGGTGACACTCTGCAGGTGGAGGGTCTTGTTGGGGATGTGCCCTAGAGGAGAGTGTCGGGACCTGGCTCTCCCTTTTAACTGTCTTTGCTTTCTGGCTGCCATGGGTGATCAGTCTCCTGTATCATGATTTTCTGTCCTAAAGGCTGCACAGGTCCAAAGGGTACCTGGTTGTGCTGGTTTGGGGGATATTTTGCAAGGGGAACAATATAATACAGGACACATATTTTATAAGATTATTTATAATAGTCACCTAAAGAATGATATACAAGAGAGTGCAGGAAATCAGTCCACACACTATAGACCAAGAATCCAGCTAAGGGTCTAGAGCTCATAAGAGTGCCTCCCATGAGTCCACCTGGAGATCTAGAGCCCATAACAATATCTCATGTAGGCCAGTTTCACAGATCTGCACTGGGAAGGCCCAATGGTAAGTGGTGGAATCTAGGAAGTCTGTGCCAGCGGGATGAAGGATCTGTGCTAGCAGGCTAAGGGATCTGCACTGGAGCCAGGAAGTGACACTCAGAAGTGACACTCCCCCAGAAGGTACCACAGCCATCCTCAGCAACAGTGAGGCCCTGAGCTCCTCCAATGATCAAGATGGCCAAGTTCCCATAAGGAAAGCCAACGCAGTGAGCTTCTCCAGGAGACTGGCAGTGCACCATATTCCCCTCCAGAGCCAGGAAGCGATGCTCAAAGTGAGGACCGAGCTCCCCCAAAGTAAATCAAAGCCATTCTCAGTGCCAACAAGGTCCCGAGGTCCTCAGAGGATGAAAACAACCAGGTTCATCTGGAAAGCCAGCATGACAAGCTCCTCCAAAACAAGAAACAGCTCCCCACAGCTTCTACCAGCTCCCAACAGCCTCCCTTCTTCTTCAGTTCTGCCTCTTATGCTGCTGGCAACAGTCCCCAGGTGGGCCTCTCACATCCAGCACCAAGCTTACTCAGTTCAGCTGGGAGTTATAACTTGACCACCAGTTGTCAGTCCACTACACTGATCAAGCAAACATGGAATGAAGCCTCTGGAGCCATGAACTGAAATGAAGTATTTCCCCTTATAAGTTGGTTCCTTGGTAATCTGTCCCAGCAATGGAAAGCTAAACACATGATGTTTTCATCATCTTTTGTGGACATTTTCAAGTCTGGATGTGACACTCAAAGCTGTGGTAAATGTTCCTTAATGTGGAGGAATCAGGCTGAAGAGATACAGCAGACAACAGATGAATCCTGGGGATTGGTTTCTTTATGTTGTCCTTTAGTATCCCGTAACCAACTCTGGAGACCCAGGACATATGGGTTTGGCCATGTGCTGAGAGGACTGTTCTAAGGAAGCTCAGGCTGTTGGAAATTGGTTCAGGGAGAAGCATTGTTGGAAATCGCCCCAAGCTTTGCAGTAAGGCAGATGCTCCAGGATAGGTTCAATGTTCCTATCCTGAATTCCTCTCTCTTTTTTCTCTCTATTCCTTTCTTCCTCTTTCTTTCTCTGTCTCTCTCTGTCTCTTCATCTCTCTCTCTTTCCAGAGGAGAGGGTTCACTTGAACTTTCCACTTCTCTCTCTCCCTCTCTCTCTCTCTCTCTTTCTCTCTCTCTCCCCCCTTCCTGCATCTGGAGCCATTAAGATGTGGGGCAACTCACACCTGTACTTGAGAAGCTCAGACCACTGTCTCCTTATAGTGATGTTATTGAATGTAGCGTATGAGCTTCCTCATGATAAAGGATATGTGGTGGGTTAACTAATGGTCAACTTGTAACACCCAGCTGAACTGAATTAGTGTGATTCTGAGTGTGGAAGGCCCAGTGACAGCCAACAGCATAAAAGGAGAACTGGAGAGGAAGATGGTGTGCTGCTGATCCTCCTGGAGAAGCTTACTGCGCTGGCTTTCCTGATGTGATCTCAGCTGTTTTCATCATCAGAGGAGCTCAGGTCCTCACTGGAGCTGAGGATGGCTACAGTTCTTTTTTGAAGAGCTCTGGTCCTTACCTTGAGCATCGCTTCCTGCTCCAGTGCAGATCACTCAGCCAACTGGCACAGACCCTTCATCCTGGTGGCACAGACTTTCTAGCTTCCACCACTGACCTTTGGGCTTTCCCAGTGTAGATGCTTGATACAGACTTGCATGAGACATTGTCTTTGGCTCTAGGCTTCCAGCTGGACTCACGGAGTTCATTGCCATGGGCTCTAGGTCTTCAGCTGGACTCATGCAGGACACTGTCATGGGATCCAGGCCCTCAGCTGGATTCTCTGGGTCTCTAGTGCATAGACAGATCTCTTACACTCTTCCATATTTTACTCTTTGGGTGAATATTATAAAATAATCCTATAAATTATGTGTCCTGTATCAAATCTTTTCCCTTGTGAACCCTGACTACAGCAGTATATGAAAGATAAACTTATCAAACATGCTTTCCTGAGGCACCTTTTCTTGTAATAAATTCTTTGTGTACTGTTGTATGTTTCTAGTATCTAGGGACACTGGGAGAAAATGTGTTTATGTGCATAAACAAATGTTATTTTCCCCCAAATCTAAACATGTGCAAAATACATTCTCTAAATAATGTGAACATGTTTCTCCTGTAACTCTTTAAATCTATCTATTCTGTTCTGTTCTGTGCAGTGTCTACCCTCATTTCCAAACGGGGTCTTTTATGTTTAGCAGAGAAATGCAAAGATTTTCTAACTATCTTTTTTACATTCTGGTGCCAGGAACTGTTGAAATAAAGTGAAAAAAAAAAACCTTTATTTTTTTTGTCTCAACCACTCCATTAAAAATGAAACACAGTACTTATTTGAATTAAACAATAAAATGAATTTTCTTTTATGAATTATGAAACTTAGGGAGATGAAATTATTATAATATGATCACTTTATACACAGTAATACACTTTAATTCTGACATATTTATTCATAGTTGCCTTAAATTTTAATATTTATTTAGGATTTGGGTTATGCATACAGTACTAGTTACTTTGGAAGAATGTAATAAAGCAACTTGAATTGAATCCGAAGTCAGTATTTGAAGAACAAACACAGAAATAGATTTTTTTGATTTTCTGAAAATTATATTAGGAATGGACTTTTTTCTTCATATTATTTCTATGTTTGAATGGAATGGATTTTTCTCGCTCTTTTTATATTTGGAACATCATTTCTTTTTAGAGGAAAAAGCACATGACTTCTTATTTAATAAGAAATATGTATTTTCATCAAATTTTAGTAACTCTACTTATTTTAAGTAGTATTCTAAACATGGCCAATGGAATATAACACAAGAAAAACAATTTCTGCTCCCTGCTGTGTGGAATTAATCTGAAGTTAGTAATCTCGGCTGTCTGGAGTTGGGGTCCTGCCCTTCCTGCTTAGCTCCACCAAGTTCCCTTCATCTGGGTCCTGCTGTACCTCATTCCCATCTTCATGACCTTTAGTTCTTGGAAGGAACACTGGCCTTTGAGCTTAAATTCCAGTCCTGTCAGGTTCTGCTTGTGACCCTGACTAGGATCTTGCTAGAAGCACAGTCTCTCCCGCTGAAGAACAGAGCTGTGAGCAGCGTCTCAGAGGAGCTGGACCATTATGTCACCTGCCCGGGGGTGAGGTGCAGAACAGTTTACACAAGGGGGTGTTTGCTGAGTGTCTCCCTTAGCTGTGGGATCAGAGAGTCAGCAACCTAACACCCCTCACAACTTCTGGACCCTCCATCCTGATTTTGCAGAGGTGAAGCCTCAGACTCAGAGACAGGGAATGTGGTGAGAGGTCCCGGTGTGGACAGTGCCAGAGCGGGGCGAAGGCTGGCTCTCCACGTGTCTGGGGCTGGCACTTACAGCCCCCCATCAGTGGGTCCGTGCATCAGCCTCCTTCAGACCCACACCTGAATTTGCATTTACCCCAGGAACTGTTAAAATGCCAATCACAGGCTGACCTTTCAGAGCATTAAGCAACTTAATTATTTTCAAAATTAATTTGATTGTCTGGCGCCAGCTCACCGCTGAATCTGAATGTTTCTTGAAGTGCAATCATTTGTGGGCTTTGGGTTCATTGCTCAGAGAAACACTGCTACTTTGAGGAGAAAGAAGGTTTTCCAGTGGGCCATAGACTCGGCGCCCATGGACTCCTCCTCCTTCCTTCTGCCGCTGTACTTTGCAGAGTGTGGTTTAAATTGCACTCTATGAAAACACTACAAAGACGATTTCAGGAAGTTTTGAGAAAGTTTAAGCTGAAAGACTCCTGAATTATGCTGAAATTTCTTGTGGTCTGAAAGTCTTACATATACTTAAAATTTCCAGTGTCAATAAATTGAACTGTAGTGTCTATTAAGTACAAAAGGATAGAGTAGACATGCTATAGGTTTATCTTAAGTATACAACAAACCATCACATGAGTGTTTGGTAATAAACCTGGAGCTTCATAAATACATAGCCTCCTCACAGAAATTCAGTGACCTTTGCATATACAGCTTAAAAAAAAAATACCCAAATAACGTGCTTGAGAAGGAATACGTAATTCACTGGAGGAGGGCTTGATCTGGCAAGAATCATAGGCAACAAACTGCTGATGTCAGCGGAATGGACCCTTCCACACCGTGTGGGGGACAAGGGAAGCAAGTCAGACCCCTCCCACTGCTCCGTTCTCACCTGTGCCAGCACTTGCTCTTAGCTGGGTGCAGCAGACAGGCCGGGTGCTAAGTGGGTAGGCGCCTAGTTTATTTCCATTGTCCTGCTTGCTCTAGGTCCACTCTTGTCAAAGCCCACCCTGACAGCACCCCAGCCTCGGGAGCTTAGCAAGCCTGTTTCTCCTTACCCTCCGTTTCCTGTCTGGAGTGAGTTTTGAGGCTGAGCTCAGCTGTGTGGCTCAGGGTCGACCTCCAGGTCAGGTTGGACCTTCTTACTTCGTGCTGAAGGTTCCGCTCCACCATCTGCAGCGTTAGCTTGGCTGAAGTGGTCACAGCGGCATAAGGGATGGCTCTGGTCACCGCAGTGGCTGTGAGAGGGGAAACGAAGCTCTGACACACCCTGAGTGCTGTCCACATGCCGTCTGTGACCAGCCCTGGAGGAGGTGAGTTCAGGCAGAGTGGGACAGTGGTGGGGAGGCCGTGGGGGCCTTCCTGTGGAGGGCAAGGGGCACAGGGTAAGGGCATTCAGACCCCAAAGTCTGTTCCAGTCATTCATGGCTAAGCATTCTAATCAGCAAAGCCTCTAGGAGCCAAAAGTGGGCTTTAGAGCCCTGTGACACTCACATTAAACATGGTCCTGACAGCGGCACTTCCAGCTCCTCTCACCCCTCCCCTCACTGTCCTCTCAGACGCTACTGAGTGCAAACGGACAGGGTGAGCTCAGGTGAAAGGCACGTTTGAGCCTTGTGTCTGCATTAAGGTTGTTGCTGCGGACTTTCCACCCTTCCTGTCTCTTCCATGGATCCTGGAAGACTCTGTCCATTTTCTGTGAACGAGAATCGACACAAAGTGTTCAGTGGGTGTCCCTCTGGTTATTCCCTCTTACCTTTGCCCCTTCTTTCCTTTTCACCTTGGTAATACTGCGTCATCCCCTTTGTATGCGGAGCCCTGCTGGAATAACTATTTATTTTTAGAATAACTGTGTCTCGGGCTGACTTTGCGTTTGAACTCATCTGGAGAGCCGTCCGCTTGGCAGGGGCCCTGTCTTTGGGTTTCTGTTAACAGCAGAATTTGATTTGCTCTACACCTTCGTGTTTTGTTCAGTGCCCTTTTGGAGTTTGGCAAAATTACTTTTAATTATCTCAGCTGCTTCCTTTAATAAGTAGCTCTGAGCAGTTTCCAAGCGCCTCCTCTAATCTTCCCGCCCAAGTTCCTCTCGCCTCTCCAGAACGCATTAGAGGAGACGCCAAGGGCGCCGGCCCGCCTCCACCCCAGCCGCGCTGTGGCTCTGAGCAGGTGTGAGAGCATGCCTGGCTGTTCCAGGAACCCAAACTGTCACCGCCATGAGCGTCACACTGCACAATGTGCCTGTCCCCTGCCCCAAGGGACAATGTCATGAAACAATAATAAGATAAAAACCACAGACCAGGTGCTCATCTTGGGGGTCAGGAAGACAAGCAGTGGCTACCTGAAGGAGCACGGCTGCGTAGCACTTCAGAATCTCACTGGCCAGAGGTGGCCCAGCATCGCAGGGGCGACTGCATTTCTTGTTTCATCTCACAAGGTAAGGATGGTGTGATGGAGGAAAAACCCCGGTATGGTACCCGTCAGCAGTTCCCCAGTTCTTTTGCTTGGGTCTAAACAATTTATTCAGAAGTGCATCCCCTTGGATTTGTTCAACACCTCTGTTCCCCCTCTGTACTTAAAGAATGCCACTGTTTAGTTGATCACACGTTAATTTCTCCTTCAGTGAAGATGAGGAAGCCTCCCTTTCTAAGGCACCAACACCACCCTCTCCTCCTCACTCGTCCTCATGTGCTTTGGATCCAGAAGTCAGCCCTTTGTCTCATCCACCTTTCTCTCTAGCTCTCTCTCTGTCTCACGTCTCTCTCTGTATGTCACTGTCTGTCTGTCTGTCTGTCTCTCCCTCCATCTCACACGTATCTGTCTTTTCCTACCTCTGAGCAGTTTTATCTGTTTCTGTGTCTTATTCATCCTGTTTGGCTCCGGTCTGTAATTTATTGTCAGTCTTGTCCTTTGGCACTGGCAGTCTGCTACTCCCATGGGAACATTCTACAGACGTTTGCTCTCCCCTCCCTGCACTTCAGATCAGGTCTGCACTGTCTGCCCTTGGGTCCCTGGTCATCCTCGACTGTTGATGAACGGGATCACACTTTCCTTCCCCCAACCTATTTATCACTCCTTCTTAACTTCCGTTAATTATTTGCAACTTTCTGCCTACATTAAGACTTCAGAACTAACCTTGCCTTGCCCATCGGCTCTGACTTTTGCTGGTGACCCCATCCTTACCCACTCTGTATGCTTTATTAAGTTATGTAACGACATAACACTACTACATGGCTTTCCTCCTCAATTTTGTGTCACTGCCAGAAGAGCGATTACTCACCCCTAAGCAAAAGAAAGGAGTTCGGGGGGCTGGGGATTTAGCTCAGTGGCACAGCACCTGCCTGGCAAGCACAAAGTCATGAGTTCAGTTCCCGGTACCGGAAAAAAACAAACAAACAAAAAAAGAGTTTGGCCCTGTGTGAGGACCATGGCACTGAAGTCAGACAGCCCAGCCCTGTGCTGAGCTCTTGCTCGTTTGCCTACATCATTTTGTCTCTCATTTTAACTTTATACCTCATCGCATGCGGAGTCATCATGGGCTGGGGTATCCCTAGCCACAAAATCCTAGTGCTGGAAAAAGTTGGTTTCCTTCTTATGTTACATATCCAGCACAGGGTGCTGTGGCAGGGGACAGAGTCAGCATGCTGTTTTGCAAAGACAGATAAATAAATGTGGCTCAGAGGCAATACCAGTCTCTTCTGCATGACTTCCTTGGCCAAAGCAAATCACTGCCATGGCACATCGGTCCGCTCAGGCTGCTGAAATAAATGCCAGTGCCCGAGTGGTGCAAGGCCCTTCCCACTGCCTGTTCACACACTCACAGGCCTGCGGGCAGCAGGTCCTGGGTCCACAGGGCAGCCAGCTCCACCTCAGAGAGGCCACTCTTCCTAGCCCCAGTCCCAGACAAAGATGACTTTCCACTGAGATGTGGAGGCTGGAGGAGAGAGAGAACTCCTCCTGATCTTGAGAGCACAGCAGTTCTGTTAGACCATTGCCTCACCCTTATGACTTTATTTATCTTTAATTGATACCTTTTCTAAAAGTACAGTCACAGTGAAGATTAGGGCTTCCACACAAGCTTTGAGGGAACACATTGTAGTCCACAGTGTTCCGGCCCGGAATTACTCACCACATTTTAAAAATAATTTTATATTTTAAAGAGAATAAAAAAACCACAACAACAATATAACAACAACATAGGCAAAAACAAAACGACACAAAAACAATAACAATGATACAGGGTTTCCAAACAAAATGATAGGAATTAAGAGTGGCTGCCATATTAAGTAATGTTATCGTCAACAAAGATTACCAGATGTAAGAAGGCAAAATTGATCAAACCATTAAAGAGAATAAAAATAGTAAAAAAAATTAGATGATGCAGAGCTTCAATATACAAGGTGGTAGGAATTCACCAATGCTTGTAATATTGCATATTGTTGTATTCAAATTAGTCCTTCAGATTACCAGATATAAGCATGCAAAATTGGTAAAAAAAAAAAAGATTAAAGCATTAACTGTTCCTTTCCATAGACCACTAGACATCAGCAGTACAATTATCCCAGCTCTCCTTCTATATAAATCTATGCATATTTCCCCTTCCTTCTTTATTTCTTTTTCTCCCTTCCCTCATCCCATTTGTTCCTTCCCTTTGAAAAATTTCTTTTCCTTTCATGATATCTATTTACCTTTTGTGTTTAATTCACTTTTTCAGGTTCTTACACTAGGAAGACAATACGATGTTTATGTATGTGGGTCTGGCTTATTTCAGTATGATTGTGGTTTCTAGTTGCATCCATTTACCTATAAAAGCCTTGAGTTTATCTTTTTTTAGAGCTGAGTAATACTCCATTGTGTAAAAATATCACATCTTTTTTATCCATTTCTCAGTTGATGGGTGTTTGAGTTGTTTCCAAGGAAGAAAAAGTAGGTAGAAATCTTAGAGGCAGAGTTCATGAACAAAAACCAAACCACACAAGAAATACTTCAAAGAATCAACAACTGAGATTTCATCTTATTGAAAAGTTTTTGCACATCAAAATGAATCACCAACGGAGTAAAAAAAAAAAAACACATGAATTGGGAAAAAATTTTAACCAAATGGCCCTCAGACAAAGAACTTCTATCTAGAACATATAAAGAACTAAAGAAAAATCAGGTACCCCCGCATTTATGTCCCTTATCACGTACAAAATACATCTATTCCATCCTGTCAGCCCCAAGCCTTAAACCTTCCCAGTGTCAACTCTGACATCCAGGGTCCTGTGTGCAGATATAGGCAAGCCTCAAAATCCAATTTGTGGTGAAGCAAATCCCCTGCAGGTGTGTCTGCACAGCCGGAGAAGTTCTGGGCTTTCCAATGATACTGATGGACATGCTCCCATCCCTGGTGAGAGAACAGGGCACAAGACATTTTCCGTAGAAGGTGAACCCTAGCAAGGCAAATTCGACCTGACTTTCAGACTCAGGAAGACCCCAGTGTGGCGCTCTGTCTCCTAGGCCACTAGGTGCCAGCAGCAGTCCCCAGCGCCCTGGTGCTTCTCCACCCTCGCAGGGCCCTGCTGGTGGCAACACATCCAAGCTCTAGGTGGTGGCAGGCTGACCTGATGACGTGATGGTGGGGACCAGAACTACGACCCGAAGCAGCCTTGACCAGCTCCGAGTTGCCCTTCGAGTCATTTTTTCCTTTTCTTAAGGACTAACACACAGAGCTGGTTTTCTGGCCTTATGACATCCAAGACACGCAAGAGATTTTCTCTATTTCCCATCGTCTCTGTTGTCCTTGGTCCAATCTGGCAATGTCTCTGCTGGCATAGTCGCATCTCTGCTCCTGGCCTCAGCTGGGATGTCTGGAGAACCATGATTCGGGTCCACATTGATCAATTTCCTTATCAAATGATTACATACACCCTTCATATTTCCTTCTGCAATCTCTCTCCTTTCTCTCCTCTCTCTCTGAATAGGCTGACAGTTTTTCAGTTCTAGCTTCTAGGTCCTTATTGCCTGAAAAATCCTTCAGTTAGTCTATCTCCTCTTACATTTACTATAAGCAGGGCATAGAGACCATGTTTGTCCTTCAGTGCTGCTTAGAAATCTGCTGTTATGGATCCAACTTCCTTGTTCACGTGTTCTGCTTTCCACAAAGCAGTGCTGGGACATGGGTACCATTCTTCCAAGTTCTGTGCTAGCTTGCAGTAAGGATATCTTTGCTCCAATTTCCAATAATATCTTCCTCATTTCCACATCAAACTTCATGAAGAGCACCATTAATACCCATATTTCTACCATCATTCTGTTTGTGATTAGGTATGCGTTCTCCAGGAAAACAGAGGGTTTCTCTGCAACTTTTCTCTCTCTTCTCTGAGCTTTCACCTGAATCACCTTCAGAGTCTGTTTTCACAACAGCCCCACTGTGGTCTCCAGGCTTTATCCAGTATACAGCTTAAGTCTCATCCAGACTCCGTGCATCACTCAGCTGTACATTCATTTCCATGTTTTTAGACGTTTGATGCAACAGTGCTCTAATTTTAGCACCAGAATATGTATTATTTCATCCAGGATGCCATAACAGAATAAGAGGATGGGTGCCTTGAGTAACACAAATTCATTTTCTCTTTGTAGTAGAAGCTAGAAATCCTAGATTAAGGTGCTGGACAACTCAGCCCTTGGTCAAGTCTTCCTTCTTGGATATTAGATGGTTGTTTTGACCTGCTGTGAAATTTCTGTTGGACAAGTACACAGGAAGGAACAAGGGAAGAAGTGTGTGTGTGTGGCGGGGAGAGACTGTCTCTTCCTTATCTTAAAAATCAACCAGTCCCATTGAGTTATGACCCTACTGTTGTGCTCTCATTTAATCTTTATCAACTTCTAAAGGCCCTTATTTCCAAATACAGACATATATATGGTTAGACATTGAGCATAGAAATGGGGGGACACAATTCTTAATCTCAGATGTTGGGGACAGTATACATATGACTCCATTATTATTGGATTTAGAGTAGTAATCAAAGGAGATATAAGCTATAACTAAGAAGAAGCTATGTGTTGTAGTCTGTTTTCCAATGGCTGCTGTTATTCTGATAGTATCTTTCCCTTCCACCTAAAATAGGAATATGTCGAGCAGGATGTCTGGTGAATGAATCACAGCATAAGTAGGAACTAAACTTCTGTTTGTCTGGGACATGAGATTTTAGAATCATTTCTTATAGCAACACAGCCTAGAAAGAGCTGAGCAAGATGTTTCTGAAAAGTACTCAGTCTTGAATGTGGTTATCGTTCTGCAGCCATAGCGGAGGGTTACCATCCAGATAACTTCAAAGATTCTGGGCAGGTAGTACATTCATCTCTCCTTGTCAGGTCATGAGCAGTTCCTCTGCTCAAGTCCTATTTTCCTAGAAAAGTCTAATTTTCTTCATGTACCTTCATATTTTCCTTTCTGACTTCAACCATTTCAAAAGCCTATCTTTTTGTAATCTCAAGCATAGAATTCAATGATATTTCCATGACTTCAATTTCCTTCTTAATAATTCTGCAGCTTTCAGTGCTTTCCTCTGTCTCTAGTTTCCAGTCTATCTTTGGTAGACCTCTTGGCACTGCTGTTCTCAGAAAGTTCTGTGGTCCCCCAGGTAGGAGAAAACGCTCAGGGACTCAGGTTTCCTTCCCATTGTAACCGTATCATTGCTACGAGGGACAAGATTCTCTTTTCATATAACTTATGAACATGGCTCATCTTTTGAAAGAGATTCTGGGCATGAAGATATTGACAGAAACTTAGAAAAGTCAAGAACACTTGACAGATAACTGAGCAGGGAACAAGTGCGTGTCCAGCATGGCATCGGGTGCTAAAATAGAATCTCTAAAACCTCATTCACAAGTGAACCACCTTCATTTTATATCAAAAGACTTTGCCTGTTCAAAAGGCCCATTGTGGAAGGTATATAACCCATAACCAGAGTTTCTTAATCTTCAACTTAGACTGTTTGTGTTAAGGTGCTAAAATAACTGAAAAAATAACAGTGGACTTTTACTATCTTCAACTTGAATTCAAACTTGTCTTGACCAACTCTTTAGATCAGATCTATATTTACCCTTCTTTTCAAAGTCTGTTTTCTCCTTCTAGTGATTCCTCACAAGTCATTAATCTGCACAGTATCCACCCCTGTTTTGTGCTCCGCATTCTTGTGACATTTTCTATTCTTCATCGTCCATGCCTCACTGACTTGCATCTCTTCAGGAGTTCTGATGTCCAGCTTGGACTTTATCAGGAGCATATCTGGACTGGAGGCAGAAGCTTGGCCTTTTATCAGCCCGGGGGTTTCAGAGGCCAGTTGTCTCTGCTCACTCACAGGCTGTCATCTTACTGGTCATTGGCAAGAAGCTCTCCTCAGCCTCTGGGACCCAGCCTCCAAACAGTGTGCTCAGATGGCAGCAGCAAATGCAGAGGCAAGGGGCTGTGGTTAAACGCAACATGGAGAGTGTAAGTCTCAGGACAGAGGGAAGGCATCTTCTATAGAGGGCCACCGCTCAGCAGCCCCCAAAGCACCACTGATCCAGCGGTGACCATGCACACAGGGGTTGGTCAGGCACAGACAGGGACATATTCATCACCACGAGAGGTCAGGAAACTGGGGAGAAGACAAGGAGTGGCTCACACGGTGACGGAGAAAGCTGCTCTTTAGGGAGTAAGATGCGATTATACAGCTGGTGGTATTCATGGACCACATAGACAAAAATCAACGATTTTACATGACAGAAAATCCAAGGTCAACACTCCCCCTTCAGTGATTCAACATGGGGCTGAACAAAATTTCCTCACTCTGAAGAGCACCGCGATTCTTACATACATCCTTCTCCTTTGAAATGCACACAAACATTTGCCGCTAGAGATCATATGATGAATAATAAAATCAATATCAATCCATTCTGAAGGCTTGAAATCATGCACAATGTGTTATCTGGCTGTGGTGGACTCAAGTGAGAAATGATAACACACACGACACGTTGTGTTGCTAGTGCTGCTGTAACTACTGACCAGGAAAGGGAACTGCAGCAACAAAACCCATTTTGACAAAGCCCTGGGCACTGGAGGTCTGAGATTAAGGGGCTGGAAGGTTCTCCATGTCTTTACATGGTCTTCCATCTCTAGGAGTCTGCGTCTTAGATCCTTCTTCCTGTAGGGACTGCAGTCAGATTGGTTCAGAACCTACCTCGGTGATCTCATTTCAACCACCTCTTCCGGAACCGATCTTCAGACAGAGTCACAGCCTGCAGTCCTGGGACTTAGGACATTTACATGTGAGAACAGAAAGGGTGCAATTCACCCCCCCAACACAAAGTAGCTGGAAAATCCCAACATTCAACCATCAAATGATACATTTAAAAGACAACTTATAGGTTAAGAGAAGTAACAGAGAGATAGGAGATTCTGAGCTTCATAACATAGCTTCAGAATATCAAAATCACTGAGATGCACCATTAGCAATTCTAAGAGGTGTATTCATTACTTGATATAATTGTATTAGAAAATAAGACCAGTTCAAAATTTCAGAGTTGCCAATTTTCCACTTGAAGAAACTTGACAAAATAAATAAAGAAAGAAAGTCTAAGAAGGGGGATGATAAATATGTGAGAAAATTTAAATGGTAAATAGATAAAGAGCAGAGAAAATTAGCAACATCAAACATCGTAAATTTTAAAAGATTTATAAAATTGACAAACCTACCAAGGTTAAAAGCAAAGAAGAGAAAAGAGATGGGTACAACATAATGGAGAAAGAAAAGGATTTCAACATATGTTGCTGAAAAATCTGGATATATACACAGAATAAAAACAAATTCCACTCTTTCTTCACATTGTGTCTAAGAGTAATTCCAGAGTTATCATTAACATCAGAGTAAAACATAAACTTTCAAGCTTATTGGTCACATAGTAAAGGGTTTGTGAAATCTTGAGGTAGTAGGAAGATTTTCAAGATAGAGTACAGAAAGTACCAAGGTTTAAATAAAGGTGTGTGTGGGGTGGTAAAATACATTTCTTAAATACAGAACTCACACTTGCCAAGAGAGTAACCATTAACAAAATGACCAGGCAAGTCACTGTCCAGGAGACAATATGTGCACTACATGTGGATAACAAACATTCACATCTACAATGTGTAAGGAACATCTGCAGGTGAATGATTTTTAAAAAAGCAATTCTACAAATGAGGAAAAGTCTTAGATACTTCCAAAAAATGGACATACAAGTGATTAACAATCAGACACTCAATGTCATTATCATTATTAGTGAAAATCGAATTAAAAGCATAATTCAGAATAATTGTATAATATATTCCATTATAATAATAAAATAATGTATTTTATACATACCAGAATGGCTAAAAAATAGAAGCAAAAATGCCGCATCCAAGTAAGGATGCAGAATGACTGGAAGTAGTACAGATTTCTTCCTGGAGAGTTAAATGATACAGATACTATAGAAAACTATTGAATATTTATTTTTCTCATAAAACTAGATCACTCCTTATGATCCAATAATTCCATTCTTGTTTATTTACTCCTTCAAAATTAAAACACATGCCCAAACAAAAACTCATACAAAGATACATTCACTTTATAATGACTCAAATCTGGAAATAACCCATATATCCTGTGTCAGCAAAAGGAGTAAACAAATACAAGTGTATTTTCGTGATAAAATAAAAGGGCAAGGGGAATGAGTTCTTCATATATGCACTAGTGGACAGAAATAGTTCACTGAGCAAATTATGCCACTGCTGTCAAATTTAAGAACAAGAAATCTACCCTGTCAGCTTGGGTTCTCAATGCATCTTTCCAGGCTCTGTGGACATGCTAGGTCCTTCACAATGACAAGTTCAGTGGGAACAGAGTCTTAGCCTCTCCTTGGGAAGACATGCTCAGAGACAGTAGGAAACACAGGAGGGACAGAAGGAAATCCATGCTCATCGTGTTCCTTTGAAGTAGCTGATGATTCTTACCATCATTTGGGAGGCTTGATTTTAAAACTTGTTCACACTCAAAATAGAACCCTCTCCAAATTGCACTGAATTAACCAATTTTGTTTGTTCCGATCTTGAGGTTTACGTGCTTGGAAATGACTAATGGAACAGATACCCAAAGTATCTCAGCAGCTTACTTCTGGATGCCAGATCAGTGCTTTCCAAATTTAGACCTGGACCCCTGCAGTGACTTTGGAAGTCCCGCGACGCTGACGCAGGAGTCTGCAGATCAAGAGCAGAAGGGGATAACTCAGGCACAGGAGGGAAAAAGGGCTTTCTCCGGCCCTGTGGCTCCTGTTGGCGATGTCCAGTGTTGGAGTACAGGCATTGTAGAGACCCGGCGCTCAGGCAGCACAGCACTAAAGTTCGTTGAAAAAGTATTTCAGAATGAAAGGAATTTATTCAGAAAATAAATCCACATGAAGTGGCTGAATGAATGAATGAGTCGGGGGAGAGACCAGAGCCGTGCGTGTGCTCCCTTGTCCGTGTGGCTTCTGTCTTTCTCCTGCTGTGTGACACCCTGTGTCTGACACTTATGTTTAGAGGCACAGCAAACCTCCCCCGCCCTGCCCACACTCGGTCCGGGTGTGTGCGCTGATTCCCACCCGTTCCACACCAGCCCTCCTGTCCTCTTCCGCACTAATGCGCTCAGCCAGGCTCTGCAGGCAGCCCTCAGGGCCTTGCCTCGTTCGGCAGGACTGAGAATGGCTTCCTCACACTGCCAAGAGCTCTGGGGGAGCTGCTGGGCCTGGCCTGTGGGAACGAACAGGAGTCTGCAGAGAGGGAGGGTGTGAGCAGCCATCCAACCTTCACGCTCCTTTTGAGGTCTGAAGCCAGGTAACGATGATAACAAATTAGAACTGGGAGGAAATTGGCCCCAGCAGAACACAAAGGTTTGAAAGAGCCACCTCAGGGAGTGGAAGCCAGGGCCAATTATGGGCTCATGGAATACTCCTGAAAGCTCAACTCAGTAAAATTAAAGGCAACAAAAGGAAAAGCGGAATGTGCAGGAAGTGACTCAGAGGCTGACGTGAATTTGCTACAGTGCCAGGCTGGGCTACGTGGAAGAAAACGGATGGTGTTCTCTGAGATGCAGGCAAGCGGAGCGGCAGGCTCAGGAGGGAATGGGAGAGAACATCCTGGTGGGAGGCAAGGGCCTGTAACTCAGCCAGGGCAGGTGTGCTGCCTGGAAATACTTCAGTCCAAGTGCGCCATGGGGCGGGAGGCCCTCTTTCCAGCATCCTCCTGCCAGTATGGAGGAGAGAAGGATCCAAATCCCTCCAAGATTTGCTTGGATGGTGTCTTTTCCATAAACCACAACAACACACTGTTCATTGCCCAATTAACCATAACTGAACACCCATGAGCAGTCTTTGCATATGCATGTGGTGAATTAGAGCAAAATTGGAAGAAATCAGCAGAGTATCACACATTAACTAAACTTTTACACATTCTGTCTCCTTCTGAAAGGGTTTCCCTGTGGGAATTATTAAAACAAATATGCAACGTGATTTGAATTATGAAGACAAAATATAAGGGAGACCGTGTTTGCATTTGGTTTGGGCAAAGCAGTTTTAAGGTCAGGAGAAATGACCATTGCTGACGCTCCAGGTCTCCTTGAATGGGGACTCAACACTGGACTTCAAAGCCTGCAGGAACACAGGGCCTGAAGAGTCCTGGGGTGTGTCTTGGCATCGAGGGAAGAAGAGAGGCTGCAGTCACTACCTCAGGCCAGCAGCGAGGGTGTGCAAGGCCACGCAGAGCTCTGCGGGAGCAGGGCTGCAGGGTCTGCTCCGAGAGTGACCAAAACTCAGACTAGATAAACAGACCTCCGCGAGCAATGCCTGCCAGTGCACCCGGGGTCGGCACGCACTGGGTGAACCCATGAGGTGTGCACGGCTTTGTCCTTCAGGGTCCTGAGCGTGGACCACGTATAACTTCCTGACGCAGTTCTCTCACAATTTCACTCTTCAGTTCCGTAGAACAGTTCTTTATTTCTTGTCCTACTATTTCATGTGCATTCGAGAACAAGATACAGGAGATAAGATACAGGGTACATTTGTGAACCCACTGCACTGAATGGAGCATCTGCGCCTCCATGGTGCTGCTTGGTTTGGGTTCTTTTGACCTGTTTTTCATTGAGAATGGCTGTTAACGTCCTGTAGGTTGTGTCTGTCTGTTTGCTTCTTTCTGTAGTTTCTGCTTTTTGATTGTAGTTTCTATATCATTCAGTGCATAGACACTTACCAACATTTCATCTTTATTCATTATGAACTGGGGCCTGTAGAATATCATATTCATTCACTGTACTCATTTCAAGGTTTTTAGTATGATGTCATTCTTTTTATTGGTATGTGTTTGCAGTATATTATGATTATAATTATTGTTGGGAATTGGTACATATATGGTACACCTCCTAATTCCTTCTCTGTCTTTTTTCCTTACCCTTCCAATTCCTGGTCCCCTTCCCATTTGCAAAAGTTCTATTTTCATCATTTTCCCTTAAATTCTTTATTTTCTTCCCCCTTCCCTCCCCTCTGTCTCCTCTCCCTTCTTCCTCCAACCATTTGGAAAAGATCTCCCTGCGTCCTATTTATATGATATATTCATAAAAGAAACGATGCCATATTTAATCTTGTGTGTCTGACATTTCACTTAACATTGTAGCCTCAAGTTACGTGGTCTTGCACAACAATTGTTTGCATTTGCCCTGTGAAACTAATACCCATCCTTCAATTTTTAGCTTTTTCTACAATCTCTTTGCCATTAGGTATATCTTTACAATAAAGTTTTGGCATAAAAGCTAATCTTTTATTAATTACTGACTTTTCCCCACTTACATGTATTTAGTGACCATATATTTTTATGTTTACTGCGTACATTAATGAGACTTAACTGCCTTCTTTTCTGTATGAGCTCTTATTTTCTTACGTCCCCCACTCACTCTGCTGAGGGAGAGCTGTGTTTTGCTCCAGAGGATGCACTGGTGGTAATGCTTCATGGTCCTTCTTTTACTTCCTGTTGTAGCCATGTGCCGCGTGCCTTGCTGGACTTCACGGACACTGCTTGATAACATGGAGAGTAACCAGCGAGCGATGCGCTTTCCTTCTGTGTGTCATGTTTTTCCTTTGCCAGCCCTGCTTGCATGTGGCCGTGATGCCCAGTCCAGCACTCACCTGCACCTTTGCTGAGGTGCCCACGTGCATTTCAGCTGGATGGAGCTCACCCTCCGGTGGAGTCCTCATGAAGAGGTTGGGAGTGCAGTATTTCCTGAGTTCTTACATTTTTCAAACATTCTTTGTACTTGCAGGATAAATTGGCTAAATTCAATATCTGACTTTTTTTTTATTAAATTTCTTTAACACATTGCTTTCCTGGTGTCTTCTGTCTATGCTGCTTTCAATAAGGCCGATGACAACTTGATTTCATTTCCTTTGTAGGTGACTTCGTTACTTTATCTGGAAGCTTAGAAAATGCTTTTTGACTTTCAAGTCAAATAGGCATATTTAGATTATGCCTAGGAATTGGTCAATTTTTGAAGTACCTGGTAATTTTTTTCAATATCCAAACTGATATGTAATTTAATTTTTGAAAAAGTTTTATTAGATTACAACTTAAACAGACTTGTTTTGTTTTGCTCACCTATGTTATGTCTTCTTTATTTATCTCTTATGTCCACTTCCTCTTTGATCTTTTATATATATTTCTTTATTTAACACTTATTTTCCTATTTGTAGTTCTTTCTTTCTGAGGACTTAGAACTTCTTATGTTAAAGATGATATATTTTCCCTTCAATATTTTCCTGAGTTGAAGTATCACTGAATTTATAATGTACTCCTCTCTAAGGCTCTGCATTTCTTATCAAAAGTATGATTTTTCTTTCTATCTTTAAATATCTGCTTGAGAATACATAATTGAAATGAGGGTGATTTGTTCATGTTTCCCTTTTTGTCTTAGTTATCATTTAGGGGAGATTTTTCATCTGCATAAACTTCTTTTAGGTTCTTCACATAGATTTTGCCTGAAATTATTGTTCATGATTTGAAATATTTTGTAATTTTTAATTTGGGAGCAGACATGGGCAGATATTTTGGATGACATTATCTCAGTGTAAGAGCCCCAACATTCAGCTGTGTAGTCACATAGAGTTCCTCTCACTGATGTTACCTTTTCTTTTTTTAATTTATTTTAAGAATAAAAGAAGGAAAACATATTAACAAACAGACATCAATTTACAAAACAGCATAAGAACAATACACACAATACAGAGTTACAGACAAAGAGGTAGGAAATTAACAATGGTTGTTGTATTACATATTGATATCTTCAAAGTGGTTTCTCATGAAAACAAATAGAAACATTCATGTTTTCTCATGAAAACAAATTGATTAAATAATTAATTATTAACTGTTCCTTTCAGTGAAGCTATAGAAGTATGTAGTACAACTATGTTAGCTATCCGGTATAAACACACATACATAATTTTCCCTTCTTCTTTTCTCTGTTGCCTCGCCCCAGTTGCTCTTTACTTTTGAGAATTTGCCTTTGGTTTCACAATGTCTGTCATACCTCCTAATTTTTATTCACTCTTGTAGATACTTACACGAGTGAGACAATACACTGCTTACACATGGAGGTCTGGGTTAATTCACTTATGAGTATGGTCTCTGGTTGTGACCACTTACCTATAAAAGCCTCAAGTTTATCTTTCTTTATAGCTGAGTAATGTTCCATTATATAAAAGTACCACAATTTTTTACTCATTCCTCAGTGGATGGACATTTGGGTTGCTGCCACAACTTAGCAATTACAAATTGTGCTGCTATGAACATGGGTGCACATATATCACTGTGATATGATGTTTTCAGATCTTCTGGAAAAATACCCAGAAGGAGAATAGCTGGGTTGAATGGGACCTCTAGACCTAGTTTTCTGAGGACTCTCCAAACTGATTTCCACAGTGGTTTCACCAGTCTGAATTCCCACCAGCAGTGGAGAAGGGTTCCTATTTCTCCACAGCCTCGCCAGCATTTGTTATTGGTTGATTTCTTAATGCTAGCCATT
>NW_004955403.1:54796953-54834157 GCF_000276665.1 Chinchilla lanigera
TTTTCAGTCAGTACCAGGTTGATTTTATTATAGTACCTTTGTAGTATAATTTCAGGTCAAGGATTGTGATTCCACCTGACTTGTGTTTGTTGGCCAGGATTACTTTTGCTATTCTGGGTCTCTTCTTGTTCCAGATGAATTTAAGGCATGTTTTCTCAAGACCTGTGAGGTATGCTAATGGTAGTTTAATGGGAATTGCATTGAATCTGTACAGCAGTTTTGGGAGTATGGCCATTTTCACAATGTTGGTTCTTCCTATCCATGAGCAAGGAATATTTTTCCACTTATTGAAATCCTCTTCAACCTCTTTTTTCAGAGTACTGTAGTTTTCATTGAATAGATCTTTTACTTCTTTTGTTAGACTTGATTCCTAAATATTTCAATTTCTTGGATGTTATTGTGAAAGGTATGGTTTCCTTATTTTCTCTCTCAATGTGTTTGTTGTTTGTGTATAGCAATACTATAGATTCTTTAGTGTTGACTTTGTATCCAGCTACACTGCGGAATTTGTTGATTAGTTCAAGGAGTCTTCTGGTGGAGGTTTTGGGGTCTTTCATGTAAAATATCATGTCATCTGCAAATAGTGGTAATTTTACTTCTTCCTTTCCTATCCTTATTCCTTTTATTTCTCTCTCTTGTCCAATTGTTCTGGCTAATGCTTCCAGAACTATATTGAATAGAAGTGGTTACAGTGGACATCCTTGTCTTTTTCCTGATTTTAAAGTAAAAGTTTTCAGTTTTTGTCCATTTAGTATGATGCTGGCTTTTGGTTTGTCATAGATGGCTTTGATCAGGTTGAGGTAAAGACCATTCTATGCCTATTTTCTGGAGAGGTTTTATCATGAATGCATGTTGGACTTTGTCAAATGAATTAGGGAGAATTGCTTCCTTGTCAATTTCATTGAAGAGTTTAAGGAGTGTTGGCATTAAATCTTCTCTGAATTTTTTGTAGAATTCTGCTGTGAATCCATCAGGGCCTGGTCTTTTCATTGTTGGTAGGTTTTTAATCACTTTTTCAATCTCATTAATTAATATTGGGCTGTTCAGGAATTTGATAGCTTCTTGACTCAACCTTGTTAATTTGTACATGTCTAGGAATCTGTCCATTTCTTCTGAGTTTTGTATCCTATGGGAGTAAAGATTTTCAAAGTAGGTATTATGGTCTTCTGAATTTCTGTAGAATCTGTAGTAATTTCATCCTTTTCATTTCTTATTACATGAATAAGAGTTCTTTCCTTTCTTGTTTGGATAAGGTTGGCTAGGGATTTATCAATTTTAATTATTCTTTCAAAGAACCAACTCCTTGATTCATTTATTTTTTGTACTGTTTTCTTTGTCTCAGTTGCATTAATTTCTGCCCTGATCTTTATAATCTCCTCCTTTCTTTGGGTTTTGGGCTTGAGTTGTTCTTCTTTTTCTAAAAGTTTGACATGCAGCATTAGGCTATTTATTTGTTCTTTTTCTGTTCTCCTTATGTTCATCGCTATAAATTTCCTGCTGAGGACTGCTTTCATTGCATCCCACAGATTCCAGTAAGTTGTATTTATGTTTTCATTTGTTTGTAGGGTATTTTTTAATTTCTTCTTTGATTTCTTCTGTGACTCATTGGTTGTTCAGGAGGTTGTTGTTTAATTTCCAAGTGTTTATGGAGTTTTTGGAGTTTCTTTTGTCATTAATTTCCAATTTCATTGCACTGTGGTCAGATAATATACATAGGATGATTTCAGTTCTTTTATATTTAGGTAAGTATGCTCTATGGGCTGGAATGTGGTCTATTATAGAGAAAGACCCATGTGCAGCTGAGACAAATGTATATGCAGATGTTGTGGGGTGGAACACTGTGTATACATCTACTAAATCCATTTGTTAGTAGGTTTGGTTCAGGTTTGTTATTTCTTTGCTGAATTTCTTCTAGTTGACCTATCTCTTTGTGTCAAAGGGGTGTTTAGGTCCCCTATTACAATAGTGTTATTAATTTATTAGGTTATTTTATTTCCAACTATTTATGGAGTTTTTGGAGTTCCTTTTGTCAATAATTTCCAATTTCATTGCACTGTGGTTAGATAATATGTATGGGATAATTTCAATTCTTTTGCATTTAGATAGGTATGCTCTCTATGCTAGAATGTGGTCTATTTTAGAGAAAGTCCCAAGGGCAACTGAGAAAAATGTATATTCTGATGTTGTGGGAAAGAACAGTCTGTATACATCTACTAAGTCCATTTGTCTGCAGATTTGGTTCAGATTTATTTCTTTGCTGAGTTTTTGTCCAGATGACCTATTTCTTTGTGTCAAAGAGGTATTGAGGTCACCTTTTATAATAGTGTTATTAATTTATTGGGTTTTCATGTCTGTTAAGATTTGTCATATATAGTTTGGTACTCCCATATTTGGTTCATACATGCTTATGGTTGTTATCTCATCCTTTTGCACTTTTCCCCTAACAAGTATGTAGTGACCTTCTTTATCTCTTTTGATTGTTGTCCATTTGAAGTTTACATTGTCTGCAAACATAATAGCTACCCTTGCTTTTTGTGGGATCCTGATGCATGGAGAACTGTTTTCAATCCTTTGACTTTCAGCCTATGGGTTTCCTTTTGAATAAAATGTGTTTCCTGTCTACAGCATATTGTGGGGTTTTGTTTCTTAATACACTCTTCCAGTCTTTTTCTTTTGATTGGTGAGTTGAGGCCATTTACATTAATGGTTAAAATTGATATGTATTGGTTTACTATTGTCATGTTCTTTATTTGCCATTGGTTTCCTACTTTTTCTACCTGTTTAATTGCTTGTTCTGCTTGAGAGTTCCCTTGTGTTGCTGTTCTTGAAGCTGTGGTCATTTTTTTTTTCTGTCTAGAATATCTTTTAGTACTCTTTGTATGGTTGGCTCAGTACTCATGAAGTTCTTCAGTTGTTCTTTGTTGTGGAAATATTTTATTTCTCCATTGAATTTGAAGCATAGTTTGACAGGATACATCAATCTTGGTTGGAAGCTGTTTTTATCTCAGGACCTGTAATATTTCACTTCAAGCCCTTCTTGCTTGGATGGTTTGTTTTGAGAAGTCTGTCATGATTCTGATGGGCTTTCCTTTATAGGTGATCTGTTTCTTTTCTCTAGCAGCTTTAAAAATTCTGTGTTCTGCTGGATATCTGGAATCTTGATTATTATATGTCTGGGTGTAGTTTTATTTTGGTTATGGCTATTTGGAGTTCTATATGCCTCATTTAACTATACATCAGATTCTTTCCCATACTTGGGAAATTTTCTGCTATTATTTCTGCAAATATTCTTTTTATGTCATTTGTGTTATGTCCTGCTGTTTCATTGACTCCCAGTAGTCTTACATTATTTCTGTTTGCCTCATCTTGCAACTGTTGAATTGATTTTTCCCGATTCCTTGTTGATTTTAAGAGATCCTTTCTTTCAAGAGTGTTAGCTGCTATGCTGTCTTCAAGATCTGAAATTGCATCTTCAGCTTCATTCAAGCAGTTTTGCCAGCTTTCAATGGAAGTTTTGATTTCTTGGATACCTCTTTGAATCTGTTTCATGCATTCTAGTTCATTCCTATATTGTTCATTTAATGTTTCCATCAGTCTCCCATGCTCATCTATTTTTTTATATGTGTCTTCTTTAGATGTGCTTGCAATTCTTTCATTATTGTTGTTATTTCATTTTTTACCTGAGAAATTATTTCTGATCTGATGTTTTCTATGGCCTGATGGAGTTGTTTCTTTACTTCCATTGCAATCATTTCAGCAATTTCATGAGCGTGTTTACCAAGGTCTCCTATGTTGATATCTCCTGGACTTGTTCTGAGTAGGGTGGAGTTCTAAGATTGCATTTTAGCTTTTCATCTTGTCATGTTTGATGTTGGTGCTAGAGCACTCAGTCTCTTACCTCCCTGTCAGCTCAGCAAAGGTCCCTAGCATCCCTAGTTTTCCTTGTGGTGAGACTTGCTCCTCAGTGGCCACTGAGGTGTGCTGGTTAGTCTGGGTTTTTCCATCAGTTGGTGAAGTTTACCTAGTTCTCCCAGGTCTCAGACACCAACCATGATGTCATCAGGTCACAGACAATGTGATCCAGTGTCCTCTGACAGCTCAGGGCATGAGTGTGAGCCAGGAGTGGTCTGAACTGGTGGCATGATCACACACCACTTGGTTCTGTGACTCCAAGGAGTTCAGGGTGCAGGTAAAGCCCAAATATGGACAGCAGGGTCTGCAGTTCGTGGACAGCCCTCTCACTTGGAGCATAGAAGCCTGATGTGGGCTACCCTGGCAGTGATCAGGGACCACCTGTTTCTGCGTGCTCCGACGTGAACCCTGGAACCCCAATGTGAATTGCAGTTTCAACAGTTTTGTGGACCTCCTGCTCTGGGGCTTCATGTGTCACTGGGCATGCATGGGAGGGTGGGCCACACAAACCCCACTGTTAGCAGCCTTGTGGGTCTTTTGAGACACTCTCCTGTGTGCTCCAGGCACACAGAGGGTGGAGACACAGACTGCAATGGCAGAAGTGTTCCGGGTCACCTGCTCTGTTCCCAGGAAGTAGATGGGTGCTACCTGGTTCTCACAGAGTTCAGCTGCAAACTGTGGTGTGAGCAGATCATGGGCCTCCTGATTCTGTGTCTGCCAGCCACTCGCAGCACCCATAGGAGCCAGACGTGGCCTTTGCTGGTGGTGATCAGGGACTGCCTGTTTTTTTGATGCCACCTCTTTCTTGTGTGGGGGTGGTATTCTCTGGTTTCATACTTCCCTCTCCTTTTGAAGGCTGCCTTTGCCTGATGTTCCCTTCTGCATGAGCATGAGGAAATTCTGGGTCACTCCCGCTTCTGTGTTACTCTGCTCCCACTCGGCAGTCTTGTCTGTGTTATCTGCTCAGCTTCGGTCTGTGCACTCCTAGTGCTCCTTCCTGTTCATAGACAGGACTTGGGATTTATTGAATGATTGCTGAAAGAAGGATTGCTGAGAGCAATGACATGCAAATACAAATTCAACGTTCACAATGTATGTCCTTGGGAATTAAATAAAGCACCTCAGAGAGTAAACATACAAAATGAAACAACAATGAATTCTACTTTCCGTGCAACAGGAGGCAGCTAACATCACAATGCACTTCTAGGTGACAATATTGCTGTGGCTCTGGGATCCAAAAGCAGATGCACTTGGAAAAAAAAAAATACTTTGATGCAGAGAGGATTCGGTGAAAAGGGAGAATGAAATGATTGCAGATCTCAGAGAGGGTCAATTATATCATACTTCTAAAAACATTCTGAGGTGGAAAGTAATTCCTCTTTGTAATGGCAAGAAGAGGGCAACACAAGGAAGCCAAAGGAGATGTCAAAGCTTGGATAAGTGGAAAAGGGATGTTGCTGTTCCCTGTGATGAGGAAACACAGGAGGAGCAGTAGAAACAGAAACGTTGTTTATGTAAACTTTGAGAAGCTCAATGACCATCCAATGGAAAGGCTTCCACTAAAATAAATGGAGTATCTTTTTACAGAGTTCAGGGTAAAAATTGGGGCTATGATTATTTAACAGTGAGCATATAGTTTAAGCTTAGTCGTGTAAGTAACTGAAGAAGACCATCAAGACTATCAAGGAAGGTGAAAAGAAAGAAGCTTGGGTGTTGAGTTAGGAAGATGATGAAGAAATGATAAAGCAAACGAGGTCCCAGTGGGGACAGAGAAATAAGAAAGTGAAGATTCCTGGAGTCCAAATGAAGAAACATTGTTCACGAGCATTGAACTACTTAAATGGAGTGGTATGGGTCAAATGCTGACTGTACTGCTCAAAAGAAAACAGCCTTCTAGTTTAGACATGTGTATTAGTCTGCTATTTTCACAATGATTCTGTGTAACAAATTTTCCCTGGAGTCAGTGGCATATGAACTCACTCTCATGAGTCTGAAGCTTCTCTGAGGTTTGGCTGATCAAAGATGAGCTCATGAACTCATCTCATGGTTTTGCCTTGACCTGATGACCATCCAACCATCAACCATCTTGAGTTCTGATTCTACTGGACATAGCTTTTCATTGAAATCTGGTTTTCAACTGTGCTACACGTTTTCACTCATAAACTGAGGTGGAGGAGGTGGCTGTAACCCCTGGATGTCCCTAATCACATCTGTTGAGGGGCTTGGAGTCATTCAGCAGTCTTTAAATTAACTCATGTGAGACTGGCAGACTGTCCGCTCCACACATCCCCTTGGACACAGCCAGTCCCATGACAGAGACCATAGTCAAAGGGCAGGAGATGCACCCTATCTTCCCTGGGATTAATTACACAGCCCCAGGGCAAAGGGTCTATGTGGAGTAGAATCTTCTATGACATGCAAATACAAATTCAGCGTTCACACTGTATGTCCTTGGGAATTAAATAAAGCACCTCAGAGAGTAAACATACAAAATGAAACAACAATGAATTCTACTTTCCGTGCAACAGGAGGCAGCTAACATCACAACCCACTTCTAGGTGACAGTGTTGCTGTGGCTCTGGGATCCAAAAGCAGATACACTTGGAAGAAAATAAATAATTTGATGCAGAGCAGATTTGGTGCAAAGGGAGAATGAAGTGATTGCAGATCTCAGAAAAGGCCAGTTATATCATACTTTCTTAAGCATTCTGAGGTGGAAAGTAATTCCTCTTTGTAATGGTGAGAAAAGGGCAATAGCTCCTGACTGGAAATTCCCTGGCTGTTGTTGAATGGGTCTGTGGAGCAGAGAAAGCAGTGCTAAACAAGATAAATATTGATGGGGTTTCTGTGAATTCTGCAAACCCTTATGCCTTCCTGTCCCCACTGGTTGGGTAGAAGGAAGTGTCTGAGGAAGTAACACAGAAAACCTCACTCAGAGGAAAAATCCCAGGTAGCCCAGCAGCAAGCCCACAGCTCTCCTACAGGGTCTCCCCTTGACACCTCTGTCAGGAAAACTACCTTCTTTCAGTGCCAATTAACATGGAGGCTGCTGCAGGATTTGTAGTGGTTTTTCGGCATCTGACACAACTCTAGCTCCTCCCGAGGACGCAGATGGAGCAGGTTGAGATGGTGGTAGCCACAGTGGCAGGGACCAGCCTCAAGCATGTGGCATATCCCACATGGTTTCTGGTGCAGCTCCAGAGACCCTTGAGATGCACTGAAATCCCTTCCAGTTTTGGTACGGGGAATCAAACTCAGGATGTTGTGCTTGCCAGCAGGCATTGTGCTGCTGAGCTATACACCCTGCTGAAATGACTTTCTAAAGAAGAAGCAAAACAACAAACGACCCCAAAAGAATAGTGACTAGGAGGGAAAAAAAACCCAATAACTGTAACCCAATAACTGTAACCCAATAACTGTAACCTTTCCTTTATGTTGCAAATAACTTAAAAAATAGTAAGTTCTACACAGAAGAGGCAAGAATGCAACATGAATGCAGGCTTTTGGGGAAAAGATGCCCAATTAGTGGCAGAAAGGAGGCTTTGTCTGCCAGAGCTCAGGAAAATGTGAAAAGAGTGGATGCAACTTCAGCATATCAAAGCAGCGAAAAGGGGTCAGCCCTGTGACGCTACAGGAAATGCTTTATTCTTTCCCAAAAGGTGGACATCCTCATGCACACTGCAATGTACAAATCAGCATGTGTCCCATCAATAGATACAACTTCAGGCGTCCTTTAAACAACATTTTAAAGTTAAAAAAGCATGGTTCCTGTAATATGAGGGGCCCAAAATATAAATCATTTAAAGAGCAAAAGAAAAGAGCCCTGCTTAGAAACAGGAGAGATGGAGAAGTAGAGACTGAGAGGCAAGAAGAATGAAAGTAACCAAGATGTCTTATCTATCTATCTACCATCTATCTATCTATCTATCTACCTATCTAACTATCTATCTATCTATCATCTTCTATCTCAACCCCCTGAGCTGAATGTAATCCATATGCCTTGCTAAAATATACTAATAAATTTTTTAAAGCATGTAAGTTGTAATGGACAAATTCATATCAGCAAAATATAAACAAAGAGGAAATAGGTGGGTAGACACTTAGATAATCAAATAATTTAGATTACATAATCTTATATTTAGACTAAAAACCATTGTTTAAGGCAAGGAAAACACTCTGCTATGTGCATGACCCCCCAGCACACTGAGCCCCAGTTCCCTTCTAAATCCAGAAAGGGAGAAATCTTCACTTCAAATTCCCATTTCTCATTTACAGTTCTGCTCACAGACAGCCTTTCAGATTTCTTATCCATAGCTAACCTCCCTTATCAAAAGAGGGAACGTGCCCTTCTGATACCATGCACGTCTGGAGCTCTCTGGCCTTCCAATGTTTTACTGAACAGGTTTGCATCTCCACGAGACAATGTGTGGGTAGTGATTATATAATTACTGGCTCGATTTGTCAGTGTGTATAGATTTATTCAAGTCTTCTACTTCTTGAGTCAGCACTCCTGTGACTTAATTTTTCTGATCCCCAGTAGAAAGCAGTCATCCTTGTATTATTCTACAAAAGTCCACACTGGCATTTTCTTGGCAGAATCATACATTTGGCTGTACTATAGCAGAAATAAACATTTGAAAAAAAAATCAATACAGCACCAGAAGGATTCTGCTATGCAAAAGCACCCTAATCAGATTTTCTGGAAAGGTCTGGTTCATACCTTTAAGTGTTTTGGGTTTGTGACCAAGATTACTGTTTAATTCCTGTTGGTTTTCCAAGATCTGCCTTTTGTAATGAGCAGTATTTTATATTTTACATTTTAATGTACTGTCTTTCCATAATTTTGAGCAATCTGTCCTCTTTGGTATGCATGCTAATGGAATAATTAATTAGCAGATGTGCTGGAAGTTTATTTTGTGGTTTGACACTGGACACAGCTCTGCAGATGGCTCCGCTGGGCACCTGGGCGTGTGGAGGCGCATTGGGGTGACGGTTTGCATCAGGGGCCCTCTGTGGGTGCGGGTGGCTCGGGGACAGCAGACGCCTGAGTCCAGCAAGGCGACACGGTCACGTGAGGCTGCGTGAGGCCGCAGAGCTCAGGTGAGATCCAGGTAGTTCACAGAAGGTGTAGAGTGAGCGAAGAAGGTACCTGCGGGCTTTCCTAGGTTCTCAGGACTCCTTTGGGGTCTACAAAGGAAATGGGAGGAAAGCGGCTCCAGTTTCCGTTAATTGAAAAGCATCTCCCCGGGTAACGGGAACCCAGCTAGGATGGGGGCAGCGTGGAAGTGTGAAGCGAGCACTGGACGGGGAGGTTTGCGAGAGTTTCCTCCCCTCCGAGTCTGTGGGAGGACACCGCACTCCGGGAGCAGAGCGCTGGTCCAGGCGGCGACACCACAGAGGACCAGGATCTGGCTCCCTAGGAGGTGGCTCGCTCCTACAGCGCCCGGTGCGGGGTGGCATCTGCAGAGCATGCAGGGCCCCAGACGACTCGAGTAGACGTGCTGAGCTGCGGAAGGACCCACGGGCTGAGAGGCACAGAAATCTGCCAAGCGAGCTGCAGCTGTGAGGAAGCAGAGACCACAAAACTAAAGGCGCAGAGGGACAGAGGGCCTTTCACCCAGGCCTGCAGCCGCCTACCAGCACGCATGCGCAGTCTGGGCCAGCCCACCTGGCGTGTTTAGATTGCGCTCCCTAACTTGCTTCCTGCCCAGGTCTTTGCTCCCATGTCTCTATCTGAAAATCCTTAAACATAAGATTTTATTCATGTGGCTCAATAGACAGAACACAATTTAAAAGTTTTTAGTTTTAACAGTGTATGATGAACTGATAAAATTATATGTATTGAATGTGTACAGTGTGTTGGGTTGGTCTTGTATGCACTGAAAAATGATCACTGATCTCACTAATTAGCACATTCCCCCTCACCAAATAGAAAATATCTATTAATGCCAGTATTTTTTTCCTTCTTTGATATTCAGCTATTACCTTGCATTAACTGCCTTTAATTTAACATATTTTCTAATAACTTCTCACTTACTTTCCTTTGGAAGTCAAATTCAAGACTACTGTAAGCTGTGCATATGCCTGTAATCCCAGTTATTCAGGAGGCTGAAGCAGGAGAATCCCAAACTCAAGGCCAGCCTGAGCCCCTTAATAAGACCCTGTCTCAAAATATAGAAAAAAGAAAAGGTTGGACATGTACCAATGGTAGCATGTGTGCCTGCAGTGTGAGATGTCCAGGGCTCAATTCACAGTGCTGCAAAGAACCGACAAACAAGCAAACAAACAAGAAAACTCTTTCAGCAGTAGGAAATTTTTTTAAAAGTTGAACTATAACAAAATGAACACATTTCTATGCCAAGCATGTTAGAAAATGCTTCAAAGTGATGAAAAACAAAATGTTCTCGCCATTTGTTATGATTAATAGGGCATAAGGAAGCAAGTGCAAATTTTCTTGATATCTTAGAAGAATTTCAGGAGAAGAGTAGTTCTTAAAGCACAAACATGGATAAGGAAATGCAGGCTCTTTGAGAGGAAAACATTTTATCTTATCTTTTTCTTTACGTGACTGAAAAGTCATGACTATTTTGCTTCTACTGCTGCAGAAAGCACAGAAAAGCAAAATAATAGAACACAAGGCCAATGAAGAGGGTTTTAAAGTTCCGGGACAGTGGAGCATTATGTGGTGAGAACTGCATTAACCCCTTATGCAGCGGGGCAGAACGGGCAGGTGCTTCAGAAAAGATCTCCATGGAAACCACACCTACCCTCCCCCTATTACAGAGAATCTGTAAGAAAGAGCTGTCTGAATCCACAAAAGTTTAGCGCTGCTTTTTCTAGCATAGATCCATCATGAATGAGTAGCAGGTGAGTGTGAGCACTGGATTTTTAAGCATTTCCTTCTAGATGCTGCACAGCCCTCCCTTGAAGAAGATGTGATCAGGTGGGACCTCCTCCCAGCACCCTCTTTCCCTCCCCTGGGCCCATGGAAGGACAGTAACTAGCTGCTTAGGTAATAACTGGATGCCAGGAATTTGCTTTGGAATATGTCATCAGGCAATGTGGTTGTTGTGTGGACATCACAGAGGTACAGACAAAACTAGAGGGTGCAGGTCAGTCACTGAGTCTGGTCTCTGCAATCCAGAGGCAGCAAACATTATAGACTATTGCTGGTGCAACATGCATGCTGTTTTACAGTATACTTTCCTGTGTAGTAAGTAGAAGTACAGGCTAAATTACACAAAAATATAGAATGGCAAATACCTGAACCAGTTGTTTGCCAACTTTCCTGTTACTGGACACAATACCCAGCATCCACAACTTAGGACAAGAGGTTGAGCTCAGCTGATGGTTCCTGAGGGTTCAGTCCCCACGGCACTGGCTGGAAGGTAGAAGGACCATGGCGGCAGGGCGTGACAGAGCAAAGCTGCTCAGGTCTTGGCAGCATGAAAGAGTAGAGAATCAGTGCCAGAGCTGATGCGGCCAGGGAGCATACACAGACATTCATGACTCACTATGGCACATCCAGAAAGTGCCCTGCCGGTCTCTGTGGTGAATCCTGAAGCCGGTCAAATTGACAGTCCACCCTACCTGCCAACCCAGTGAAACACTTATTGTCCTTATCAAGTATGATGTTCTGTACCTGTTGTATGTGCTCTGTTTCCACATGAACGGCAGTGCCCTGGGTGCAGTCACACCTGCACCACCGCATCATGTGAATAAGGCATGCATTTCCTGGAGCCACAGTTCTTGCAGGTCCTGTGAGAGCTGGTTATTGTAAAGGGAAGACCAGCTCCTCCCCACTCACTGGCTTCCTGTCTCCTCCGTCAATCACTGCCTGCCTCATACATTCCTGTTGTGATGTCATCTGCCATCGCATAGGCAGGAGCTTGACCAGAGCCAGCGTCATACTCTTTGGGCTTTTCACCTTCCAAAACTGTGAGCTAAATAGATCTGTTGTCTTCATAAAATACCCAACCTCAGGTATTTTGCTAAAGCAACAGCAACCAGAAAAATACAGATGCCATTTTGTACAGGTGAATCAGTAACAGACACATGAGAGGTCAATCTGTACTGTGGTGGGACAGGGAGTATTCTCCACAATACAAGGGCAGCATTTGCCTGTCAGCAGAGATACTTCAGGAATGTTAGCAATGTCCATAGTCTCATAGTTAAGTGATGGTTGATCATGGGACTTACTTAATTTTCTATTAAATTGTCAGATGTTTTGTGACAACTGGGCAGGCTATTTTTGCTATTCAATAGAGTATACATGTGCCATTCAAGATATGAGAAAAGCATAGTCTTGAAAATGTGGGTAGATTTGGGGCCATTCCCACTCTCGGATCCCCCCTTTACTCTGCTTTACTAACCAGCCCCCGCTCCCCGATTTTCTGAATGGAGCAGTGGGATGGTTATTAAAATTTAACCCCAAGACCTCCATGTCTCTGTCAGTTCCGAAGGATGTGAATTCTTACCTGGAAGGCTTGGTGCCATTTTCTGGCTTCCTTCCTTCACTGGGTTCCTTCCAAGTCTTCTCTTTTCTCCACTGTTGCTGCGTTCTACAGCTCTGCTTCCCGTGATTAATCATTCACTCCCTGTGCATTTTGTCTCTCTGCAAAACTAGGGTGCAATGTCACAGCATGCAGCACAGTGTCTGTACATGTTCGGCTTGGGGACGGCAGTCACAGGAGGCTGGAGCATCTTTTTCCTGCCTTTCTTACCCAGTATCCTAAGATGAGCTATGAATGTTCTTACTACTTCTTTATTTCATTAAACTTTGCTCTTTTCTCATACAAAATAGTATTTTTGGGACACCTCTGACATCACAGAGCCCCTAGGGTAAGCAGGCTTGCTCTATGGTCATTGCTGTAGAGGTGCAAATAAAACTGTACGCAGAAGCTATGCAAAACGTGGTTACACGGCTTGAATTATTCATTTGGAATAGATCTTCAGCATAGGGAGTGATGGTATACTTGACAATAAGTGATAAATACTAGTGATTTTGATAAATTCTCTTGAATGGATGGTTTATGGCAATGCATACACAGTGGAGAAGCATTGCATTTTAAATTGAGATCACTACCCCTGTGCAAAATAAACAGATGCTGTGATTCAGCATCTATTATTAACAAGAAGAACCAATATCTGAAGCAAAGAACAGTGATTAAAATTCAGGGACAGCAGTTCTGCCTAATGCCATAACAGAGTCTGGGGAAGAGTGAGAGTCAGTGTGTCAGTGAGATTATGGGATTTGTGACCTTGCTCTGCCCTCTCCACTGGGGACAGGGGCATTTATAACCCACTCTCCACAAGCGTGGTTTTGGTTCTGACTCTGGTAAAGGCAGAAGGCTGATTCCAGAGAAGACATAGGAGTAATCGCTACATTTACACATTAACTGAGGTTTTGGAACATGTGGTGGATTGACAACTGCTGGTCAACTTGTAACACCCAGGAGAATTGAACCAGTGTGGTGCTGGGTGTGGGAGGCCCATCTGAGGATTATTGGCAGCAGCATAAGAGGCAGAACTGAGAAGAAGAAGAGAGGCTGTTGGGAGCTGGTAAAAGCTGTTGGGAGCCTGTTGGAAGCTGTTGAGAAGCTGGAGGGAGCTGTTGGTTTTTCTGGAGGAGTTCATGCTGGCTTTCCTGATGAACTTGGCTTTTCTCATCAGAAGAGGAGCTCAGAATGTCGTTGTTGCTGAGAATGGCTTCAGTTCATTTTAGGCTGATCCTCACTTTGAGCATTGTTTCCTGGCTCCAGAGGGGAAGATGGTGCACTGCTCAGTCTCCTGGAGCAGTTTGCTGCACTGGCTTTCCTGCTGGGAACTGGGCTTTCTTCTCAGTTGGAGGAGCTCGGGACCTCACTGTAGCTGAGATGGCTGTAGTACCTTCCAGGGGAGCTCTGGTTCTTATTTTGAGCATTGCTTTCTGGTTCCCGTGCAGATCCCTCAGTCTGCTGGCACAGATCCTTCATTGCACTGGCACAGACTTATGCTGACCTTTGGGCCTTCCCAGGGCAGATCCGTGAAACAGGCCTGCATGAGACACTGTCATGGGCTCTAGGCCTGCAGCTGGACTCATGGGAGGCATTGTCATGGGCTGTAGGTCTTCAGCTGGACTGATGAAAGACATTATCATGGGATCCAGCCCTTAGTTGGATTATTTGGTCTTTAGTATGTGGACAGATTTCCTGCATGCTCTTGTATATGATTCCTTGGGTGACTACTATAAACCATCTTATAAAATAGGTGTCCTATATTCTATTGCTCCCCTTACAAAACCCCCAAACCACAACAGATCACAAATGATAAAACTAATGATAGGCTTTAAATATCCTTGAGGTATCTTAAATGAATGGAAAGGAGACATGGAGATTACCTGTGATCCTGGTTCTTCTGTGCTTGTTTTCTTTCTGAATAACAAACAGACTATAATGCCAGACATTTGTAAACATGTAAAATAGATATAATTTGTGGTAATTGGTACCCAAAGCTGATGTACTCTGTCCACCCAATTGTTTAGGCTACTAGCTGGGCTGATTCTAATATGCCAACAACTTTTACTAAAAGAAAAAACTGAAGATCTACTAGACAAATTGCTAGAATTATAATTATTTGGTAAAAGTCTAATAGCCAGAAGTTCATAGAGAATAATGGGAACCAGGAAATCTCTTAGACCTAATAACAAAGGTTAGTTAACTTGCTAAACACAAAAATTCATAAAACATTTAAAAAATTTGCAAATAGTAAATGTCACTTGGCATTTGTGAAGATAAAAGAGCTTTATTCTCAAGACCAAAAAATATAAATAAAAAATGAGCAACTATTTCAAAAGTAAAAGAGAATTTTTGTAAAAGCGACAAAAACCATAAGACTTTATTTATTAAACATGAATGAGGTAGAAGCTCAATCACTATATGTAGCTTCTTTTCAAGTCACTGGGCAGCCACACACAACACAACAAAAGTTTCTCAGCATTATAGTTTTGGAATCATGTGAACAACATAAATGTCGCGTCTAACAGGAAATATAGCCACTTATTTAGATCATCAGCTTCGCTAGACAGGGACTATGATTTGATTATACTTCGTTGCTATTGCTTGGAAGTTAAATGTATAAAACATAAGATTAAGCAATAGCATATGTATGCTTGTGAACACCACAGTATCACTCTTGCAGACCAGTGTTGTCAATTGTTGTGAAAATTTATTTGTGAAAATAAGATGAGAATTGGGATTTAACTTAGCCATAAAATATCTTCCCACAAAATCTTACCAATTCGCAAAACAAAAATACTAATTTGCTAATGGAAAAATCTGTCAGATTTCAAGTTAATCCAGAAATCAAAAGTAATGTCAGTTAGGATCCTAAGCAACACATGCCTCTACGATGTACTAAGGTATACCGTCGCTTCCGTGATATCCTTTCCCCAAATCTGTAACTTACAGCAAAACAGCTAGAAGCCTCATACATATACAAAAATGAAGGATAGCCTACAAAACGCTGGCCAGCTCTTCTCAAAAGTGTCAAAGTCATTACAAAGATGAAAGGATTATTCCAGAGTAAAATAGACTGAGTTGATGTTGATACTGGATTGGGTCCTGGACAATAAAAACTGACTGACACAATTATGAAAATATTCTTAATTTTGCTAATTATTCTAAGATTCTGTAACCTAATAACATTTAAGATTCTGTAATGCGTTCCTATACCTGGGTAAGGTTCATAAAATTTACATGGTTTTTATAATTCATTTCAATTAATCTGTAATTATTTCTAAAAATTTAAAACATTTCAAGAAAGAATGTACTAATGATGACATCGGCTTGTATTATACAATTATAATAATTAAAATAGTGTGTAGTTGAGAAGAAAAATTTATAGACCTATCAGCACACAGATACTTAGATCTCTAATTGACCTAGATAGTTACACAATTTAATTGACAGATTAATATATACTGGACATGTAGGTGTAGCTTTCCTATTATTTAGTACTAAAAGTCATAACTGTGAAAAATAGTAAATAATGTACTGTCTTAGTATATATCAGAATTAGAAATATACCTGTATGATATACAAATAAATATGAACAATTCATAGAAAATAAAGTAGAAAAGGAACAATGTAAAGATTTCATAGTACCTTTGCTCTGATTGTATATTACCTATATTAACCTATCATTATTCTATGCTATAAGCTATTTTTTCCACATTTTCTACATCTCTAGATGTCTTCTTTTTATAGTGACAATAAATATATATTAAGAAATACTATCTTTTAAAATAAATGAAACAGACCTCAAATTTGACAAGATTAGTCAAATGTTCAAATCCCCTTTCCAAATAATTCATCATGTGGCTCATTTGTTCTTGTCTTCATGTGGGAGAATGCACATTGCGCTTCCCGGATTGAAGCTGGTGTCCACAGAGGAGGCACACGCTTGCCAAGCCATGCTCCGTGTGCTCCAGGGGGGGGACCCAGACAGTGGCTCCACGTGTGGCCAGGGGGGGGACCCAGACAGTGGCTCCACGTGTGGTGGGGGAACCCCATCCCTGGGTGGACCCTGGGGCAGAAGGAGCAGAACAGGAGTGATGCAGAGCTCATTTCAGGAAGTGGATGAAATTGCTGAGGAACTTCTTACTATGTCTTAAAATATTATTGGCATTATTACTACTATTTTAATTTCTGGTATAGATGTATATCAACTCCCCTGGCTTCCTCTCTTGCTTCACTTTTTCTCAGTTTTGTAGAACACGATTGTGCACAGGGGAATTCCTGAAGGCTCTCCTGTTCTAACTCACCTCTCCAGCGTCCTAGAGAGAATAACAAGTATGGAAACGACCCAGTTTTCAAAGCAAGCAATTGACCCACCTTTGTCAGCAAGGAAGCTTTGTTTTCAGAAGCACTCCTGCCCGCTGGAGGAGGCACACCTGCCCTGCGGTAGAGTGTGAGGGGTGAAGGGTGAAGAGGCCCTGCCATGCCTGTCTGAGCCCAAGACTGTGACACCGACACCTGCACTTGTAACAGGGTAACGGGTGGTCGCAGTGGGCTGCAGAAGAATCAGAAGAAAATAAGAAATCTCAAAGTCAGTTCTGTGAGATTAATAAAATTTATGCAAAATCTAGTAAGACAGAGTAAGGAGTGAAAAAAAGGAAACGTTTAAATTATCAACACTCCCAACATTGACCTCATTTCAGAAAAAATAAAGCAACCTTGTAAACAGCATTGTACTAATCACAACTTAATAACCCTGACCAATGTCTTCAAAAATTCTTAAATAGCCTTAAGAGTATGTACAGAATGGGCACAGATCTCTTAAATAAATTCCATGCATTACAAAATCCCTCAAAGCAAAAATATCAGTACTGGTACTTCCCCTACAACAATGTAACAAAAATTTAAGAAATAAAACCTATATGCATTTTTTGAGAAAGTCAGGATGATATTCCCCTTCTGAATTTATCTTACAAAGCCAGAGATATTCTAGTTCAGAAACTTCAGAAAATTATGGGAAAGAAATAAAATTATACATTGCAATTCTCTATAAACTTACATGAAGAATCCATTACAAACTATATGCAAATTTAATGAAGTCACAAATAAAATGAATTATATACCAAGTCTTGTCAAAAAATTAAAGTTTGGTTGAACATTTGAAAATAAATTTTAAAAATTCAATATATTAAAATATAAAGCATATTATATCTTATATTATATAAAGTATTATTATATCTCAATAAATACAGAAAAATTTGACAAAGTCAAGCCCATTCATAGTAAAAGGAATCAAGGAAACTTCTTCAATCTGATAAGAGCATCTACAAAACAATCACATTTCATATCATTAGGAGGTGAATTATGGAAAACTTTCCCTTGGGAAATTGGAACTACATGAAGTATCACTATCTTACCATTTCTGTTCAGCAATATCCTGGTGGCCTTGGCCAGTGATGTAAGCCAAAGGAAAATGACTGGTATACAGATACGTAGGAGAAGAGACACAAAGCTGCTGATATTTGCATATTACACAAATATTTATGCAGAAGGTGATAAAGGGTCTAGAAGCAATTTTTAGAACTAAGAGGCAAACGTAGAACTTTTTCTATCTTTTAAGTGTAAATTGAAATGAGTGAGTACAGAGATGAATAGACACTTCTCAAAGAAGAAGTATCAATGTCTCATAAATACATGGAAAAAGTTCAGTGTCTCTGGGCGCTAGAGAAATGCACATTAGCAGAGCACTGAGATTCCATCTTAGTTCAAGGGAGTGGCCTTCATCAAAATCAAATAACAAATGATGCCAAGGCTGTGGAGGAAGAGGACTCCTTCTGCACTGTGGGTTGGACTGTAAACTAGTGCAATCAGTATGGAGTCAGTAGAGTGACTGCTTAAAAGCTAAAACTAAAAACTCTACCCAACCCAGCTATTCCCCTTCTGGGCATCTTCCAGAAAGAGTGAAAGACATTACAATAGAGTGATATATGCATTCTCATGTTTATGGCAACAAAAGTCATGTAGTTAAATCTTGGAAGCAGAGGCTGGGGATTTAGCTCAGTGGTACAGTGCTTACCTGGCAAGTGCAAGGTTGTGAGTTCAATTCCTGGTACTGGAAGAAAAACAAAAAAATCTTAGAAGCAGCCAATATGTCTATCAGCAGATGATGGAAAATGAAAATGTAGCATTTACCCGTGGTGGAGTACCACTCCCCTGTAAAGAAGGATAAACAAGTCATTTGTAGGAAAACGGACGCATCTGAAGAACATAATGTTAAGTGAAATAAACCAGACATACCAGTTTAAACACCATATGGTTTCTCTCATATGTGAAGCCCAAAGTATAAGGAAATGAAAGAGCAAAATAAAAGACAGGTGGAAGGAGCAGGGAGATAGAATTTCCACAAATGGGAAGGAACCAAGAGGTGGGGGAAGGGAAGAGAAAGGAAGGAAGTAGATATAAAACATCAAGATGTGCTATGTGCACTTTCCCAGTGTCCGCACGGAAAGTAGTTACTGTGGATCGCAAACATGTACTAGCAATAAACAACCCATGGTATAGGTGCAGCAGAAGACCAAAAGCCTGGACAGTGTGCCGTGTCTGCGGGCCGCAAGGGGCAACAAAGTTTCTCAGGGTCTTCCTCACGCCGATCTGCAGATAACCGTGCAACTGCTATCAAAATCCCAGCAGGCTTTTTTTCTTTAGCAAAATTGAGACATTTATTGTTTAAATCATATGAAATCACAAGAGACTCGTTCCAGCCAAGCAATCTCCCAGGAGGAGCACAAAGGCGGGGCTTCACTCCTCCTGGGCTTGGTGAGAAAATGCCTCAGGACACCTGAGAAATGTCCACAGGGCAGCAGAGTGTGTGTGGGAACAGATGCGCTGTTACATAGTCAGTCAGCTAACTCTGACGCAGAAGCTGAGGCTGTGGAAGGGAGAGTGGGAACTCTTACTTTGTCTTAACAGGTAGTTCCAGAGTTCCTGTTTTCCACAGGGGACAGAAAAACACAGCAACTGAAAGTCACCTCACACTTCCCAGAAAAATTCATGTGAAATAGAGCATAACCCTAAGCCCCAAGCTGAAGCTATGGTGCTTTTAAATAAAAAGACAGAAAATATCTTCCTGGCTGAGAAAAAAGCAAAAGTTTTTGGAAATGATGCAAAAAAAGGACCAATAAAAATTTTTAAAAATGAGAATACTAATTTATACTGATTTAGTACCCAGACTTCCAGACATTCTGCCATGAGTCACCTTGAATGATAGTTTTTGGACTTTTGACTCAGAGGGATTAAAAAAAAATTAATTATGGGGGAATCTTTGATACTACTGTCTAGAGACCTGAAGCCCTGGATTTTAATAACTCTGTGGAAATACAATTAACATATAATAACCTCTACCTTTTCTGATGTTACAACTAAATTTCTAGTATGTTTGTAGAGCTGATCAAACATCACCATTATCTGATTTTAAATATTCCGAAAGGAAGCCCGTTTGGCAGTCATTTTACATTTCCCCTTTGGTACGCCCCAGTTCAGGTAAATACAAACCCACTTCGTATTCCTATAGACAGAGTTGCCAATTTGGGACACTTTCTACGGATATGATCACATATTATGAGGTTTTGCCGGCTGGCTTCTTTTACCTAGCACAATTGTCTTGAGCTTTATCCATGTTGTAACTTGTATCAATATGTTATTACATTTGCTGGTGAATAATAATTTGTGGTACGAATGTATCTCATTTCGTTCACTCCTCAGCTGATGGGCATTCCCATTTCCTACTTCTTGACTATGATGAATAACTTTGCTATAAGCAAGCGTGGAAAAGGAAACATTGGTTTTTAAGCTTGCCTTCGAGGAAGTTTCAGATCTGCTGGGCTTTGTGAGCAAGGCAGACCCGGTGGCGACAGACCCGCTTCCAACTGCTCGTTTGATGCGCACCCGCCGTGTGTACCCGGCAAGATGCTCAGCTTCTCTGGGCTTCGGCTCTCTTTGTTTTCTTTTTTTCAGTCTGTAACTATAAGTGGAAACGAGATGCTCAAATTAAATAATGTAGAGAAAGTGCTTCTTTTCGGCCTAAAGGTCCTTACTACATATTAGCTCTAATTATACCTATTTTTCTTTTCCTTCAATTTTTTTTATTCTACTCAAATCTTTTATTCTACTCAAATCCTCCTAGGGTTTCTTCACTGTCCTGCTCTGTAAAACATGGGCACCGGAGGGAGGGTCTCTCGGGTCCCTTTCTGGCTTTACTGTCCCAAAGTTTTAAGTGTTTAACTGTCCTCCGCGGCCGTCGTAAGTGAATGTCCGAGGGTTTCTCCAGGGCCGGCCGCAAGACTGCCGCTGAGTCGGCACTGACCGGCCCTTGCCTCCAGCGCAGGACCGCCGTCTCAGATGCGCAGCCCAGGGCGCTGAGGACCAGCCTGCAGAGCTGCTAATCAGCCCCTGAGGACCGAGATGCATGCCGGAAGCACCCGCGCTTTGTGGCTGCCTTGCATTTCCAGTTTTTCTTTCTCTTTTGGATTGCAGGGACTCCCTCAATGCTTTGGTCTGAAGCAGTCCATTTTGCCACACTTCGCAGGGTATTCTAGACATAATGCTTCCGACTTCCTTACAGTTTCTATCCTTGAGGTGAAAGTGATAGTTTCAAAGTTGATTTATTCTCATGGGATTACACAAAGTGATGGCACCGTTTCCTCCCCGTGGTGTTGACGTCCCTGTTGTTTTACGTGCTCCGTGTGTTCCCGGGCCTGGAAGCGGAGGAGCGGGTGTGCAGCGCCTTTCACATTTCAAAGGCACAGTGTAGGCAGTGTCAAACAGTGCCTCGCTGGGTGCAGACAACCTGGAAGCAGCCCTCTAAGTACCCCGCAGCTCTGCCTGGTTCTGCTGCTGTAACGTTAATCAGCGTCTTCAGTACTGCAATTTCAAACTCCAGTTGGAGATGACATAATTCCTGGGGTGTTGATGGGTGAGGCTGGGGTGACCCTGGCGGACTTCCTTCCTAGGGGCACGGCTGGTGGCTTCCTGTTCACGGAGCCGTGCAGCCCTGCAGTACTGCCTTGAGGGCTGCCCCAGAGCCTGCAGGGTGGAAGCCACCCTTGGGAAGGGCAGGCATGAGTTTTGCTCCCTTACAAGGTACAAGAGATGATAGAAAAATATAATGAGCGTTTGAATTTTAAGAAATAAGAGACCCATTGCCACTAATTGCCCTTAAGCCACTCCAGCTCTCTTTGAATGCAGTAGAATTATTCTTCCGCTTCCTGACCAGTTCCAGCTCCCACACACCCTCTTTGGGCGTGTCCACAAGGTGTGACAAAAGCGCAGTGCCGCTGGGTGCCATCCAAAGGAGAGGCAGGTGTGTGCGGAAACAGACTCCCTGGGTTTGGCACCGTGCACCTTCTGGCTCCTCCCCAAGGTCAAAGGGACCATGAGATGTGAACATTTTCAATCCATTCAGGACATCAAGGCAGCCAGAACAGTGCAACTAAAGACACTCACAAAAGAGGACTTCTGGCACTGCTTCAGAAAGTGTCAGGAGTGGTGGGGTGAGTGTGTCACCTGGGATGAACACATTCACGACGGGGCTGGAATTCCTAGTTCTTGCTGCCACATGGCTTGTGCCACCCATGGTACATATGTGGCTGTCCCATTGCATGGCTTGTACCACGTGATGAGACTGCCCCATACCGCCCAATAGGACAGGCATGCATGTCCACAGGAGGTTCAAGCCGTGGGAACGTGCTAACAGCAATGTGTCTTTCACTGCAATAAATTTTAAAAAATTTAAACACTCACCCCTTAAATAGTCAGAACCCACCACTGAAATCCCTGAGAAACACAAGTGCAACAGGGACTCCTTGAACTCCTCAGAGGCAGAATGTGCTTTCTGAGCGTTATGGTTATGGGGGACGTAGGGAGAAAGACAGGCTGGGACTACAGCTGCTGCTCACAGGTTTGTCCCAGAAGGAGCAGGCAGGCTCCTGACCCACTGGACAGGGCCCAGCCAGTGCTGTTCCAGCCTGACCAGAGCTCGGCATGGGTTTCTGTTTTCCTCCCTGCTTTCTCCTCCAGCGCAGGAAGCCTGGCTTTCGGCCCCATGCCGCTTCCTTTGCAGCCTCAGCCTTTCCTCTCAGCCCGCAGGAGTCCCAACAGAGGAGGGGGTTTGGGTTTATTTAACCTCCCTTCCCACACAGGGCTGCACCCCTTAAAATCCCCGTGTGCTGACACATTTTCAGCTTCATAAAAGTAGAGGAAGATGTGAGTGTCTTTGTCCCAGATGAGCCCTCAGTATTTCTGGGCAGACGGCGTAGTGTGGCAGCCGGGATTAGGGCTTAGAACTCACTCACAGATGTGAACACGCATCTTACCAATCAGTCTGCCTTCACCCATATTGCACTTACCAGAACGGTAAAATAGGTCTAATAGTGTGGCCTTGAGTATTAAACAAAGTGTTTTACGGACTCAGCCTGGTGTCTGCCTCGTGGTAAGCAGTCGATATTCCCCCAGAGTTCTACTCTTGCACCCAATCTCCTCCAATGACCCCACCGAATGCATAATGAAAACCAGACCCCTCTCCTCCCACCTGGTGCTTCCTAAACTCCTCTACCCTTCGTGCCCGTCAGCTCTGGTGCTCTCAGGCCGTGAGGCCAGGGTTTTCTCTTTAATCATCTTGGTTGTGTGGTGCTGATTCTCTGCTGTTTTCCTCGGAGAACACTCAGGAACTGATCTTAGCTCCTGCACAGTGACAGCAGCCTTTTGTACTTGGAGCGCCTTTTCTATTCGTGAAGAGGAATCTTCTTGGGCGTAGGTCCTTGCTACACATTTGATTTTGCTGCGTGTCTTACACACCACAGCATTTCCTTCTGGAATAAGGAGTCGTAGGTGAGTCTGAAAATGCTGTAACTTGCCTCGATGTCAAAGACTTCCTCAAGTTCAGTAATTTTACTTCTGTCTTGGCTTTAGTCATTCTGGTCTGAACCCCTTAGGTACATGAGGAGCATTTTTCCTGTGTATTTCCCAATCTTTTATTATGTTCCAGGAAACTTCTTAGGTATTTTGCTTTGCATTTGTGATATTCACTTGCTTTATTTATCTTTTCTAAGGACTCCTAGTACACATATAGTGTATGTGTGTGAGTTAAAAAAATCCAGTAAAAATGACATAGAATTCCAAAACAAGGTGATTCCCCTTCTGGTATTTTCCCAGAAGAATTCAAAACATCATACCTCAGCAATACATGTGCACCAGTGATTATTGCAGCACAGTTTGTCATTGCTTCATCTTGGAAGCAATCTATCAACTGAGGAATGGATGAAAAAGGTGGGGTACTTTTACACAGTGGAGTACTACTCAGTTATAAAGAAAGACAAACTCAAGGCTTTGTATGTAAATGGATGCAACTAGAGACTGTACTCATAATTGAAATAAATCAGAATCACATGTGCATTGTCTCCCTGGAGTCAGAAACTGAAATAGTGTGTGGTTGTGGCTGCCTTCAGTCTATAGCACTTTCTCTTATGCATTTCATCTTTTTTTACAGTTTTCCTTTGTCTAATATTTTCCTTCAGTATTACTGTGGTATTTGTTCCTGGGCCTTTTCTTGTTTAATCTTCCTCGTTTATTTTTATCTCATTGTCTTTTGCGTTTGTCTCTTTATAGCTGAGGCTATTTCTTATTTATATGGTCTTGTTTTCACATCCTGTGTTATCTCTAAATATTTAATTTATAAATAGCCCATTAATATTTTTGAGCATATTCAAGAGGCATATCTTTCTGTCTTAGTTTCTTTGTATGGATACTGTTCTGCTTCTTTATTTCTTACTTTCATAATAAGTGTTTATGAATGTGATTAGTTCTAAGTAGCTTCATATGGCTCAATTTTATGCGAATTTTGTTACACTATAGGGAAAAAGCAACCTTTCTACATTATTTTTGGGAAAATAAACTAGTACAACTATTATGAAAAATAGTATGGAGAGTTCTCAAATAACTAAAACTAGAAATTCCACTCAACCCAGCTATTCCAATCCTAGATATCTTCCCTAAAGAGTTACAGATATCATACTACAGCAATCCATACATGCCCATGTTTATAGCAGCACAATTCATAACAGTAAAATCTTAGAAATGGCCTTACATACACCAACAGATGAATGGATGAAGAAAATATTGTTATACACAGTAGAGTACTACTCTGCTATAAGGAAGGATAAACTTGAGTTATCTGTAGGAAAGTGGGTGAATCTTAAGATGATATCTCCTGCAGTTTAAAAGAAAGCTTGTTTCAGCAACTTTTCCCTACTTCATAGAGGTCTTGCACGTGTGTATGCACGCATGCATGTGGTGTGTGTGTTAGGGTGAGGGACATTCAATCCTGAGGCAATGGTTTTAGAAGTATTCAAATTCTCTCTTCTTGAGTGAATTTCTGGAAATTCTCTTTCTCTTGTAATTGGTATATCTAAGTTTTTCAACATCTTGAAATAATATTATCTGCTGTCTTGGATTCCGCATCCATTGGTTAAACCAACCACACATGGAGTGGGTGTAGTGGATCCAGTCTGATGTGTGTGAGTGGGTGTCTGGTGTGCCTTCAGAAAATGGGTGGGTCGCCAGGTGTGGTGTGGCTGACGCTGTGTGCACCGTGTGTGATGTGTGTGTGGAGAGCTGTTTTCCTCTAGGCCTTAGTTCAAGGCCGTGCAGTTCTGCTTACTCATCTCGTGCTCCTCGGGATAAAGCTACGTGAAATTCGCATTGGCCTCAGATTTCCCGACAAGCAGTATAAAAGGAATAACCATGCTAAGTACCCAAAGAATATCACTTCAAATTGTGTACAGAAATCTACAAACCAAGAAGATAAGTATCTTTAAGCATATACACTTTCAGATGTTGACAGATATGTAAAAATAAATAAAACTATGTGGTTGTGATGGGAGCTGCTCCTGTAATTCTCACAGAACTTGAAAGAAAATTGAGTGGATGCAACACTAGATCAATCTGATTAACACGTGTTATAATTCAAAGGTATAAAACGCTGCAGACAACTAAAAATACACAATCTTTTTAAGAACACGGAATATTTTTAAAAGACCCCATGTACTGGGATATAAAACAACTTTCAGCAAAATCTGAACATGAGAATTATGCAAAGCCCATTCTCTTGGTCCATGGTAATTGTGCTATGAAATCAGTGAGTAGTCAATGCAGTGAGGTTACTACAAGATCCTCATATAGTTGGAAATGAATCTATAAGAGTCTGAATAAGTCACGAGTTAATGAGTAAAACATTTTTTATCCCCAATTGTCTTCATTTTACTTTCATTCTCCTATGAAATTTATGGGAGTGTATAACTTCAACTTTACAGTTATATTTATTCCAGAATATTAAGTATATCATTTGTGCATATCATGGCTATTAGTTACTTTTCTCATTGCTGAGAAAAAATACCCGACACCTAAAGATAAAGAAAGAAAAGTTTATTCAGCTCATAATTTGTAGACATTTCAGTCCATAACTTGCTGGCTCCAAGGCAGGATGGCACGGCAGACACACATTGCAGAGGAGGAACAGATCATGGTAGCAGAAGGAAGCAAAGCAACAAGGAACAACCACAGCTCTTTGTATCCCTTATATCTCATCCAGGCTACTTAGGGCAGGTAATACTCACACCCTTAATCCTTATGCCCTTGATCCTAGTGCTGCACCATGAGTCAGTTCCAGCTTCACACACTGTAGATCCTGTATGAGGCTTTGTGGGGACAACTAGATATAAACCAAAATATTCTGCCACTGGTCTCCCAAAACCTGATGTACTTTTATGCAAAAGGTATTTATTTCATCTCTAAAAGTTACCAAAGCTCTAATAGTTTCAGCATTGTGGAAAAGTACAAGCTCAAAATTTCCTCTGAGGTTTAAGGCAAACTCTTAGCTGCAAGCTCTTGTGCAAATGAAAAGAAAGTTAGATACTTCCACCATTCAATGGCACAAGACAGAAATTTTCATTGCAAAAGTTACAAACAGGAATAGTAATGAACAGGAACAAAGAAAGACTCAAATCCAGCAGGGCAAACATTAAAACCTACAGCTCCACTTCCAGCATGCCTGGCAATCTGTGGTAAGCTGTGAGCTCCAAAGGCTTGGGTAGTTCCACTCTTACAGAACTGCTAGTGGTTGTAGGTCTCATAGCTTCTTTCTGGGGCTGTCTCTGCCCTTTTCTTGCAGTTTTCCTCAGATGATCCACGTTCCTGGCTTCTCCAACCTTCTGGCTTCCACTGCACCTTTGGCTTCACTGCACCTTCATTCACAGCTTTACACATTGCCCTCTCAGGGGCACACTGCCTAGCTTCCCAGGCCTTCTTCTGAAACCTGGGTGGAAACCTTCCTGACCCCACAACTCTTCTATTCTGCAGACACCTAAAACCAGCACCACATGGATGATACCATGTTCTACCACCAGCTGGAGCAGTAGCCAGGGTTCCTTCTCTCTTGGCTGTAGGAGGTGAGTGCTTATCAACCATGTCCTGAGGAACAACTTCCTTAGCCAGCTTCCATTCTTGAATATAATGTTCTGAGTTTTTCTTTTGAAAGAAAAGTTTTAACTTTACAACTCTGAGGCTGCACAGGCTGGAGTGCTTCAGGGTCTTGTGATGTCTTTAAGCCATCTTCTCTGTTGTCTTCTGAAATACTTGGCTTTCTCTTACCAGTCTTTTTAGTGACCAATTTCTCCTCTGTTCCATCTTTGCTGACCATAGCTTTACTGGGCCTCCCTTTCTGCCCAAATGTACAACATTTTAAATCATCTTGCTGGGCTCTTTGCTCTTCATTCCCAACATAAATCTGGATGAAAGCCCCTAACAGTAGCCATGCCACTTCCTGAGCATTAGAGTGCTTTGAAACTTCTTTAATTAGCCTTTTGCCCTTAATCTCAGTCTCAGGCAAAGACTTTGGCTACAAGCAAAATGCAGATACATTTTCTGCCAAGGCATAACACAGGTCATCTGGAGTCCAATGGCGAATGCAGTCCTTCTTCTCAGAAGAGACCTTCTGAGCCTGGTCTTTACGGGCAGAATTTCTATCAGCCTTCTGATCTTCTGGGCTCTGACCAGAATCTTCCATCCAGCACTGGCTCAGATCATCCAGCTGTACTGTCTCAGTCAGCCTCTCCAAACCTTTTGTGACTCTTCCCCTTCCCACAGACCAGCTCTAAAGACTCCCAGTCCACATGGTCAGGTTCAGTAACCAATGACCCCACTTCTGGATACCAAATTCTGGGTTAGTTTTTTATTGCTGAGACAAAACACCCAACGCTTAAAGTTAGAAAAGGAAATATTTACTTTGTTCACAGTTTGTAGAGGTTTCAGTCCTGCAGTATCTGGCTCTAACACAGGTGTCATGACAGACGTGCATCACAGTGGAGAAACAGTTCATGGTAAGTACAAGGCAGCAGAGCAAAAAGGAATGACCACAGCTCCTCTATCCCTTCTATTTGGTCCAGGATACCCAGAGTGGGTAGCACTCACACCCTTAATCCTAATGCCCTTGATCCTAGCATTGCACCATGAATCAATCCCAGTGTCACACACTCTACTTCCAACCACCTCTGAAAAAGCCCCACTTATGACCATATGTGGCTTTGGGTGCATCTAAACACAAGCCATTGCATTTCATTGTTTTAGAGAAAGTGGCTGTCAATCTAATGATACTCCTTTGGAAGTAATCCTTCCTTAACCTTTGATTTTCTGTTTTCAGGATGATATATATATACATTGTCTACTTACTAGAGTTGTGTCTCTGTATTTTACTCTATTTTGAAATCTTTTCATACATCTTTCTTTAAATATATTAATTTATCTCTTTTGCTATCTAGATAATTTTTGACATATAACTCATTAACTTTCCCTTTTATATTTAATTAACTGTTAAGCTCATCTTTTCAGGTTTTAATTTTCATGATTGTCTTTTTTATTTTCACTTCTCTCTCTTTTTCTAATTTTGTGGTATTTTCCTCCCTTAAGTACTTTTAAGTGTCTGTCATATATTGCAATGTGGTAAGCATATTTTAACAAATCAGTGTCTTTTTTGGTATTTCTTTTAGCTATTATTTCTCATTATTGTAGGGCATGCATCTTGCTTTCCATGTTCTGATTTGGGAAAATATTTTTTCAGCAGCCCTTTAGGGTGGAAAGTGCAGATTTCACTGTATTTCTGCACTTTCCTTCTTGTGCTGGGCTGAGTTTGGAACACATACTAAAAAAGCAGGCAGCTGCAAGCTGTGGGTGCAAAACCTTAAACTCTGGACCACCTGGTGGACACAACCTGGGGGCCATTCATGCAAGTGCTGGCTTGCTTCTCATCATCTTTACTAAACCTAGGAATCAGTCAAGAAAGAAAATGAGTGCTTGTTAAAGAAGCCTCAGTCCTGTGAATCCACAGGAAGGGCTGAGATCCTGGCACTTAGAAAAAACCGGAAGTTGTGTGTGGAATTCAAAGCTTTCTGAGACTCAAGGGTGATTATTACAAGTTAACTGCTATGTCTGCAGCAAAGACCTGGATCTGGACAGATGCTCCCACAGAGAGTCCTTCTGTTACTTTCTATCACCAGCCCTGCTTGAGAGTCTAATGCAGCTCCACAATTTCATGATGGTGTTCTACTGAGGGATGCAGATTGGCTGGCAAGAGAACATCGAAGCCAGTCTCCCACTCACTTAAATTTCAGGGTGATCCTTCCAAGGTGTAGAGAAGGTGGCCACAGGATTATGATTCTTGCTCATTTGTGTGGGCCTGGCCAGTCTGAATCCAGTTTCTCTGACTGCACAAAGTCTGAACAAACCATGAAGTTTTATGGTTCTTTCTTTAGGAAAGACAGCTGCTTGCAGCCTGAAAAAGAGGTGACTTTATTTATTTATTTATTTATTTATTTATTTATTTATTTGCCTTTTCTGAGTTTTGATTCCATATTTTGCCTTATCTTGTACCACTTTGGTGCTTTTTTTTTTTTTTTAAGAATAGAAGTTCTCCTCAACAAGAATGGTGAAATGAATCATGCATTAACTTTTTTAAATCAGGAGAGTCCTGTATTCTCTTGATTGAAAATGATTTGCTGTACACTAACAGAAAGAGAAAGTGGACCCACCTTCTAGATTCTTCCCAACAGGGAAAGTGAGAAGAACATGGGATTTCCTTAAGTAGCACCTTGGTGAGAGGAGGAGGAGGCTCCAGGGAGCGTTAGCTCCCTGCGGAACGGTGGAGTACTGTTTAGTGTGCTCCAAGTCCATCGCATTACTTTTTTATTAGTTTGTTTTCTGAGATGGAGTTTGAGATGGAGAAGACTCATGTGTTTTCATTTCAGCATATTTTTATCTTCAAGTTATGTCTTCCCAACCCTTCAAAATAAAGGCAAATGATGAAGAAATGGGCGAAAGTGGTAAAATAAATGTGAGTGATTGGGCTTTAGCAGAAAAACAATCCAATCACATAATATATCAAAATTACTTTTTAAGTAAAAATAAAAATAAGAATCTTAGCCCTAAGCAGGTTTGAGGAATCAAACTGTCATCTCACAGTGTCTTTGAAGAATGACACAGACATACACACGACGCTTAACTGAGAACAGTTCCAAATACCACTTTACAGCTTCCCAAAGAGTCATGAGAAAAATCACACTCTGAACCACAGTTTCAGTGCCAAAGAGTCCTCCAAGCTGCATTTTTCATGGGCCAGGAGGACTTTAAACCCATGTGGAAGCTAGTGCATCATCCTAATAAGTTTTTTCGCCCAGAATAATTATGATTAAAAAAAATTTCCACCTCCAGAGGAAAAGTTGATCATAAGTTGAAAATTATAATATCATCTACTAAATGCATCCACTTCAGAAATGCTGAATACCATAGTCTCTCATTTATCCCACTGTGTTCTCTTCTTAAGTAAAAAGCTAAAACTCAAGTGTTGTGTAATTTTATACATCCCTTTGGAAAGTGTACCTCTGTGCTTAGTAGCTTCCAGTGTATAACCTTAAAAGGTGAACTAGGGGAAAGAATGAACTGTGGGAACAGAATTTCCTTTAAAATTAAAAAAAATTGGGGGCAGGGTTATAGCTCAGCAGCACAACACTGGCCTGGCAAGCCTGAGGTCCCGACTTCAATTTCTAGTACCAGAAAATGAAAGCCAAACCAAAACAAAAGTTTTAAATATCAAATTAATCTAAACAAGGCAGGTATTCACTTTTTTACTGAACTGATGATTGGTAACTGTCAGGTCTGTATGCCTCAAGCAAGGACTTTGCTGTTTACGCCATGCTGAAGACACAGAGATGCAGAGCTGAGGAGGAGCCTCACTGGTGGTCAGCTCCTGTGTGTCCTCCTCTGCCCGAGTGCCCCCAGCTCTGTCATGCTCAGGCACCTCAGAAAATGGCAAGTGTTTGCATGGGACTCGTTACATCCTCCCACACACTTTGAATCACGGTTAGATTACCCATACTGCCTAAAGTAATGTAAGTCCTATGAAAGAGCTTTGGTACTCTATTTTTATAGGATGATGACAAAATATATAATCAGTACAGAAACATTTGCTTACCAAGTTTTTTTAACCAATTTTTTTTTTTAATGAATTCAATAATACCTTAGTTCATGAATTTATTTCTTTCCACGATTCTGGTCACAAACCAACTTTGACAAGAACTGAAGCACTGTATATATCTGTGATCCATATTAGTTACATTCACCTTGGGAAACTGGTGCATGCCCACATTGCATCTTGATAATTCTCATCCTTTTCCCACTATCTGGCTTCCCCATCTTTTCCCAGATCTCTTCCCATCTCCAGAGTCCATCTCCTATTTCTTAACATCCTTATTTTATTTTCCTCTGTAAAATACTTCTAGTTTGGGTCTCGCATTAAAGAACTGCTCAATATTCAGCCTTCTGTGTCTGATTTATCTCCCTTAGTGTGACGGCCTCAAGATCCATCCAGTTTTCTACGAATGACTGAAAAGCACCCTTCTTGTGTCTGAGCAGTGGGCTCTTCTGTGGTTGCCCAGTGCACAGATGTGGATCCTGCAGAAACCGTGGGCCACCTGGGTGGGCACGGTGGCACACAGGTGTCTCAGGCACATAGTTGTAGAGCAGAAGCCAGGTTGAGTAGCAGAGGTTTACTGATGGAGTGATGTGTGCCCTCAGTCTGAAAGGTGGGAGTCAGAGCCCGCTAAGACTGGGTTACACCAATCCAGCCAAGGGAGCATCATTTAAGGTGAGAACTCAAGTGAGACCATGTGGGTAGAGCAATGCTTTTGCTGAATGGGAAGAAAGAAATTCTCAGTATAGGCTGAGCTCCTCTAACCCAAAACCCATAAATCCAAAATACTCTAAAACCTGAAATACTGTAAAACGCAACACTTTCTGAGTGCTGACCTGACACCACAACAGCAAACCCACAGGTGACCTCATGTGAGGGGCCACAGACACACTGAAGAGGACCTTCATCACTATGGTGTGTGATCACCCGTGCACACAAGGCATGTAGAAAACACGCATGAATTTTGTGTTTACACTTGGGTTCCTTTTTTAAGATGTCTCATTATGTATATGCAAATATTTTAAGAATTGGAGAGCTGAAAACAAAACACTTTTGTCCCATGCATTTGATCTAAGCATTGTTAATTTGCATTGAGAAATTTTGAGCAGATAAATTGGGGCCAGATGAAAAGCCTTGAGAATTTGCTTCTATTTCCACACTGTGCTGGAGAGCTGAGGAACACGAGGGAGAATTTTCAAGAGTGGGGAGATGTGCTCCTACGCATTTTGTGAATAGCCATACATGTGTAGAAAGTGGCTAGAGGCAGGCAGAGCTACTTTAGGAACCTTGCTAGGAGAATGCAGTCACAGCAAACACAGAGCATGCTGCTGCCGAGCAAGGAGGTGACAGAAGGGCCCGGCTAACAGGGCGGAGCATCCGAACCTCCGGAAGAGCAGCGCAGGTCTCTGTCTCGCCTCCATGGAGCCCTAGGCAGGGGCCCTGCCACGTCCAGGACTGACCTGAAGCTAAATGGAAAGAGGAGAGTCTGACCCTCACCAGGGTACAGCCATGGGGCCCTGGAAGACGGACACGGCCACTGACCTTCTGATGATACGACCCAAAATGGATGAAAGGTAAAACAAAGAGCACACAGTGGTGCAACTTCCATTGGTGGGCTGTGATAAAAAAGGCTGCTGAGCTGGGCACGCTCAGGCGCGCGTGTGTAATCCCAGCTCTCAGGAGGCTGAGGCAGGAAGACTGCAAGTTCAAAGTCAGTGGCCTTCACAGTGAGTTCAAGGTTCACGGCCAGCCTGCACTACAAAGCAGAGCCCACCACAAAAGAGCAACAGAAGGCTGCTGAGAAACCAGTGAGCAACGATGAAGACGAAAAACAGGGCTCTGAGGTTCTGAGTGAGGAAATCTGCGCAGATGTTTTGGGGCAGGAAAGACACAGCCGAGGAATGTAAGAGGAGCTGCGCACCAGGCAGGGCGGGGAGGGCCCGGTGAGGAGCCGTGGTGCCCGGTGGTTGGGGCCTGTGGTCAGGGTACTCAGGGCAGGTGAATCAGAGAGCCCATCGCTAAGAGCCGCGGAGGCTCCTCAGCACGCTCTGATTGTGCGACTGAACGCTTGAAGCTTCTCCCCTCCTGCTCGTCTCCTCTCTTCTCCTTTAATCCCCCACCAGAATGTGGAGGAGCAGACTAGAGACACGTGACGAGCTCGTCTGCATGCCCGGGACACTGAGCAACAGACGCCAGCCTTTCCTGTGGAGGTGTGGCGCCTCAGCGGTCAGGACACGCACGCAGGAGCATGAGCTCGGCTCGCCATGCTTGGTTTCTTTTCTGCACTACCCCGGTTTCTCTCTCTGTTCTCTCATTTTCCACCCAAACTGCCTCATCCTCCACCTTTCTGTGGGCTCAGAGACAGCCAGAGGTAATCAAGAGTCTGCTGAGGTCGTGGTGGGCTGGCACCAAACCGCACACATAACGCAAACATTCCTGCCTTGGAGACTGCGGAGGTGCCCTGGGCTGCGCTCTGCGTGTGGAGTTCCAGGGCTGCGGGGCAGGCACAGGGACGAACACGCACTTAGCAGCCTGGTGACCTGAAAAGAAGTCTCCTTCAGGTCAGTTAAAATAAAAACCTTCCCAGGGACACACTTTTATCCTTCATAGATACATAAATGACATTGTGGTCTCCATAGCCGTGCCTTTAGATAAGTGTGTGAACAAAATATGCAGTGACTGTGTATATTTTAAGAAATGATTACAATAAAAGACATATTACCATTACCCCCCCGCCCCCACCCCCACGGTCTCTCCTTCACTTCAAGCACATTTGTCCCACCATTCTTGGCACTTCCTGAAGTAGTTCTAGAAGTCCTCTTTTGTGAAAATCTTTACAAGTTATGATAAAAAATACAGTGAATTCTGCTGTGAAAGCAGGCTCACAGAAGACACAAGGTGTGTCCTCATCCATATTATTCATTGGCTCTAGCACCATGCAACTTCTGGCTCTTCCTGAAAGTCAAAAGAACCATGAAAGCTAAACACTTGGAATGGATTCAGGACATCAGTGCAGCCATGACGACAGAGTTAAGACAACCAGGAAAGAGGATTTCTAGAACTGCTTCAGAACGCAGCAAGCACAATGGGATAAGTGTGTTCAAAGCACTACTCTGAGAGGGCTTAATGGCTATGTGTCTTTTACTATAATAAATTCCTTCATTTAAACATTTACCATATTCTTAGATTACACCTTGTGTGTGTTTTTGAATCCCTTAGTTGTGTGTGTTTTAAATCTCTTAGTTCCCTCTCACTTCACAGATGGCAGAAATAGAGCTTATGATACGAAGGAATTGTCCCCATAATACAGCAGATAGGCAGAAAATTTGAGGTTAGAAGCAGGGTCCTTTCAGCTCAGTGTTCTTCATAGGTCCTTCCACTGCCTGTCAGCTCCAGGGCGCCCCCCCCCCCCGGGAAGTGAAGTGTGAGTCTGCAGGCAGGTGATGCAAATCTGATAAAAGAATAGGCTCTGCGATCAGGCCACCAGAGCATGACTCTGAGCTTCACATCTGTAGGAAGGTGATACAAACATCTGCCCAAGAGTGAGAGCAGCACACAGGATAGGTACAGGGCAGAGTGGAGGTGCATCTGAAAATGACATCTACAGTTCATCTGTCTGTGATCTAATCACAGCCACTAGACATTGGATTAAAGCTGGTGGATGGAGAAATCAAAGAAGATTTTCTAAACTGGTTGAAAATGCGACCTGCTGAGTAAAACTGACAAGCAAACAAGCAATCAAAAATAAGGGAGGATCCCTCTGAGGCAGACAGAAGAAGACTGATGGAATCAACAAATGCCCACAGAATTCGGGGCCAAGTTACTGGCCTGATCATCGTCACCCCACATTCAGGGACATGTGGACTTGCAAGAGGGGTCTCTCTGGAGGACAGAAGACACCAGCTCCAAGTCGACACTGAACTGAGGAGGCCTCCTGGGTCACGTGAGCAGCTGTCTCACCTCCCAGGATGCGTCCAGCAAGTTCTTCGCCCTTCTCTGGTTGGAGAGCTAATACAAACCTTAGCACCATTGTTATTATTATGATTATTTGATGCTGATTGGGGATGAAAATGAATACTTATGGGAGTTTCTGTGACTGGCTTTACAAATGTCTAGTTCTTCATTTAAATAGTTTCATGGTGTAGATAGAACACTTTCTAATGGACCACCAAAGCACAGTACGTGATCCTGCTTCATCAGAGTGAGTTGCAGCCTTACAAAATGATTAGCTGTGAACAAATACAGGTTCTTTAAAAAAGGGAAGAATCCCAACATGTAAATTGTTATTTGTTCTGAGCTTTTGTTGAGAACTGGTCATCAAGGTGAGATTTAGAAAATACATTTTAAAATTATCAGGTCAATGTTCTATTCTTCCTTGACACATTAGGCCAAACCCCTGGTCAGAGAAGTCAGGTACATCTGGAGTTTACTAATTTTAACAGACGTAGATGGCAAGTTTGGAATGGTTGCATCACAGCGTCCACACAGATATTCTTGAGAGATGAGTGCCCGGGAGGGTCTCCTCTGTCTGAAGGATCCTGAGAGCACTGTCCTGAGCCCTGTCTTCTTACTTGTTTTTACCCTTAATTACAAAGACAGTGTAGGACAGTGAGCAAAATGTTTTAGAACAGATTTGTACAAAGTGTGCAATTTGCTAAGCACTGGCCTTTTGAAAGTGAAAAAGGACTAATTCTGGAACTCAAATACCACATAGCTTGTTAGATTAATTAAAAGTGTGGAATGCACACATGCAGACACATCAAATAATTGAAATAATCCATACCAAATGCTTCACTAGTAGTAATCAAGAAATGCAAATGGGAAAAGATTTTTTTTTCTTTTTTTGCCAAACAAGTATCTATGTCTATGTCTTTTCAAAGAAACAATTATAATACAGCATCTCGTTAAAAATAGTCACATGAAGGCCCAAATGGAGGCATATTTTAGTTTCATTTAGAGAAAGGATTTCAATGATTTGCTTAAAAGTTCACTGGGATCAATGCAAGCCAATTCCCTTTTCCAAAAACACAGGTTATAGCAATAAACTGTGTACGACAGTCCTGCCCTTTTAGATTTTCTTCCTCTTGTGCAGAAGTGAGGGGAGAGGAGAGAGAGAGAGAGAGAGAGAGAGAGGAAGAAAGAGAAAGACGGGGGAGGGGAGAAGAAGAGAGAGATCTGGCACTTTATTGTGTTTATTACTTCACATTTCCTTGAATCTTCCTTAAGGGCCATGAAATTAATACCTAGACACTTCCCTTATGTAGCATTGAGATCTTGGCTCAGTGTTGCATTAATGTTGCTGTTTATTCTATAATTTTATTCAGCATTATTTTTCAAATGTTCTTCATGTGGTGGTGGAATGAATGAAATGAAGTAGAACAGACAAATCTGTTCCCCCTGTTTTTATGAATGAAAACAGGTTTCAGTAAATAACCTAGTGAGTTTAGGTTACAGTCTGTTTCTCACAAGCTTTTTCATGTGATCTGTAAGTAATTAGTGACACGAACCCCCTCGCCACAGTAGCTACATTGCGGAATGCACCCAGGGCACCTGTCCACAGACAGATCTTGATTTGTCAAAGATTGACCTGAAGTAGATTTTTAAAAGTCAAAGAAAAGGGAACTCCATAAAATGAGCTCCATGGAAGTTGGCATTGGAATATTAATACCTTCTTCTCTCCCGGCCTAGAATATTTAACGTGATTATACCTCCTGCCTTTGCCACCCAATGCTTGCTCTCTCTGCGGGGCCTGCCAACTGCATATGAGTTTCTCACTGCAGGATAGCTTTGGCTGGCCTGGGTGCTCTGTGGCCTGGTGTGGAAATGGCGTCACTCTCTCTCTCATTGTTCTTCAGAGGACAATCTTTACTTCTCTGCCCCCAAATCCCAGAAATATTTTCCTACCTCTGATTTTACAAAAAAAAATCCCAGTTGTGATTTAAGAAAATGAGCACAGATTCCTTCCTTCTCTGTTATTCTGGGCAGTCGCAAAGTGTGCTGTTCTTTCCGGTCGTGTTGGGGAGGTTGGCAGCAGGGTGCTTCCTTAGTGGAGGGAGTGAGTTGTCTCCACAGACGTGACCTCTCCTGACAGTGAGGAGTCACTTGTTCTGTGCCCGCACACTTGACCCATCACTTTCTACCCATTTTCTTCACTCTGGGTGCTTTGAAATATGGCTCCGTAAGTATTTAATCTTACTGATAATACTGTCCTCAAGTTTCTGATCAGGCA
>NW_004955403.1:54834347-54858590 GCF_000276665.1 Chinchilla lanigera
GGCAGACCGATCTTCCCGTGGCCTTGGACAGCCAGGCACCTGGATCTCTGACCTGCAGACCTGCCTTGGACGCCATCTCCAGCTTTTCTGGCTCCCAGACGGAATACAGTTGCTGTGAGACTAGGTGTGTCCAGGTACAACAATTCAGCAACAATAACACTTTCCTTTCCTGTTTTTATGTGAAGACTGCGGATCTTATGTCGAAGCCCTGCTTTATTTTGTTTTACTTTCTTTGGAAAGCATGAGCAGAGCAGAGCAGAGCAGAGCTGTTACATAGACTGCAAACACAGCAGTCCTTCCACACACCACCAATAAAGACACACGTGAGCACATGCACTCACCCCTGCATACATGCTGCATCGGGCTTGTGGTTTGGATCTTAAATGTCTAACAGAGCCACATATGTTGAAGGCTGGTTCTCCTGCTCTTGGCTGCAGTGGAGATGTGGAAGCTTTGGAAATGGAGCCTCGTTGGAAGAAGATAGATCACTGGGCTGTCCTTGGGGAACCCGGGGGTGGAGGCACGCCCTTTTCCCTCTCCACTTCCTGGCTGGCAGCTGTGAGGAGCTTCCTCTACACAGGGTCCCACCATGCTTCCCCATCTCATCTTGACCCCAAGCCAAGGAGGAAGCCAGCCATGGGCTGAAACACTGGAAACCAGGAGAGAAAATACATTTCCCTTCTTTTAAGCTTTTAATCATGGTTGTCTTATCAGAATGGTGGAAAGCTGGCTAAGGGACAGGCCCTTCCATGGTCTCTGGTAATTGCATGGAGTTTTTCTAATTACATGTGAAGTTAAACTAACACTACTGAAGTTAATTTTTCATGTATCTGTTTTTGGACTATGTATGACTGTCAGTGCAACACTTAATTCTCATTGCCATAGCACTGACATTTTATCAACATTGTGAGATTTAAAACTTTGATTGGGAATTATTCAATGCAATATCCAGGTGAGAGTTACTTTATGTGAGTGTTCTGGGGACTGTAGGAATTTCTGAATTCCACACAGTGGGGCTTACCCTCAGTTTCCACGGACAGCCACACGCTCAGGGTCATGCGTAATGGGTAAGGAGAACGTGGGGAACAGAGCAACCACAAATTTCCTGAATTAACCCTTCCCACCTCTGACCAACACACTGCGAGGTAGAAAGTAAAAAATGGTAAAGTATCTGCCTTTAGGAACCCTTGTGTAATGCGTGAGGATGACAAAAATAGTGTTTTGAAATAAATAAGGTGCAATGAACCTACCTGTGTAGAAAATGGAAATGTACATCAGCCTGGTAGGGTACTCGTAAACAGCTAACACACACGTAGAAACAGGAAATCTCCCCCTACCCACACCAGACACATGGACGCAAATAAAGACAATGCACACACCCAACACAAACACAGACACCAAATGAAACACACACACACACACACACACACCCCTGATGCTGTGTTCACTCCTCATTGGAGATTGTCCAGTGAGTGATTCCCTTATATCAGCCCATGGGTCTGCTCTGGATGTCCCCACGTGAGAGGTCACCACCTGTGGGCAGCCCAGTGACCCAGCCCCTCGCTGCCCCACAGCAGTGCAGGTCTGCAGTCAGCTAACATTGCCCGATCCACAGATCCAAAGTAACTTCTGCTGTGTGCTGACCGCGAGGCCCAGCTTGTGGCCTTTTTAATTCAGAGGCGTTTCTGTCACTCCAAATGCTCTATGGGCAAACAGAATGGTCTTTTATCTCTCAAAGATAGTGCGAGGGATGCTTCTCATGAACTCTCCTGTTTCGGCTGGCTGGGGCCACTCGGGAGGTCAGCAGTGGTCTCCTGGGCCACAGAGTGAGACTCTGTGGGCAAAGGTCCACTGAGCTCCTCTCTTCCCTGCTGACCCTGTGTGAGGGTTTGTCTTCAAACTGGAAAGGAGCACAGGACATGGTAGTCAGTCAGCGAGAAAACTCCAGATCTAAGTTATTGATGCCTCAATAGTGTTGTCATTCAACTTGGTATCAGATGTACGAAGGAGTTAAAAATTAAACATCACCAGGACAGAGTTCATACTAAGACTCACTGGCTATTTCAGCAAAATAATTCTATGTTCTGCGAGCTGAAGATATTCCTGAGATTCCAAAGGTCCTTCACTCTCCCACACATCTGGGACAGAGTCTGTAGGGTGTGTGTTACTGCATGGGGGCTTCTAGTGCAATCTCAGCGTTGATTGTTCTGCTCTGTGATCTCTTTAGCAACACTAAGCATCTCTCTCCTATGCAGTTCCATGCCCAAATCAAAACACTGCACAGCAGTAGAAGAGTCACTCTGCAAAATAATATTTTTTGGGTAGGTGAATAGTTAAAAAGCACATCAGTGTATTCATGGTCTATTGCAAGTTACCACAAATTTAACATCTCTGGACAACCAATTTGTGGTCTCACAATTCTGTAGGTCAGACGCTGGTTGGTCCTGGCCAGGTCTTTGCTCTGAGCCCTTTGCTCTACTGAAATCAAAGTTTGTATAGGCCTGGCTTTTTCAGGGCTCAGGCAGAACAAGTTTCTAGGCTCACTTGGGTGTTGGCAGAGTCCAGTCCCATGGGGCTGAAGGGCAGTGGTCCCATCTTCCTGCTGTCCGTCACCCAGGGATTTGACCTTTGGGTTTGAGAACCAGCAACCAGTGTGCGACACCTTTCCCTATCCACACCTGCCATCTGAAATAGGAAGAATCCTTACTGCTGGACTAAATATGCACAAACAAGAAGGACCTACCAGAGGGAAAGGATGAACAGAACTTAGTGGAAACCTTGTACCATAGCTGACAAGTCAAGGAAGGTTCTCAGAGGGCCAGAGTCGGTGAGGGAGGCAGACCCAGCTCCACCTCCTCCCGAGTCTCTGCTGCCCAGGTGCTGGATGCAGTCCTGTTCCACAGAGCCGCTGACTCCTGGTCCCCACACACTGAGCAGCCACAGCTGATGGAACCCCCTGCTGCACCACCTATCCATTGCCCGCCATGCTGGGAACCTCTGTGGGGAACACACCTTTCTCACCGTCTCTGCCCAGGCCTGGGAGGGGCAATCTCAGAGGAGCAGAGGGGTATAGGCTTGGGTCCTAACAAAATCCATGGATAGGAATTTCCTGAAACAAAGCAACCCAAGACAGAGTGGGTGACGACAGGCAGAATGGAGCATTGTCAGAGTATTTTGGGTCTGGCCATCAACCCAATCGCCATTGGTAATGACTACCCTGGGTGCTTGTTTGGATCGATTTGGCAACTTGATACCTTAGGGTGTAGCTTAGGCGGATTTCTTTGTCTCCACACCCCAGCTCCAAATCATATCTCAATCCTAGCGTTAGTTTACCCTAAGCAAACTAAAGTCTGTCCTGCAAACCTCAGTCTCCACAGGCGTGGGCCTGCGTCACCCTGGCAACCCGGATGCAGAACCTGTCACTCAGTGTTCCTGCCTTGGGTCTTTGTCCTGCTCTTGCTCTGGGTTCTGGCGTGGGCCAGGGACACCCCGGGGACCCTCTGCTCTCTCGGATGATTTCTTTCTCTGAGGCCGAATGCATTCCATGGCACCTAGAAAATTAAATTTAGGCAGCCACAGACTTCCCTCGGTGGCACACGCTGCTTCCCTTCTTGAAGTTCTTCCAAAATATGATACAAACCATCACACTCTTTGAAGCAAAGCTGACAAAAGACAGAAGATTAAAAATAAATCTCCCCTGCCCTTTTGTCTTTGATGGTGGGGATCAGTGAGCAGCGGGCTGGCAGGACCAGAGCCCTGACCGCTGATCCTTCGACAGGATTTTGGCTTAGACGACACATTGGTGCTGCTGCTGGGTCTCCAGGGAGCCCTGTCAAATTAACAGGCTCCTCTACAACGTATTAGCCGGCAGGTGAGTCTGTGTTCTGAGAAAGACAGCCCTGAGAGCCACCCCACCGGCTTTCAGGCCCCAAGGGTGTGTGTGGACATGCTGCTGCCCCTGCAGGTTGAGAAGCACCCTCCCAGAGGGTAAAGTGTGCAGCGTGGCGGAGACCAGGAGGTAATCAACTGAGCCGTTCTGCTATGTGCACAAGGAACCTTCTGCGGACAGGGTGCGGGGAGCCGTTTGAAAGCTTGCTGTGCTGTCACAGGACGGCGAGGGCTGTGCCTGTGTGCACGTGCAACACACACACAGACACATACACACACACGCAGACACACACGCACACACAGACACACACACACAGACACACACACGGATGTGTGCACGTACACGTGGACAGGTGGTTTTCCGGCTGTGTTGTTTTACTGCTTTGTCTTCTGCTTTGCTGGCCTCACTTCCTCTCGGCAGCAACACAGCTCCCCCAGCTCACCACGGCTGGGAGGCCCTTTCTCCAGGGAACGTCTCTGCTTCCCAGGTGAGGTCGTGCCTGGCTGTTGACTTTGCCTCCTGCATTTGCTGTCTGTCCTGATCTGCACGGCAGTGCTGTAAGCACAGCTTTCTGCTTTGCCAAGATCTGCATCATCGGTTTTTCACTTGGATCATTAGCACGGAGGACACCCACAAAATGAATCGAGTGTTTACCAAATAAAGAAAGCCACTCTCACATAATTCCACCGTCTTAGGAAAGCATGCAGTTTTCCCTCAGTCCTTGTTCTTAAGTACATATAACTTCAAACAACTTCAAGAGTGTGTCAGTAGGAATTTCTTTTCCTCCCTCCCTCTCTTCCTTCCTTCCTCCCTTCCTTCCTTCCATCCTTCCATTCCTGCCTCTGTCTCTGTCTCTCCGTCTCTGTTTTTGTCTCCATTTCACCACAGTCCCCCTGTGCCTTGAACCCAGAGCCTTAGCACTGAGCTAGATCTCTGGACTTGTCTTTTTATTTTCAGGCAGGGTGTCACTAAGTTACCCAGGCTGGGCTTTAATTTGAAATCTTCCTGCCTCATCCTCCCAGGGTACTGAGATTACAGGTATGTATCCCTGCACGTGGTTGAATAGTTTTCTTTTTAAGCATAATTCATGTTATGTATTTTGCAATTAATTAGATGCCAATGCTCCTGGACTTCCAATGGGGCTGAATCCAAACAAACCCATTGAAGTTAAATGTATCAGAAGTTAAAAATGCACAGAATATCTGTAGGCTCCTGAGCACCACAGCTCAGCACACAGCAGGCTCTGCAGGGCTGGCTGTCCGCATCCGGACTGGGGGGCAGCAGGCATCAGAGTGCAGACTGGGAGCCTGGGAAAGGCCACTGGGCACAGTTTCAGGAATGGTTGCTGATGAATTCTTTATGCACCACTGTAAAGTAAAGCAGTCCTAAATGGACCCCGGTGAGGTTGGACCACATGCATCTGGGTGCCTTGGTGTTGGATCTTGCCACTGGCCAGTGAGGCAGGATCTCGCTTTCTCAGAGGACAGAGTGAGTACAGGAGGCGATGTGCGCCCTGGGGCCCAGGACGGGCTTCTGCGTGGCGTGGCTGCCCCCTTCCACTCCTGAGTGAACAGCCCAAGCCCTGTCCTCAGCTTTCAAATCATAGGACACCTGCCCATTCCGTGCATGACTGACAGCACTCATCTGGCTGCCCGGGGGGCAGATCTGGAGGAGCATCCAGTCCTTCGCCCCTGGCAGATGCTCAAGCCGTGCCAGCGTGCCCACCTGCGTTATAGGACCAGGTGGCTCTTGGCACTGCTTTTCTGCTTCATTGTGACCACCGAGGGCAGATAAGACCAGAGGCAGAGCCTGTGTCACCAGCAAAGGTGATCAGGGAGGAGGAGCTTGTTGAAAGCAGCACCAGCCATAGGGTGACCATCACTGTGTCCCACGGACTGCATGCCTCACGTCCACGTCCCCTGCAGGACAGAGGGTGCAGCTCTCCTCACCCGAGACCTGGGCAGTGACACTGTGACACCACACCATGCCATGATGCATCACTGTCCTGCATAACACAGCCTGTGTGGTCTGCTCTGAGGGATGCCATGATTTCCAGGAGGAACGTAGGGCATGTCTGTATGCTCGCTGCAGGGAGCCCTGTCCCTGAAGGTAACTGGGAGCAGGGTGGTGTGTCCAGATTTCCTAGATTTTCTAAGATAAAGAACAGCTGCCTCTGAACTTTAGAGTCTCTCTGTCTTCATTTGCTTCTCATTTCTCTTTCTGGTCTTGCATGCACTGGCAGATTGGGCCCCAGAGTGGGGCTGAGAGGGGTTGCAGGAGGAGCAGGTAAGGGGCCAGCTGCTTCCTAATGAACCACGTGGGGAGGAAGGAAAACAGGGCCCCCTGACAGGGTCACAGGAGGGAGTGACTCGGTGCTGGTGCTTGAGCAGGCTCCAGATTGTGAGGGGAAGATGTGCTGACCTGCCCTGGGAAGTGTGGCAGAAGGCAGAGCCCAGGAGAAAGTGAATGACTGTCCAGCAGTCACACGAGCAGGACAGGACCTGGACCTCTGACATCAGGACCACTTCCCCCAGCAGCTGCTGAGGACCAGGGCTGGGGCTCAGAGGTTCTGTTCAGCAAGACAACCCCAAAACTTCCCCATGCTTCTGTTTTCCATTTTTCCTCACGGAATTCTGTGACAGTGCTTTGGCGCCTGAGAAAAGACCTCCAGCAAAGTATAAAAGGGCCCTGGACTTGTTAAATAACTGACCAATAAACATTCACGGAAAATTTGGTTAAATGAATGACAATCAGGTAATAAATGAAGAGAGAACAAGAAACTATCCCAATAGTTACACCGATTGGGAAAAAATGAGGACAATTCACCAAATAGAAAAAGCTAATCTTGCCGAACAAAGAATTATTACTAAAACACTTTTTCTTTGTAGAAAAGTTTAAGGTTCATTCAGCATGATGGACGTTGGACAACTTTTTGGAAATGACCCCTGGGGGCCGTGGTGCCCTCCCCTCTGCCTGCCTCGGCTCCTCAGTCCCTGCCACGCTGCTCCTTCGCCGAGTGCTGGGGTCCAGGGCTGTGCACAAGCGCTGTGGACACGCAGAGCCCCTCGGCTGCAAGGCAAGCGGTGTCTGGAGGACTCTCCCAGGTAGTCGCTAATCGCGCCCTCCCTTCCCCGTTTGAGCCATTTTCACTGTTCTGAAACGTTTCAAAACTTTTCATGAATGCAGGCATTTCACTTGATTGCCCTCCCTTGCAGAAATCACAAGTGTTTCTCCTCGCTTTCCTCACTAAAGTAAGATTGTGAGGCTCCCACCACTTGAGTGAATATTCATCTGAGGGTTCAAAGTGTGCCTCACGCAGGCTCCTTGCCTGAGCTTCACACAGCCCTGGCAAATAGTTCTTCATTCTTGTCGTGTGTTTCACAATAACCTCAAAATGACACCTCATGTGTTTCATAATAACTTTCCCCCAATTATTAACTTGTTTTAATATGTGTGCCAGTCCCTCTGGGCAGGCCCAGAGGTCCTTGTGCCCAGTGATCCAGTCTGCCTGGCTGGGCCCAGCCTTTCCCTCCTGCTCCACCTGCAGTGGAGCTCTCTCTACCCCCGAATGCCCCCGAGAAGACATTAAGACAAGCGAAAACAGCTCTGTTCTTCTCCACGTTGGAAATTACTTTCTAAATCCCTGGACTTGAGGCGGTGTTTGCCATTTAGGGGACATGAGCAATTGTAAGAAATTCAAGAATTATACTTTGCTCTTCTTGATAAGGGAACAGAGCTGGAGAGAAGAAAACCATTTTATCTCCATTACATTTCTTCACTTTGGGGTGGGCGCTTGTCACGTGAGTGTGGAAATAGTTGTATTCTGATCAGCACACACATACACATATTTATACTTGATTAGCTATAAGTGAGAAATCCGTAGGTTTTTTTTTTTTTTAATGAAAAGTTTAGTGCGGTTCTGTCTTTTGTTCTTTTGGTGCTGGGATGTGCTAAGTACATCCTCTGTGACAGAGCCGCACCCAAGCTGCATAACTACCCAGCGCGCAGTCCATGCGGGAAAATCGCATCAGCCCTGTACCTTCTGCAAGTGTGGGGACGACTGCTGTAAAGGACGGTCCCTGCTTCTCTCAAGAGCGGCCTTCAGATGTGCCCACCCACTCTTTTTGGAGAGTCCCATGCACCACGTCAATGACGGACCCAGATGCCCAACCTCCTTGTGCCCATTTACAGCCTGGGACTCTGCAGCCAGCCCCGCCCTCTGGTCCCCATCTGACAGGGAGGCCCCAAAGCACTCCCGATGGCATCCAGCAGGTGCGCCCGCAAGCGGACTCCCAGTGTATACTCAGCGCCATATTTATTATAAGTGCAAATCAATTAAAATGGAATGGAGCAGGTTCTGAAGGAGAAGTGTGGAAACCAAGACCACCCCGAGTGTGGGCAGCCAAGCAAGAGAGGCCTTGGGCAGTGCATCTAGGTCTCAGTGGACTTGAGAGGGAGCAGTGGGCAGAGGAGCCAGCGGGTCAGCAAGTCTGCGGTGACACAGCCAGAAGGGAGAGCCCGGGCTGATGACCGGCGCTGAGAGGCCCTGTTGGTGACACCTCGTGATATTTCTCTGTGTCTGCTTTATATCACTGGCATGATGTTCCCGGGTTTATCTGTACTGTAACTTTCACATACTGAATGGAAAAATTAAAGAGCTCATCCATAGCAATGGAGACCCATTGCATTCGGTTAAGGATACGTGGCAGGGGCATTGTCCCAGAAGCCTAGAGTGGTAACCAACAGCTCAAGATGGTGTTTAATACAATTGTGCAGCATCAGGACTGTCTGGTAAATAAGTAGATTTGAGCTGCTCTTGTCACACAAAAAGTGTTTATGTGAGATGATAGATATGCTATTCCGCTCCCTTGAAGTAATCATTTTACTATTTATATTTATCTCACATCGTGCCATCAACCTCAGCTCGACATGATGAAATGTATTCTAAATAAATAAGTGAATTAAAAGAGCTACCAGAAGTACAAATGAATTAACATTTATAGTGGATTTATACATGTCCAGAAGAATAGTAATTTTCCCAGAGCATCATTTTATCATACATAGTAATACCTGGGTTCACAAACGCTTCTGTTTGCAAATGATTTAATTCACAAACAAAAGCATTTGGCAAAATTTTGCTTCTGTCTGCAAACTGTGCATCGGGTGAGAAATGTGAGCAGGGTCATCGGCCCCACACAAACGCAGCGGTGGCCACCTTCCCCAAAATCGCAAAGCAAATTAAGTTCATCAGCCAAGGTGCCGCTGTATTCATATCACTTCCAATGACATTTCTGATGACATTCCACAAGCATACCAAAGCCCATCATGTAACACTGGGGGAAAACGGGAGACAAATCATGACTCCCTGCCTTCACCTTCACGATTCCTGCCTTCTTAAGCAGGCAGAGCAGCACTGTTCCCCCTTTAGAGTGTAGCAGAAATGCAGTGCGCACTGCAGGCTCCTGGGAGTGGGGTCTAACTCAGGAGGGCTGGAGGAAGGCCCAAGAGGAGGAGCCAAGGGCTCCAGGGTCTGGGGCGGCTGAGCCCCGAAGGATGAGTGAACCCAGGGATGGCAAGGTGGGGGCGCAGGGAAGAGAGGTGAGAGAGCAGGCATACGAAGGCCGAGCAGCACGAAGTCCAGGTGATTCTCCCAGCGGCTTGGGAGAAGGCTGCCTGCTGGGAAATGATGGGACAAATGCAGACTTGTCTCACTGTAGCAGTAACATCTTCAGCCCATGTCCAGAGGCAACACTCTAAGGGCAGGCAGCAACAGACCTCAGGGGAACCAAGGAGGAGGTGGACACCTCAGCAGAATGTGGAGAGGAGCTGAGGCGCACCTGTCGGTGACAGTAAGTTTGGAGATGAGCCGCTTGTGGGTAGGAACCGGAGTAAGTGTGGGGAGTGACGAGGGGCTCGGATAAAGTCACCGACTGGTTAATGCCCTCTGCTCCCTCTCCTGCAGTGGAGCCTGCTTTCCCAAGACTGTCTTCCCCTGGTCTCCGAAGTGCAGCTTCCTCCACATTTTCAAAAGTATTCTTCCCAAAGCTAGACCTGGACAAGTACAATTACTGCTATTAACTTGAGATATGCGTCATGAATCTCAGGAGAAGGAAGGATTTTTCACTCCACACTGTTACTGGTTGGCTGCATTTTGTTGTGCAATCCATTATTTTCAACACATTGGAGGGAAATTACAGGCTGAGCTGCGCCCTGTGCTCACACTGGGGAAGTGTTTAATAGGACTGAACATTGTCTGTTCTTTTATATCACTTTTTTTTGTGGCTGAGTAATATTTTTTCTTGGAGACAGTGTCAGAAAACGTGGACACACTTGAAGTATAACGTACAGACACAGCAGGAGAAAAGACCCTCTTCAGCGTGCATCCCGCATCACGTGTGTTTGCCAGTGGGCAGTGGTACTAGCACTGGCTGAAGGTCCACCATGCTGAGTCAGTAAGAAAGTCAAAAAAGGCAACGCTCGATAATAATTTCCTGTTGGAACTCTCTAGGAACATGATCGGCTCATAGATTTTAGAGGGAAGAACTCAGATTCAGTCGGTAATGATTGTTATGCCAGCCCTCTCATTCCTGTAGCTGGTGGGTTTTGAACAGAGCTGAATTTCCCGCTACGGCTATGGCACATTTCCCCCACAGTGCTCCCAGCATCCGACCTTTCCAGCGTCCTGTGTCCACACTTTTAACTTGGACTTCTAAATATTCACATTTCCTGAAGGGCTGTCATACCCTCCTGTGGTTTACAGAACTTTTGCCTATTGATCTCATTTGAATACACAATCACAGAGGTCTTCAGAGAACAGTGTATGTAAATATATATATTTTAAAATGGAAGGGGATATAAAAGAAAGTTTATTTTATTTTTGTTCTTACTCTTTTTCAAGTCACATTTTGACTTAGGGAAAATTTGACCTGGGGAGCAATCTTAAGTACAAGCAATGTTTCTCTTAAAAAGCAATATTATACAAATATGTTCAGGGACTATTAAAATACAACTCTGGGAAGAAAATAAAGCTGTTTATTAATACATAATTAAGACACGCTGTGAGTTAAATAAGCAACAAAAGAATGTGAAACCTAAGCATCCGGCTGTCGGGAGGAAGCCAGCTGGCCTCACCAGCACCCTTCGGAAGCAGCTTTGTGGGCAAGGGGGCTGTGAGCGCCGGGCTGGGGCCTTGGATGGGGCGCTCTGAGCAGGAGGAGGAAGCAGGCATTTTTCCAGTGGCCAAGGAGTTAATATGCCATATCTAGTAACTCTTAGCATTTAAAAGTTGGACTCTGGAAGTGTGTTTTCAGGAATCCTGATCTGCACCATAGAACAAGCCACAGTGACCTCAGAAGTGGTGTCTAGCCCTCTCAGAGCCAGCAGGTGAACAGAGGCACCCTGCCTGCAGCAGGAGCGTGGAGAAGAAGGAGGGCAGACCGTGCAGGGTACTGACCCAGAAGGGAAAGGGAGAGACGCGGGTAGGCAGGGTAAAATGTTAACAGTGTCTCAGCCGCATTTGGACCCCAATTCTCTTAGAACAGTCTGCAACATTCAGGAAGAGGACAAGGCAGTCACTTCATAAAATCAGATACCAGGAGCAGGACGTGGTGGTGTACAGCTGTAATCTGAGGACTCGGAGTTCAAGTCCAGGTTGGACAATTTAGCAACTCAGTGAGACTCTGTCTCAAAGTAGAAAAACAAAAGCAAAAACTAAATCAGCTGAGGGTGTAACTTGTAGAAAGTCCAGAGTTCAACACTCAGTGCCAAAAAAAAGATATTCCGATGTGATAAGAGAAATGACTTCTTTAGGGAAATGATTGGCATTATAAAAAGAGCACGGCTTGCAATACCAGTTTGCTCTCAGGTTGCGTGTCCCTGCAGATGGTGACTATAATATCCCCACCGAGAGCTGACTCACTCTGCCTCGGAGTCTTCACTGAAAAGCAGCTCCTAAGTCAGCCCATTGGGAAGCAGTTCAAAGGCAGATATTTCTTTCAATCATCAAATGATTGTTACTTTCCTTTGTAACTTTTACCTGGACCCTGGTTTGGGGGTTGGAGACCCTGAGAACAAACGTAAGCCCGTGTTATGTAATAGTCCTCCTATGATAGCTCAGACATGGTTTTCATTTTCCTGTAAAATGTTTCTTCTTCCGTCTCTGAACAATGCAAACTGATGCAGTGATTTTTTTGTGTGTGTCCTACTACCTACTGGTGCCCACCCCTTTTCCTCACCCACAGGGAGTCCTCAGGCTGCGAAGCCAGTGTATTCTGGTGACTCGGATGTCCTCATCTCCACAGGGAAGTGACACTGCACAAAGAACCGATCTGAAAGGCAGAAGCCAACACTCATGCCACTTAGAAGGCGGCTCTTCCATGTCCACATAGTGCGGACTCCGCGCCATCTTTCTCTCCTGCCTTGGGGGATCGGTTCATGGTGTGGGGCACACTGCGCTGCCCCTCCATCCACAGCAACCAGACTGATGGGGCAGGGCAGGGCTCAGAGTGGGGGAGTTTACTAGAGCACGCGAGTTTCTAGGCCTCATCCCGGTGCTGCAGAAAGAGCCTGAAATGATTCTTGCCTGCTGTAGGGAGGAGTCCTCGGGACTGCACTAGGCTCCTCTGAGAACCCAGCACATGGCCTAAAGAAGAGGACCTGTGATGAGGAGGCCAGCGGGAGAATCGGCAATAATGGCTTTGGAGAGGGCTTTAGAAATGTGTGGGCGGGGAGGAGGGAGCCCGAGAGCCTGACTGGTCACCAGCGCTCGGCAGCACCTGCCTGCCTGCCTTGCTGGGGACACATCCAGCTGTTAGTGCTCAGGCTGGTCCCTCCCACCTCCCCCTTCCCCAAGAAACAGAGCATGCGGTGCTCTGATGGCGTTTAGAAGACACAAAGAAGGAGCAGAAAGTCTCATTTCCTATTTTACGTGTAGAAACTCCCTCATTCGGGCCAGCTCTCGAGCCCTATTAATGAAGTCATCATTAGAAACTATAACACGGGGTGGCCTCTAATGTGCCTGTGTGAATTTTCAGTTTAATATACTTACACCTTCTAATTGAAGCTGTGGGAGATTTGAGTTTTCAGTTGTAGAATTCCTGGGGCTGCCTTAAATCCTTTTTTAAAAGAAAAAACAAAAACAAAAACTAATAGAATAAGGCACAGATCTAGCACAGATGGAGAGAGGGTGGGAGGAGGAGGAGATGATGAATAACAGACAAACAAACAGTAAATATGAGCAGAAATCATCTTGGAAAGTTCCAGGTCTCAAGGTTCAAACTTCAGGAAATCATCCCAAGTCTTTAGCAGCAAAAGATGAGGAAGAAAGGCAGCCAGGAGGACTCCTCATGTTAGCTCAGGACCTGGAATTCTTCAGAATCTTGAACCCCCCTGAAGCAGTTTCCAGAACCAGCCATGAAACTGAAATGTCACTAATAGCATTTTAGGAGACGCTAGTAGGTGCAAGTCATGGGGAGCCTGAGACACTTGATTGCCTTGCACCACGCAGGAATTCACCACCAGCCCGGACTCCCCTCAGGAGATGGGCCCACAACACACATGATGAAAGGACTGCATGCGACACTTTTAGCACATTGTCTGCTCCTTTGTTTATTTATGCTAGCATCAGGAAGTTTGGGAGCAGGTAGAACACTGGATGCAATGTACCTGTCTGTCAATGTGAATGGAAAGTTCCCCAGCTGAGTCCCTATCGAGATTCCTCAGCTGAGCCTGATTCTGCCCTCAGCAGTCACAGCCAGGCAATGCCACCTGTCCACAGCATTGATGCTGGGTTAGGAGACAGCAGGTGGCACCTGCTCGACCCTGATGGTGCTGAGCTGTGGAATGGTGAGGATGGAAGCCCTGGACTTCAGGGCCCGAACTCAGCATCTGAACTCTGGACCCCTGTGGTGGAGGCGCTGGGACTCCCACTGTGAGCTCTAATCACGCCGTATCAGTGAGGATGGGCTACTAAGTCCGTAGCACGTTGGTAGTGCACGGTTCTGGGTATGTCTGTGGGTGACTGATGTGTAGGCCAACAAACCCAGGTGTTCTTGGGGGTCCTAGCCCAGATGTGGGAGGCTCCATCCAATAGGCTTGTGTCCTGGATGGGATGAAAAAGGAAAGACAAGGGGCTGTCCCTGTCTTTTAAGAGTGATGCTCCTCACTGTACACTTTCAATTCCAGTTTCCAGCTTCCTCAGCCTTCCAGCATGGACTTGCCTCAGAGTTCTGCCCGAGCTCCCAGGTCTCTGACCTGTGGCTGGTGCTGGGTCCTTGATCCCTCTTGTGTTGTGGCTTCCATCATTTTTTGGGCTGAGCAGCTACTGGATTCTCTGGCTCTCCGGCACACAGATGCACACCACGGCCTTTCCCGCTTCCGGTCCTGAGGCCTACCTAACACTGCTCTTCACATGGTTCTATACATCCTGTTGACCTGTTGCTGTGGAGAACCTTAACCAATGTGCACGGGACTGGGCAGCTTGCAGTGGCATCACCCACACCCCACTCAGGTGTCTGCAGAGGTGAAGTGGGCAGCAGCTCCTCGAGGTGGGCATCTTCCCTGTGCCCTTGAAGAGGACAGTGGGCCAATTCTAGAGGGCGATGGAGCTCCTGGCAGAAAGCCAGGGCCCTTCAATCACTTACGCATTGGGTCCAATGGCTCACCTGGGTCCGAATCAAATCTGGCATTGCAATAACTGTCTTTGAGATTTCAGGGTAAGGTAGTCTACTGGGGACATCCAGCCACAATCTGCCCTGTTATGTAACTTCTCTGGAAAGCAGTAAATGCATATTTTTGGGTGTGCCTGTCTAGGTTATATAGCTTTTCTCACATCTTCCAGTGCCAAGGTGGGTCATCTGTTAGAAGGAGAATGTGTCCTCAGCAGAGCAGCTCAGGGAAACCCTGGCATCCCTTGGAGAGCGGAAGCAGCTGACGCAGACAAACATTGCTCTACCAGGGGTGTATCTGTCACAGGGCACGGCCGAGACTTCCACTGCTGGCGGGCTCGCAGGCCTGTTCCAGGAGAGCTTGAGGGGCCTCATGGGAGCAGCATGTGTGCAGTGGACTCCTGTCCATGCTGACAGTAGGAAAGTGCCATTGTCCCTACTGAGTCCTCCATCCTCTTAGAAACACAGGGGCTGTGGGCTTAGACATGCTTGCCACGTGGCTGGAGTGGACAACCCTTGTGGCAATGACAGTGGCCCTGGTTGTTGGGTGGGTCTGGAGAGAAGGAAGGAGTAAGTTCCAGGCCAACTCCCACGATGCCAGAGGTGCGGCAGCAGCATGTGGGGGAAGGTACGGGGAGAAGAGCTGGCAGTGTCCACGGGAGTGTGTGGTGTGGGCGGCTGAGTGTGTCTCTGGTGCGTACGTTTGTATGTCCATGATACGTAGGTAGGTATATGCGTGTTGATATTTATGGGTGTGTTTTCGTGCATGTGATGTGCGGGGGACAGGCAGGAATGAGTTTCTGACCCTGCTCGTGGCCCCACCATGTAGACGTTTCGGGGTGTGCTCGATGTCTAGCTCTTTCTGAAGCACGCAGCCGTTAATTTGTAGCTACACTGAACCCTAGAACCTGAAAAACTTTGCAAATGGATTTTAAGTGCTCCAGGAACATAAAAAAATTATACTGAAAATCAGTAACATATTTGGCTTTGATTTAAGAAATGCAGTGATTATATTCTGAGAGTCTCTATGCCCATGTAATGTGTGACCCAAATTGTATCAGCTTTAATGGAGGTCACAGAAAAATCAATGGCAGTGTTTTTCTTTTTGTGTTTATATTTTTATTTTCCCAACTCAACCAAACTCGAGTATTGTGTGGGGATATTTATTCACTCAGTAAACTTTTATTAAACATGTACCACCTCTTCAGAGTCCAAACACATGTGTGCAGGAGACGCTTGTCCACGCTGACCGCAGAAAGTGCCGTTGTCCCCACTGAGTCCTGTGAGCCACAGGAAACGTGCTCATGAAACAGAGGGGCTGGGGGCTTAGACACGCTCACCATGTTCTGCATATTGGCAGTGTGACAACACAAACTTTATTTTGCCTTTCTGCCTTACGAGGTAGAGAAACAAACAGACCCATGAGACCCTGAGTTGGTGGTGAGAGCTGTGGAGAAAAATAAACCGGGGATTCCTTGTGAAGGGACTGCACTTACGATAGAGTGGTAAGAAGGATGCGATGTGGAGACATGGGTGGAGGGAGACCCGCGCTGGTATCAGGGGAGGATATTCTGGCACAAAACACACACACTTGGTGGGCTTTGAGGCAAAGGGCCTCATGTTTTCTATAAAAGAGGAGCTGCTGTGAGAGGATTCACTGCGGTGGACCAGGAGAGCAGGGGAGACGTGGTAGGGGCCAGCGCGGGCGGTGGTGGACGCCAGAGGGCCGCGCTCTCCTGCGTGTGGACGCAGGGCTTGCGTGAGGCTCTGCCCACAGCGAATGCGCTGTTGGCGCATATTAAACCTATCACCACTCTGCAGAGTTTTAAGGCGGCACAGAGGCAAGAGCAGCGGAAGGAAGGCACCGAGGAGCTCTCACAGTCCCCCAAGCTGCGGCTGCGCATCTGACAGGATCAAGCATTTGGCTTTCAGAAATCAGTGAATTCTGAACTCAATTTCTTTTCAATCTTTATTTTGAAAAAGGTTTGAAAACTTTTCTGGCTGTTCTGAAGTTACCCAAATCCACCCTTTCTCCCATTCACTCTTAGTATTTGGTCACTTGTGCTTTGACTTTTTCTCCATACAAGCATAACTCTGCAAATATATTCATGAGCCATGTATAGATTGGAGACAGCGTATTTCAGCATGAATCTCCAGAGAAGATGGACAGCCTCCTGCATAACTTCATTGCCAGTGCTGTAACACAAATAGAAAATCATTGATTACATGGTGCTACCCAATAAATATTAAACAAAGATTTGAATTTATCCAATTCTATCAAAGTGCCTCTTATAATTGCTTCATTGCTCTTTCCTTTTAAATGCATGCCATTTTTATTGTGTACAACGTGGCAAAAAAACGCTTGCAAAGTGTCAAGCGTTGGCTCAGATTACAAGTTTCTCTGTGGTCAGGACAGGGCTGCATCTGAAATCATTGCAAAGCTGCCCTCACCTCTGCACTTCAGAGATGTGGCAAACAGGAATCGCTGAAGGACCAGACACGAGGTGGATGGATGAGAGGAGTGAAAGGCAGCATCCACATTTGGCCTGAGCCAAACTGGACAAACAGACTTGCTGTTTGCTGTTCGGTTTTGAGAGTCCAAGGAGAAGTCTGGACAGGAGATATGCATCTGAGGGTCATCTGCCTATATTTTGTACAAGGGATGGAAATTAGATGAGCTCAACAAGTGGAAAGAGAGAAGGCTCAGGGACCATGGCCCTTGGCCCTGCAAATTGAAAAGTCAGTAACAAAGAGTCAGGAAAACACATGAAGGAAGCACAGACCAGACCAAGACAGGGGACAACTGAGTAAAGATGCCTGAGCTTCCTGCAGGTGAGCAGAATAATGATAATTCTCTGCTATGGTCAAACTGTGCAGTGAGTGCTTAGATTAAAGAAAATTGCATGGTGAAAGACTCGTAGCTGCAGATTACCTCATGACCCTCCCCCCAGCTTCAAACATACTCATCCCATCACTTCTGACACTCTCTGAAGCCGTCCTGGAGGTCCTCCTTTCTGAGTGTCTTTAGTTGTTCTGTCCTGTCTATTTCAATGTCCAGAACTGATTCAAAACATTTACTGTTCATGGTCATTTTAGCTTTGAGAAAAAGCCAAAAGTCACATGGTATGAGATCTGGTGAGTAAGTGGATGACGACACACTGAAATGGTTTTAATTTGACAGAAATTGCCAGAAAAAGGTAATTAATGAAGAATGAAAAAAATATGGCAAATATTTAAATAAAAATATGATAGTAATTATTATATTATTACATTAATTATACTACAATACTCAAAATAGCCCCCCCTTCAAACACGCTTATCCCATTGTTCATGGCAATGTGTTTTTTACTAATAAGTTTTTATAAAATTTCAAAATTCACTGTGTCTTTTGATTACTCCTTGTCCAAGAGGAGTATTGAGGCATATCAAACTCTGATAAAGTGAAATGAAAGAGGCCCAGTAATCAAGATATTAAAAACTTTTACAGAAGACCATATTGGCAGCAAAAATCTGCATGAGGTGGGGGAAGGAAAAGCAGTGCAAGAATTAACATCCTCAAAGGGAGGAGATGTGAGGCCAAAAGATTTTTTTAACTAATGAGAAAAACTGATCCAGAGGAGAAGAGTATATGGAATCGATATTCTTCAATACACAGTGTGATGTTTAATTTTATGCATCAACTTGGTAGGCCAAGCTGATATCCAACTATTTTGTCAAACATTAGCTGAGATATTGTTGTGAGGGTCTTCCTTTCAAAGATGGTGTGAACATGTAAATCAGCAGGTGCTCAGTAGAGCAGATTGGTCTCTGTTCCCCTGGTACTAGTGAATCTCGCATAATCTATGGAAGGCCTTAAGAAAGTCAGGCACCCAAGGAAGAGGGAGTGTTTTCTCCATTGAGGATGACTGCATGCGTGAATTTCCTAAATGAGTCTCTTCCTATGCATGTGCATGTGTGCCTGCGTGTGGTTGTACATATTTGATACACATATATTTTATTGATTCTATTCCTCTGGAGAACTTTGACTATGGAATAGAGTTTGGTTCACATATGGAGGTGTTTCCTTTAGACAGGAATATGTAAATAAGGAAAATCCTTCTATACTGCACGGGGGAAATAATCACTAGGTGGAATCTGGAGATATTAAGAGGGAGAGTTGAAGATGAAATAGGAACCATGTAATTCATGTTGATCAAAAGTGAAAATAGTAACACCTGCTAATACAAGCAAGAGCCCTCAGTCCCCAGAGTATCCCCAGAGTACCAAGTCCCTAGGAATCAGGATAGTAATGTATGTGGTCTGTGCAGTAAGCACTTAGTTTGAGGTCTCTCCAATATGCAAAGGGAAGTACTCCTGCGTACTTCTGTCTTTACTGACATTCTTGCAGCAATCAGACTTGTCCTATAGAAGTTCTGTAATTCATTTGTCCTAGGAGCTCTTCAAGGTAGCTGGTGCTTGAATAGACTATAAAATACAAGCTTAACAGAAACATCTGAAACGAATAAATGTGGTTAATGAGATGTCTTATAATTAAACTGTAGAACTTGCTGTCAGAAGTTATTCTGACTCAGGAATCTTAAAACAAAAATTAAAAAAGAACATCAGCCATCCTATTAGCTGAGATAAAATTAGAAGGAAAATCAATCATCTTACTTGAGGGCACATTCTCAGGAGTAGATAGGATTGAGGATTTTCTTTATGGTGTAGGATATCAGGCTGCATTATACTTTTATACAGAAAGCCTTTCAACAATCTTGAGTATGAGCATTTTTCCTATAATGCCTCCCTTTGTATATTATGCATTTACCATTAATTTACCAATGTTTCCCTTTATAATGTAAGGTGCAACCCCTTTCTCTCTTTAAAATGGGCACGGTGTTCTGGTTCCCTTTAGGCTTGTAGTGATTGAAAGTTAAAATGTTATAATAGGATTATATGTAGGATAACTAGTAAGGCAAAGTTTTCCCTACAGTGAATGATTTACAAAAATTTATGTGTCAATAATGAAATGTAAGCTTTGGATGTTAGCATTTTTGATATACCTTAATTCAATTTGTTTTAGATTTTGTGCTTTTGTACCTGTTTTCCTGCTTTTCCCCTTGTTTTTGCCTTTTTATTAGTACATATTTGCAGTACATAATGTTCAGAATCCATACGGGGAGTTGGTACATGTACAGAACACATATTAATTCTTTTTTCCATCTCCTTCCCTTCACTCTCTCTCCATCTCTTGATCCTCTACCCATTTGAAAAAGATTTATCTCCTTACTTTCTTTTATGTATTTGTTATTTTACTCTATTTATATTTTTAGTTTCTCATGTAAGAGAAACAATGCAATATTTAAGCTTGTGTATCTGTGTTATTTCACAACACATTATGATCTCAAGGGGCATCCATTTTCCTACAAGTTTGTCTCGGAAGTTTAGCCCTAAAAGAAAATAATTTCTGATATACACTGATGAATCTTGAAAAATTGTTTTTCAAAATTCATGGAGAAATAAAATATTTCCACAATAAATTGCATGTAAAGAAATTCATGACCACCAAATCAGCACTCCAAAGAATTCTCAAGGACACCCTACAAAGAGACAGTGAACCTAAAATGACAAAAAATCCAATAGAATGAATGCACCAGGTAGAGTGAGCATTTAAGTAGAAGGGAAACAAAGGGACTCAGCAATGGGAAAATGATGCAACGAGAGGAGTAAGTCAATAAAAAACTGATGGAATGAATCAAGAAACAACATCTAATTGTATGCTACATATAAGAAACACATTTCACACAAAAAGAAATTCATAGACTAAAAACCACAGGATAGAAAAAAATATGTCATGCAACAAGAACCTCCTCAAAAGGAGGTGTAGTTATTCTATTTTCTAACAAAGAAGACTTAAGCCAAAATTGATCAGAATAAACCAAAGGTCACTACATATTTGCTAAGAGAAAAGTTGAACAGGAAGAGATAGCAATTAATACATATACATTGAACAATGGCACACCCAATTTCAAAAAGTAAATACTACTAGATATAAAAGATGAAATTAAGCATAAACACAATGACTATATAGTGGGAATCTTCAATTTCCCACTTTTACAAATAGATCAACTAGACCACAAATATCATCAGATAAGTGTCAGAATTGAACAAACCTTAGAACAGATCGTCTTAAGAGATATCTACAGAGTTTTCCACTCAGTAGCAGAACCCACATTATTCCCAGCAGCACACGGTATTTTCTTAAAACAAACTATACACTAAGCAGTGAAACGCACTTGAGTAAATGCAAAAGAACTGATATTATACCATGCATATTATCAAGTTACAGAAACTAGAAATGAATGGCCAAAAACATAGAAATCATGTGATTGAATGGAAATTAAAGAATACACTCTTAAATGAGAAATAGGTTACAGAAGAAATAAAAAGAGGAATAAGACAGCTCCTAGAACTAGACAACAGCGCCAGTAAAACATAACAGATCTTACCAGATGCAGTGAAAGCAATCCAAGAGGGACATTCCTAACTGTGAATGCCCACATCAAAAAACAAAGGGAGCTCAATAAACACCCTGACATTGCGTCTCAAGGTCCTGCAAAAACAAGAACAATCCAAAAGCACAGCTAGTACAAGGAAAGAAATGATAAATGCTGACCAGAAATCCATGAAATTTAGACAAAAAAGACAAGATGAAGACCCAATGAACCAAAGAGCTGCTTCTTCGAAAGAAGAAACAAAATGGGAAAAACTTTTAGCCAATTTTAGGAAAAAGGAAAGAAAGGCCCATGTGAATATACAATAGGCGCTGCTGAAATCCAGGAGACTACTGACAACTGCCTGCAAACGCATGCACCAATTGTGTGGTTCAGAAGAAATTGTACAATCAATTATACAACTCAGATTCCTAGATAAATATGAATTACTAAGACTGAACCAAGATAATATAAAAACCCCAAATAATCCAATAACTGTTAATGAAATAGAAACACTAGTAAAACACCTACAGAATAAAAAAACCCATGTCCTGATAGATGCACTGCTGAAATCTACAAAAACTTCACAGATCTAACACCAGTACTCCTCAAGCTCTTTAATGAAATTGAAATGGAAAAGACACTCCCAAAGTCATTCTGGAAGCTAGCATTACCATGATTCCAAAAACTTACAGTGACTTAACTATAAAAGAGAACTGTGAGCCATTCTCTTTAATAAGTACAGTACATGCAAGAATCTTCAAGAAGATACTGGCATAAAGAATGCAACAAATCATCAAAAAGATCTTATGACCAAGTGGGCATCATTCCAGGGATGCAAGGGTGGTTCACCAGATGCATATCAATAAATGTAACGTACCACATAAACAGAAGCAAGGACAAAATCCTTCTGATCACCTCAATAGACTTAAGAGGAGACTTTGACAAAATGCAACATCCATTCATGATAAAAGAAATGAAGAAAATAGGTATCGAAGGACCTTTTCTCTGTCTGATAAAAGCTATTCATGATAAATTTACTGCCAACATCCTATTAAAAGGGGATAAATGGAAAACTTTCCCTTTAAAATCAAGAATAAGACAAAGATGTCCACTATCATCACTCCCTAAAGCATTGGCAATTAGGCAAGAAAAAGAATAAAAGGGACATGCACAGGAAAGAAAGAAGCCAAGCTATTCATTTGCAATTGCAGGAGAAGTGACCCTCTACGTAGAAGACTCCAAAAATCCACCAAAAGACTCCTCTATAACCAAATCCAGCACTGTAGTAGGATAATAAATCAACAGACAAAACTTACTAGCATTCTTGTACCAATAATAAACTCACTGAGAAATAAATTTAGAAAAAACTACCATTCATGGAATCACTAAGAAAAATTTAATACTCAGGAATTAACCTAACTAAGAAGTCAAAGATCTGTACAATGAAAAATACAGTACTCTGAAAAAGGAGACCAAGGAGGACAACTGAAAATAGAAAAATATTCCCTGCTGCAGTATTTAAGCAGCAGAAAATCTCAGCAAAATGTCTCTACCTCATTTCTGGGTGGATAGCAAGAAGACAACATAGAGATGGTCTATCTTTGACAGCGTCCCAGTACCTCTGTCTCTAGAATGTCCTGTTAGTTACAGTTTTCCTCAGTGAAGTTTTCTTGCTATCTCAAAGGGTGCCCATATCCTCACAATGATATATCATTCTGCACATTTCCAGTGTAATTAGCTCTTGGCTTGATTGAATACTTTGCAAATAAAAATTTCCATACGCTGTTTGCAATCATGGAAATAAAAAGCCAACAGTATTGGTAATATTTTTCTGTATTATTGAATAATATAGAAATATATTTTTAAAATTTGCTGGTAGAGCTAAATGAAAGGGCTCTGCAATATAAATTTTATAGGGCATCTAAAATTCAAGGGCCATAACATTCCCTCCAGTTTTCTATAGAGATTCTGTCAGAGTTTAAGATGTGAGGCATGAATAATGATGGCTGTAGATATGCTTAAAAATGCAACTTTGAGTCACATAAGTTCTTGGATCTAAAATTCCCTTTAGTCATAGATTGCTTTACCTGTTTGTATATGCAGAAGTGTCCTGCACATTGTAGGACATTAGCATCCCTGGACGGGACATGGTAATTGTCCATAGCACTAAAGCAGCCCTGTCTTACGGCAACCCCATCTACCTGTATTCTAAACATGCCCTGGGTGTGATAATCTTTTGATCTGAGGAAGCTCGGATGAGAATACTGCAAGTCAGAAGGATCCTCCGCTCCCACCACAGCTGCTGAAGACATTCCTGCGAGACCTGGAGCTCTTTGGGCCTTGAGCTCCAACTGCTGCTCTGCTCTTTGTGGGCTACGCCAGGAACCTGTGATGACTGCTGTGAAGGGGCAGTCGGTGGCCAGCAGAAAATGATCACCTACCTGCAAAGATTACAGATGAAGCAGTCTTCCAGGCCACTGCCAAAACCACTTTTATCCTCAGGCATCTCAAGGGCCCTTATCACAGCAAAGAATACAACATTAGTAGCTTAGAAACCTGGTTTCCTCTATGAATAAGCACACGTACTTAAATTATGCACCCTTGCTGCAACATCATCTGAAATAAAGGGCTGTCAGCAGAAAAGGGGTATTACCTTCCTGAAGAGTTAAATCCCATTCTTTGTTGCAAAAACTAAGTGGATCTTTTTCAAAGATGGTTTGAAAATCACAGCAATCTCAAGGCAATTGTGTATGTGGGTCATAAAGCAGGGTCTTGTTTTGTTACTTAGTTTCCATTATGAAGCTGGCATTCAGAAAGTAACACAGAGAGTTCAAAGACACTTCAGGATGACCTTTATATTTTAGTTTTTTTAATATATAAACTTTCTATTGTGATGACTGATGTAAATAAACACATATGCGGGTATATATTTCATGTAAGCATCTCAGTACTGCTAGCTCATTTTAATGATTATGATTTTAAAGAATAAGCAACTATTCTCTAGGAATCATTTGATGATTCAAACAAATTAAACTTGGAATTATAGGAATACAAGAGAGAAAAAGTACACATACATACATTTTGTTTGTGTCTAGGGATAATTGAGAACTAGACTTTTGGGGCAGAAAGAAGAAGAAAGAAAGAAAGAAAGAAAAAGAAAAAGAAAAAAGAAAGAAAGAAAGAAAGAAAGAAAGAAAGAAAGAAAGAAAAAGAA
>NW_004955403.1:54858725-54910228 GCF_000276665.1 Chinchilla lanigera
TGTATACCTTCCTTAATTTTTATCATGTATAATATTTTGAAAATATATCTTCCTTCTACTCTGGAGAATTATTATGAATGTACCTGTGAAATGTTCTGAAAAATTTAGTCAGAATGGGAAGCAAAAGTCCCAGAGCCTTAAAAGCAATTTTAAATTATTTCCCTTTTTAGCCCTTTGCAGTTCTTAAGGTGGTCACCATCCGAAGAGTAAGAGGGTGAAGTATCGGCTATCTAGGGAATCCTGTGGTTTGTTCTAGGAGATGGTCAGACCGCTCCTTCAGCTGAGAGGGAGAAAGGTAAAGGTCTTACTTTGTAAAATTCACTTAGTGGAGTAGAAGCGATATCTTGTCGCTAATTAAAGGAGTTGACAAGGGCTTTGTGATAAAGCATGGAACCATGTGTGTGGGAAGGTCTCTGGCCACCTGAGAAGAACAAAACTGGTCAAAAGGCCAGAAAGAGAAAACTTCATATTGATCTGCAGTGAAAGGGAAATTCAGTGAATATTGTCAATAAGATTTACATGCAGATATTGGGCTCTGCTTTGCTGTAACGCAGAAAAATTTTCAGTGGATAATTGGAACAAAGTGAGCTGGCTATATTTTCTAACATATATGTCTTTCCCTCTACCTATCTTGGAAATCAGTGTTTATAGAATTACCAAATACAGCATACAACAGATGCTTCGATAGAGATAATGTCTGTCACTAATTTTCCACAGCAAGAACACGTGATTCCTTAGGAAACAGTGCCTTGAGGATACATGGGTGTCCTTTGCCAGTAGGAGTGTAACCAGAAACTAGGACAGATCACCCTTCCTCGTAAGCTACTGGGGAAAGGGAAATACGCATCACTACTCCAATGCATTTCTGCTTACATTTCCTTAATTTAGTGTAACTACTGAGCTCCTTCCAAGCAGCCAGCAGAAGCCCACGCAAGGGGGTGGAATAAGAAACATGCATCTTAGGGCATGGGTGAATCCTGACTCTTTTAGATAGAGGGGAGAAGTTCCAATTACATTGGTGCTGACTACCAATAATCCTACTCCTGAGTACTAAAAATATGCAAACTCTGAACTCTGTGAAAACCAGAAACTCCTGTATAAAATTTAAATTACCAATCACAATATGTAAAAATGGGATGGATAAACCTGTAAGTGGGTTATAAAACCGTTTAGAGAGACTCAAGTCGGAGATTTCTGGGAAGAATGTCTGTTCCTCCGAGAACACAGTGAGCGAGCTGAAGAAATGTATTGAGTACAGATTTGGTACGGGTCACTTTCAGGAAGTGAGGCCGCATGTTATGTGGCACCAACTAATATATTCTTAATAAAAATTAAAAGCATATGTCTCTGTCATTAAGGAAAAAATCTTCATTAGTAATATGATAATTAGTCACCAGGAAATCATTTTTATCATCCTGCTTTTATGGAAAAGCTATGCTTCAGGAGCAGGTGCTCATTTCTTTCATACAACCCTTTCTTCTTACCAAGCAGGACACCAACTCACAGAACTGGATGTACAACAAGAGGGGACGGGTGGACCTTCAGCACTTCTCTGCCCTGGGACCTGATAACCCTTGCTGTTACAACTGAATGTACACATCTCCTCCTTCTTTTTTCTTCTTTCAAACAATATTTCTAGACTGTCAAATACCATATGTAAGGCACTGTTTTAGCTTTAAAATTACAGAAATGAAACAGTCAGGGCATTTGCCTAGAAGTAGGAGACAGTCTAAGGGGTGCTCAGGGCCTACCTCTTCTTCCATACAATGACCTTGGCTTCAGGGTCCAAGGAATCGGAAAAAGGAGGGTGCACGCTGGTCTGGCCAGGTGAGGGGGCAGGAGTGCATCATGGTCACAGCTCCTGAGAGATTTTGGACTTTCAAAAGGGTTTATCACCCCATCCTTCTCTTCATTTCCTTTCTTTTTTTAAAAACCAGACCTTGAAAAAATTAAACATAGAGTTTTTATTACTATGCTAAAACAAAGTGAAAACAAGAATGAGAGTCTTCAAAGGATAAACCTCTTACTCAAAGAAAATTGATAATTAACTATGGTGAAAGGGAAATCAAGAGCATTTGTTTTTCACCATGAGATTCACCTGTTAGTACTTTTCTCATCAAAGGTGGTGGAAAGGGAAGGAACGGACTGCAGAGGTCTATCCCGAGCTTCCTTTCCTGGAGCCTGGAGCGGGTCAGGAACCTCACCAGAGGGCAGTGGGTGCTGATGAAAGGGTGAGTGAGTGAGGTATTCAGACCTAGGTGAGGGGCTCTGCACGCACTCACAGGAAAGGTAACCAACAGCACCCTCGAGAGTAGCAGCGAGGAAGCCCTGTGGGCATCCCTCCCCTGCCTTACAGAGCATCTCGGCTGGACTGGTCCTGGATGTGTGGGTCCCTGAGACTTTAGTGGGATCTTCTTTCTTTTTTAGAAAACTCAAAACCTGAGGAGAAATGCGCATCTACGCAGCACAAAAACATTCCTTTCCTCTACTCACATACACACTTCCTCTCAAGATAGAGGCACTCACTGGTCAAAAAGTTCCCCAGGAGCTGCAGGACTGGATCACTCAATAAAGTAAAAGGAAATTAACTTTTGATCCATACTTTTAGGTGTTGTAGGAAAGAAAAGAAAAGAAAAGAAAAGAAAAACAAAAACTGGAAGAGCTACCTCTAGCATCAGATTAACAAAGCATTTAACAAGTATACTTTAAAAACTGTCACTGAATAGAAAGCAGGATGGAGCTTAACGGTGCTTTACTGGTCTCCTTTCCTTGGTGGTGGACATTGGTGACCAATGACCTAGGGAGGCTAAGAAAGGATGCTCTAGTTCACACAGGGAGAACCCTGATTATTCAGGAAGAAACACAGCTACAACAGACACACCTGAACCCTTCCTTCTGTCTTGTGAGCAATTCATATCTCCACATGAGACCCAAGTGTGCTAAAGAGCATGAAAAATGACAGTGTTTTCTGATGATGGAACATGACAAATCCTTCCTGTGTTTTTCTCAGCTTTGAGACATGACTGAAAAAAGTGACTGCATTTGTCAAAGTATTACTGGAAATGAACTTGAAGACGTGAAGCTAAGCTGCCATTGAGAGTGGAGGAGCCGGAGCCATCACTGGGCCTTTGCAGCAGCCCTCGGAGGAAGGGGATTTGATCAGATGTGGCAGGTGGTAACCAGAGCCTGTGCACATGGGTGCCCCAGGGATTTACGGCCGAGGGAAAGGGGAAGCTGAAGAAAATGAGGTCTTTCCTTTGCACTTCTCAGCAAAGGACACCTCTCACTGCAGATCCAAAAGATCCCAAGTGTAACCTCCCTCCGTCACAATCCCTCTCAGGAAACCACGTATTTAATCATGTCTGGTGGCTCTGTGTTGTGTGATTAAAATGTCAGAGACTGTGCAAAGAGTTCTATTTAAAAATCCCCACTTGCGATTGTATTATACTATATCCCAGCTGTGCTCTTGTGGCACCTTTTATCCCAGGGATCCTCCCTAAGAAGTGTGATCCTTCTACCCTTCAGACACACAGTGCTTGTTGGTAAAGAATTTTAATGCAAACGTTAAAATTTCGGAAGCCAGGAGTTGGAGTGGCGGAGCTGGGAGCTATGCTTTCCTGGGGAGAGAGGTGAGACCAAGTGGAGGATTTAGAGCAGGAAGAGTTCTTTCATAAAAGGAAAGGACTAATAGTGTGTGTGTGTGTGTGTGTGTGTGTGTGTAACCCACGCAGTGATAGAGCAGGGGAGGCTCAGGGATTCTACATGACGATAATGACCAAGATTAATGTGGCGATGAGAAAACCTGCAGGAGGACTGGAATTTCTGATTGTCAGGGATTAACAGAAGTGACAGGTGGTAAAGTCAAGATGTGGAAGAGCTGGGCGGCAGCATGCTGGGGTGGCAGAATAACTGTAGTCAGACACCAAAGGTATCCACGCCCATGGAGCCCTGCCATAGAAGTGATAGAAGATGGTAGAAGACAAGGAAAAATCCATGGAGGGCCAGCAGCATTTTGAGATGAGTGCGTCTGCACTTCTGTGCACCTGGTTTCCAGGTTTGGAGGTGCAGGGGTCTTAAGTATGGTGGACTGTGCATGTGGCATTGCTCCCTGGGGTTTATATGCTTCCAAAAATGTTGGAGGGACAACATACTTTGCTGTCTGTCAACAGTGGGAAAATGAAGGTCAAAATACAAAGGTAGAACTAAGGAACCAGGACTAACAGGAAGATGCCCACATAGCGGGAAGAGTAGAAAAATGATCTGAGATTGGAAAGGTTCTACATGACAGTGGTGGGCAGGGAGAAGATAGAGTTGGGCTGGACTCCGAGTCCTTGCACAGCTTTGAGAGGAGACCTTGACGTGCAGCTGATTCTAAGCTCCGGCATTTGGTTTCTAGCTTTTTCTGGCAGATAGGAGAGATAAAGGTGGTTAGCTTGGTGCTGGCTAAGAGTTAATGTCTCATCTCCTTAAATGAAGACTGACTTAGCTGGGTATTACAGTGTGTACCTGCAGTCCCAGCACTCTGGTAGCTTCAGGCAGGAAGACTGCATGTTCAAGCCCAGTCTGGGCACCTGAGTGACTTAGCCAGAACTTGTCTCAAAATAAATAACGAAAACATGGTGTTTTGGTTACTCTTCTCTTGTTGCTGAGACAAAATACCTGATGCCCAAAATTAAGGAAGGGAAGGTTTACTTAGCTCACAGTCGGTGGAGGTTTCAGTCCATACTCCGCTGGCTCTAAGGCAGGTGGCACATGGCAGAAGGCAACAGTTCATGGTGGTGGAAGACAGCAAAAGCAACAAGGGTGAAAAGGGAGGAGTGGCAGCAAAGAGCAAACCTCTCCGCCTCCTTACAGTGTGTACAAGCTGCCTGCCCAAGGCCGGTGTAGCACTCACACCCACAATCCCAGCATTGGACCATGAATCAATCATGAACTCTAGAAGCCACCCCGTGACTGCATGAGGCTTTGGGGGACATCAATACACAAACCTTGATACATGGCTGGGATTGGTCGTTCATTGCAAGAGCCTTGGATTCAACTCCTGCACTGCAACAAACAAACAAACAAACTTATCTATCCTGACCATTCTAGTCCGCTATAGACTTTTATCTCTTTCATTTAACCTAGTAACTATCAGAAGAGTATGATTGAATAAAATCAGAACAAAGTCCTTACTGATTTTTGTGTTCACCACGCACAGCCCATCTGGGCATCTCTGCTAAGGCCTATGCAGTTGAATTTCTTCAAACGTTACTCTGCTTCCACAGCTATTCCCTTAGGAAAGTGCATCAGAATGTGACAAACATCTTTGGGTAAATGTCACAATCTCATGGATTAAAAAAGATCTGCCTCAGATTTGTTTTTAAGGCATAAAATGATGAAAGGAGCTGAATTATTTTTTTTCAAATGCAAGTGTTCATTTTATAAAGGCCCTAATTTTACAAAGGTGGTGTTACCTTGTCCTTCCAGGGAAGAGGCTGGGTCAGGGCAGTGACACCTGAGTAGCTGTCTCACCCATGACCTCAGTGGCATGGGAGTTGTGTGGCCAGAGAGAAGTTTGGGAGGGTGGATACCGGCCAAGAACTCACCTCTGCTACCACACTAAGCTCCAGTGCTGGAGCCAAAAACCAATTATGAAGAATAAGAATCACGACTTTCTCCTTCAACCGAGTGTGCTGCACTCCACCTGCACGTGGGTGGAAGAGAATCATCACAGTTGGTGCAGGAGCCTTCCCTGTAGCAGGCTCCACAGCCTCTGTGTGTGGCCAAGTTGGAGAGCAGCCCTGCTGATTCCATCTCTGATACCGCTCCTCCCTTCCCAGGGAAACTCTCATCTGGGGGCTGAGTATCAGCAACCGGCATCCATAGAGAGAGGGGAAGGTTCTTTCTGGCTTGACTTCATCTGATTTGCATAGTACAGGTGTCCTTGTCACAAGTATTCTGTTTATAACATTGCTTCCAAAATTTGCTGGTGCTGAAAGCAATGGGCGATATCTAATGAGGACGTTCTCCAGGATCCACCTGAAACCCCCTGACAGAGAACCCCAAGGGAAGGGGGTGGGGGACTCTGCATTTTATAGACACTGATTATTGTACTCAGCAATTTGGCAAACAAGGGTTTTGAGAAAAACTGCAAATTGATGTTGCTAGTCACATACTGAAAGAACTTCCTTCTAGAAGTAATGGTGAAATCTTGTATTCCTGCAGTTTATGAGGCCCCTAACTTACACTTTCATAGCACCCTCTAACATGCACACTCACCTCCAACTTTCCTTTTTGATCAGTAGGATAGGAATATCATGGGTAACTGGAACTTGAAGAGAATATAGAAAACATAACCAAATAAAAAGAAAATAAGACATTTTGTAATCAAAATTCCTGGGGCAGCACGCTGAATTGGTCTTCAATCTCTTCTGTAAGACTCAGGATTTACTCACAGTTGAAGAACCATGCATAGAAGCAGCCAGACACATCCAGAGGTGAAGTTCTGGAATGAGAAGTACACAAGGACCTTGAAGGCGCACTGCTAACCCTTTCCACCACTGACCAGCCTTGTCACCTGTTTAGGACCCACATTAGCCTCAGTAAATTTGACTATGGTGTCCAACTCCCAAGGTGCTAGTGCAGGTGGCAGAAGCCAACTGGGGAGACTGCTCCAGAAAATGCAATCCTAGGCCAGGGCTGACTTTAATTTCCTTTTCTTCCAGTTAATCTTTGTGTATTAGTCAGCTTTCCCATTTCCAGGACAAAGGACCCAACACCCACAATTTAAAGAAGGAAAGGTTTAAATTGGCTCATGGTTTTGCAGAGTTCAGTCCATGGTCATCTGGCTTCAAGTCAGGAACATCACGGCTAAAGGTCTCTCACAGGAAAGACGCTCAGTCCATGATGGGCACGAAGCAGGGCAGGGAAATAGCACCAGAGGGGAAGGTGCCATGTATCAGACATAGCTCCCAAGCTCAAGTCTCCATGACCCACACAGGCCCAGCCAGAAGTGTGCTTTAATAATCCCTTGGCACATCCCAAGCCAATCAAATTGGCACTGTATTAAAAGAAAGAGCCACAGTCTGTGCTCTGCTGCGTTTGAACTTAGTACTCTCACACTGAGCAGCATCTCTACCTCATCTTCTTATTTTTTTGAGATGGGGTCTCCTAAACCACCAGCAGTCCAGCCTGGGTACAAACTTGCTGTTCTCCTGTCCATTACCTTCAGAGTCCTGGGAATACAGCTGTGTGCCTCCAAGCATCCTTGTGCTGGTTAATCTTAATTGTCTACTTGATCAGATTAAGGGACGCTGGAGCAGCTACTGAACCATAGGTGTGATACACTTGTCAGTGGCTTAATGCCCTGATGCTCATAGTTGAATGTGTTCTTAGGAGGTGGGTTCTAGCTGAAGAAGGTGGGTCACTGGTCCCAGGGCTTTGGAGGCAATGTCTCTGATGGAGTCTCTTCTCCTGCACCTTGCTTTCTTGCCACTGTGAGGTGAGCAGCTTTGCTCCATGACATCCTTCTGCCATGATGTTTCCATCTCGGAGCCAGCAGACCATGGACTGAAGCCTCTGAAGCTGTGAGCCAGATGCACTTCATTTGTGATTGGCAGGTGTTTTGCTCCAGCAACACGAAAGTGATGGATACACCACGGAAGTTTTCCATTCGAAAAATTTCAATGAAAAACTAGCAAAATAACACTCTGGAGCCCTCTACTTAAGGAATAGTCTCCACATTTGCAAATTGGAAATATTTTTGATTTCCAATAATCCCGGGGTTCTGCAGGATACTGTGGGTTTCAGACAAGGGAAGAAAGCTGTGTGCCATGGGAGCTGCTGCAGGGTGCTTTTCTGTTTCTGGTGGATGATTTGCTCTGAACCCAGAGAAGGAAGAAGGCAGTGGCACTGTGAATAGCTCATGGCTTCCCTGAAAGGAAAAAAAAAATAGAGTGATTTTTCTGTTTAACCACTTTTCCCAATTACGTAACTCTGCCCTTCCCCAAACACACCAGCACTGATCGCAGCACTGCCTTCAGGGTGTTTCTGTGGAAGGGCACTGAGATTCTCTCTCCCACCCAGCTCCTCTCTTGTGGGGAGGAACAGTTAATCACAGGTCACACACGGGGAAGAGCAGCCTGAATACAAGTATGCTAACTCCGAGAGGCATGTCAGCCTTATGCCATCAGCTTCCTGTTGAAAGAGATAAGAAGATAGGTAAGAAAAATTTAAAAATATAAGAGACAGAAAAAGGAGGGAGAAAGAGAAGAGAGAAAATAAGGTTTGGTGGTGGGGAAAGAACCGTGTAAGGAGGAAGGGCAACATGGGGCCGTGTAGGGCACGTGGTCTCCCCACTCCCTGCGTGCCCCGAGCCCCGGCCATGACTGTACGATCCCCGTCAGCACTCCCTGTGAAGTCCAGGTGTGCAGCATTCTGGTCTGCAATCACCTTGTCTCAGGGGAAGACAGATTCCCACTTGTATTTCCAGCTTTGAAAGGCTCCTCGTAAGGAAGGTTTCCATTCCTCCTGAAGTCCCTACGCCTTTTCTAGTGCTGCCCTCATGAGCTGGCTTAGAGCTTTACTGTGGAAGTCCATACTTGTCCAAGGCTGGACTTTATTGGGTTCAAACTACTTGTTTGCTTCTTGCTTGCCTTTATGTTTATGCCAAGATTTGGAATTAATTTTGAAATTTACTGTAAGAATGCTGTATAGAGTCTGAGGAACAGTAGCTCCTGGTGAAGAAACATGTTTAAACTCAGGACAGCTCATTTCCAGGGATAGTCCAGCCCCCCACGCTCCCAGTGAGTTTTTCTGGACAAATCAAGGCTGCTCTTTGGGTCAAGCTGAATGAAGCACAGATGGACAAAGTCAGTTAGAGATGAGCAAATGAGGGGAGCCAAAGAAAGCTCATCTGTCAGAAGCAGGTGCCCTTTTTTACACTGATCTCCCACCCATGTGTTCACCCAACCCAGTCAATAAATAATTGAAAAGAAATTGTGTCTAGACTCCTCTCTGTCATTATTCCCTGAGAAACACAGTGTAACAACTGCTGACACAGCCTTTCCAGTGTGTGAGGTCTACACCAAGCTAGAGATGACTTGCGTTGCATGAGAGGGTGGGTGTGGGATACAAGTCAACAGAGTGCCCTCTCAGAGAAGAGACTTGAGCATCTGCAGATTTTGATGTTCACGTGTGAGGGGTCCTGAAACTAATTCCCAAGGACATTGCTATTACGATGGTTCCTGGACTGGGAAGGAAGCCATGGAAGGAGAGATCTCGGAGTCCATGTGAGCTTTACTGTCACCGAGGAGGCTGAGGGGAGAGAGGCCAGCAGTGGGGCAGCGTAGAAAGTGGCAGAGCACGCCCAGTCAAATGGGGATGCGTACAGGGTCAGAGGCTCTTTCCTGCACAGGCAGAGGACAAGAAGGACTCAGGTTGGCTTGGGAGAACACTGACACAACGTGATCAGTTAGGGGATGAGATATCTTAGAGGAAAAATATTAAGTCAGGTTTGCATGGACTGGGTTCAGATGTCAGGCATTACTTTCAAGTTGGGTGCTGCCAGTGGGCACAGCCCAGGCCCTGCACAGTCCCAGAGATGGCCCTGGCCACACTGCATGGCAGAGCTCTGTCTATACCTCCATTCCTCTCACTAAACTGCGCATTCCCTGGATGGGCAGGTGTCCAGTGTTCACTGCCACGCACTCTTCCATACTCGCCACAAGCAGTGAGTGGCGTTGCTGCGGTGGACACCACTCGCCGCTTGCTGTAGCTCAGACTGTAGGGTGTGATAGAGGATGCTGTAGACGAGCGACCTGAGCAGATGCCTTGCCTCCTGCCATGACCTTCCAATGACTGCATCATATTTGGGAAGTCTGCTCAACACTCTTAGCTTTAGGGTTATGTCTGCAAAACGAGGTGGTTCTTCTCCCTCCTCCCACTGTTATTGGTTTGACTGGAATTACCATTTGAGCAACTTGAAAGTACTTTGAAAATTGTACATCATTACAGACCTTTTGGTGGACCGTTAGGTAAGATCAGAAGAAATTTGTCAAACAAAAATTCAGGGCTAAGTGTTAAGGTTTAGACCTAGGCTGTCTTCTTTGAAGCCTCATGTGCTCAGCCGCGTGGTTGGACAGTGGTTGGATTACGGGAATGCTAGAACTCCCTTGCTGTTGAGAGGCAACGTCTGGTGCAGTGAGGTGGATCACTGGATGGTGTGCCTGCTGGGTAACCTCACTCTTCATCTCCTAGCTTCTCTCTCCACTTCTGGGTTGCCATGCCCTGAGCAGGTTTTCTGCTCAGCGAGTCCCTCTATTGGGTCGTTTCTGCATTTGAGTTTGCCAGCCATGGGCTGAAACTTCTGAAGCGGTAAGCTGAAATAAACCTCTCTTCCTTTAACTTGTGGGTGTTGAGTATTGTGTCTCAGCGAAAAGGGCGGTGACTAAGACAGAGACTGTGACTCAGTAGTACAGCAGTTTGCACACAAGCTCAAGGCCCTGAGTCTCCCCCTCAGCACAGTAGAAAAGGAAGGCTTCAAATGGGAGGACCGTGGAAAGGCCATGTTTGTTTCTGCAAGGGCTGTCTCACCAGCTCTCCTGAAAATGAAGGATGAGGAGGGGACATGCGCCTGCACCAGTGCCCTGAGATGTGTTATGTACTGTAAACACGTACTAATAAAAAAATTAAGAATAAATAGGTTTACAACTATTTGGGGGTTACCAGTAAAGAGAGTGAAAGAGAATTGGCATCAGTGGCTCTCAGGGGAGTTTAGAGAGGGTCATCCTAGCCGCATTTGCTATCTCCGGATGGTGCATAATGATCGCATGGAGTACACAGCCGTGGCGTGAGTGTCACTTCAGGCTCTAGCACAGGGGTGATCCGGGTAGAACAAGTAATGATTTTACAGGGTCTTTTCACAATCTAATTCTTCATAAGGTAAATTCACATATAGATCAGGGCCTCCTTTGTAGTGTTTCTAGGAGAGCTGGTATATAGCCAAATTTGATTCTGTCCAAAATCATTCTTTTGATTTTACTTTTTCAAGCCACAGTGATTATCAAATACACACTGAAACATTGTTTCCAAATATCCTTCCCTTCCTTCTCTTCTGCAAGATGAGGCCCAGCTCCTCCTTTCCTGCATGCTGTCCCTGCTCTGAGCACCTCTGTGCTTTCAGGGAAGACGCGAGGCCACACATTCACTAGTGGAGTTGGCCTCTGAGGTGTCTCAGTCTGGAGTAGCGTCACAATGTACAGGGAGAAGCTTCTTTGGCAAATGCTCCAGAGAAAGCAACCATTGATGCCAGTTTAGAGGAGGAATGCCTCAGAGAGGGCCCAGGTTCTATGCTGGTATTGTGCAAGAGTCAGATTTAAAAACAACAACTTCTACTTATTAGAGGCTTACTATGGACAGAGCACATTTCACAAGAAACCTTCTTAAACTAACCCTTAGAACAACCCTCTGCAGTATGTTTTCAGTCCTATTTCTTTTTTAAGGTCCTTGTTTTTCTCACATAAGAAAACCCAAACCCAAGTTAGTTGAACAACTTACCCCAGGTCATACAGGTCACCGCTGACGGAGCTGAAATCTCAGCAGAGACAGAATTTTCCTTAAGACTAAACCCAGGAGGCAGTGATTCCCATTCTTACACTTTTTTTTGTACTGAAAATAGAATGAGGAAATCTTCCCAGGAGTAATTTGAACATCATGAGCCCTAGGAATAGAGAGAGTGACACATTATAATGAGAAAGGTGAAGCTGTCCTGAGTAGCTGCACTGACACTAATTATTCATGTAACTCTAAATAAATCCACTTTCCCGTCTTCTCAGTCCTCCCATCTGAAAAACAAGCACTGGGCTGAGTTTGAACATTGCTGTCCAGCCCAGAGCATGCACGTAAGAATTTGCAGAGTCTGAGGCTTGCAGGTGGGCAGGAGGAACAAAGATGCGGGTGGCCCATCCTTCCCACCACACACCAAGAGACAGAGGCTGCCGACCCAGAGGCACAGCACACAGGAGAGGACACAGTTGATACCAAGGAGATTCAAAGTTCTGCCCTGTCTGAAGAGGGTCACATGGTGTGTGCAGGGCAAAGTGTGCTGGGATAGCCCATGACCAGTCCTGGTGAGACTGTGGAAAGCCTCCCAGCCCACCATCCTTGAAAGAGGGCGGGCACTCATCATGCGGGTCTTCTATCCAGGATGCAGACTGACCTGGAGGAGCCTGAATTTCTTTGTTTATGTTGTACACGGTTTTTGTTATTTCTTGGTTTTAGTTTCTTAGAACAAAACTGTCATACCCATTTTGCTAGTTATTAAATGGGATCTCAGTGGCTACTGATTATGTAGTTGGATATGCAGTTACTCTGTCTGGCAAGAGCAGCCATTGCTCCTTCTTGATGAACCTGGGTTCTCTGGTTCTGCAGAAGTATCATTTTCCAGCTCTATGTTGAGCACTGGAAGCTCGTAGGAAAGACTTGGTGTTACCTTTAAACCAACTGAAATGCCATCTGTAATGTTGTGTAATCAGAGGGGCTCTCTTGTAGATGTTATTGACTGGAGTATTAACTCACATTGCAACGCTCTTGTGTTTGTCATCTGTAAAGTTAATTCTAAAAATCCATACACATACAGCCTAAAGTATATATTTTTGGCTCTGTAATTTTATTTTATGCACTAGAGAAATAGTGTCCTTGTTCAGTTTGCAGGGAGCCCCTCTTATAGAAGGTGATGTTGATGTAGCAGAAGGCTATGACATTATTAGGCTCAAGTTCTGCACTAGGAAAAGTCCAGAAACACCAGTATTAATATCATCTGTGTCCACAGAAGCTACACAGCAAAGCTCAGTGAGAGTAGACAAACACATTTGCCTATTTTGGGAGAAAAAGGAGAAATGTTTGGCTCTGAGAACAGCAAAGATGGAGCCACAAGGGTGTCTGAACTTGCAAAGTGCAGTGTGCTGTGTGCTTCAGCAGGGCAGGACAGGTTTGGCAGTGGGGGCCGCTGTGGCAGATGCTTCCTCTGGTAGGTTAATTTGCAAAAACATGACACATAATCAACCTACCCATTAAGTCCTCCTCATTTAACTCCCACTTGGAAGTGGGCATCAAAGAAAGCTCCATAGCTGCCATGAGGATCAGGGGACGGTGTGTTTTGTTCTGCAGAGTTGTTTTATTGAAGCATAATTTGGTGCTTCGCATTCTGATTGGTACACGGCCATCCGTTAAAATCACTTCCCTGAGGGTTACAATTGCCCATTCCAATGTTTATTAATAAGAGACTAAGACTTGGACTCAGGCCATAAATGGCAAGTCAGGCCCACTTATTGCCGTGCATTATTTAAGGGCTGTTTGCAGCATATTAGAGATCGTAATGGCTGGTGTTATCAGGTGTTGCGAAGAGGAGCCCACTAACAGAGTGTGATGATCTCCCAGAGACGTTGACTACACTCTTTGAAACCACAGACTTTTTGCTGCTAGCTGTCAAATTGAGTTTTTGGCCGATTACTGTCACGGAACGCTCTCAGAAGTACTCTTCGGTGGACAGTAAAAAATGCAAATGGCTATTCACTCATCAAGTAATGATTGTTTTGGACAGATCCCGAAGTATAACGTACTGTAAACACTGAACTATCAGCCTTATTTATGAGGCCCAGTTTCAGTTGTTCAAAATTACTGCGATGATTTCGAAGCTGGTTGCATAGGAAGGTTTCTTAATTGCATGCTGCTGGTGTAGGTGACTGAACATTATCTTTCCTACATTCAAGGATATGCGTGGTTGAAACCTTACTGTGTTCATTCAAGAAAAAGTCCCTGCTTAATGCAGGGGCTATTTGCAGGTGTGGGCCCATAGGCTGGACTCACTGGGCAGCTGGACCAACAGCTCTTTCTGCAGTGGGCTCAGGCGTGGCCTCTGCCCATGTTTTAAGACTCAACCTCCTGGGTGCTCCGCCATAGGGGACCCAGATGTGAGCAGGACCTGGAGTCCATGCTCTGTCATGCAGAGTTGAAGCTTCCTACTGTAACAGCATCCAATTTTGGTCCCACTCACCCTGCTCTCTTTATGGCACCAAGTAGGAACAGGTGTCCTCTGAAGGTTTGACTGGTATCTGATCTGATCCCACCCACGACTTTCCCTTTTCATTCAGCTTCTTGCCACGTGTTTGCTGTTTTGTGGCCTAAAGATGCTGGCCATGTGTCACCAAAACAGTAGACCACTGTACACACCTGTCACTCGCTAGACACAGCACGACTGGCTGAGTTTCTCCAGCAGAGAGTACTGCACAGATGTCGCCAGCCAAGAGAACCACCTGCAGCGAGGGAGGAGAATGACCTGGTTCGGCAGCTTCTTTAGAACATCATCGATGCAGTGTGAAACGTCAAGGCAACTTCTCCAGGAAAAAGTAGTATCTGCCATTTTTGTAAGCCAAAAAGAGGAACAGTGCTGTACTTTGTTTTGCTTCATTCTTTTTTCCTACCTTGGCTTAGGAGTTACAGCCCTTGAAGTCAGAGGTCTTTAAGAAACCTTCTTGGTTCACTATCATCTGATGTCCGAAAAATCAATTTTTACTCCACTGGCCCACAAGTACAGCATGGAGAAAGTCCTACAATTGTTTCAAGGGGTCTAATTCTAAAGTCCATACAATAAAAATGACAGGAAAGAAGGGAAAGGAAGGAGGAAGAAAGGGAGAAAGAGAGAAGAAGGAAAGGAAGAGGAAAGGGAAGAGACACAAACAAGCATAGAAGGAATGAAGAAAGGAAGAAAGGAAAGAAGGGAGGGAGGAAGGGAGAAAGAAAGGGAGGAAAGAAGGGAGGGAGAGAGGGAGGGAGGGAGGAAGGGAGGGAGAGAGAGAGGAAGGAAGGAAGGGAGGGAGGAAGGGAGGGAGGAAGGGAGGGAGGGAGGGAGGGAAGGAGAAAATTAGGGGGTGAAGGGAGGGAAAGGCACAAGCTCCCTCATGTAGTCATAGAAGATGTGCACTAAGCAATTTACTCTTCTTGTAACCAGCACTGATGAGTTTTTCTCTTTTGAACAAGATACTGACCAGGCGCCTTACTGTAATGCAGTCACCGAGTGCAGTTTCCTCCGTATGGCAGAAGCAGCTGCAGGTACCGTCTCATGTGAGGGGCATTTCGCAGAGCTGAGTCTTTCCTGAAGAGTCACGTGTCGTGTTCTGATACTGTGAGGTGAGCTGCACCTGTAAGGACAAGCTGCATATGCTCCAGGCCTCACTACTGGCTTTGAGAAATGGTTTTGTTCTTCCTCTTAGAGTGAAATCAGCTCCAAGATTGATTTAAGGGCAAAACAGTTTACTGAAAGAGGAAAGCATTTAACAGGAAGGGAAAATCCTTTGTATGTCTTAAAAGATGCTTTCTTCATAGAAAGGAAAATCTGCTTTTCTGGTTTAAAAGTGAAACTGTATGGGATCTTCCTTCTACATTTTGGAATTATCAGAAGGGAGCCCATCTGTAATGAAAAATCAAAATCTAACCTCTTGCAAGGAATTTTCTTTCTTCAGATGGACCACCAAGTTGGAAACTTCCAAACTGAGTTCCCCAGCTCCTGCAGAGGTTGGAATTGAAATTTCTTCGCACAATTACTGAGCTGCAGGTGAGATATCAGACTCTCACTCTATAGGCAGAGGGGAGCCCCATGGCTCTGGCTAGGGCTGACTGGGTATGGATTTCTTCTCAGCAAATTAAAATCTGGCTCCCTTAACAGGGCAACACAGAGACGAGGTCACATTTTTCTACATCTTGCCAGGGTATCACTGGTATCTACCATTCTGAAAAGGACTTCCGACTTTCCCATCTAAAAGATTCTCTTTGAGGTTTGTTTGCATTTAAAATTTTCAGTCAGGGAAATAGCTCATACAAGTGAAAGATGGACATGGGAGAATAGGTAAAGCACTAACATTTAAAAGAATAATTTGACTTCTGAAAACAGTATTTTGCTTATGTTGTGATGTAAGATGATTAGTGAACTGAATAAAAAGCAAAACAGGCAAGTGGGAGATTTAATTGATGCCCATCCATAATTTGTTTATTTTTCTATTCTTGTAGAATGTATATTATGTGTGATCATAGTCCAGATTCTCTGGTAAATACAAAAATGAATGAATGAGATCCACCCCAGGACTTCTCTGCAGGGGTTAGCAACTGCTAGAGGTATTTGAGAAATGGCCTGCTGGTTGAATGTGGCATGTGTCCTTTCTCTTGGTAAAGAGAAACAAGCTCTATTCCACCTGGTTCTAGAAACAAAAACATATTATTTTGGCTGAAGACACCTCGATGCTTTGCTCTAAGAATACTAGAAGAGGGGAAGAAGATGAAGAAAAATTCTGAAACTCATACCCTTGTTCCAACATCCATGTGGCCAACTCAAAACCGTAGGTGAAGAGTTGATAATTATACAGTAGAAGGAATTGAGTTGGGGGGTGCAAGTGTTTGCTAACAGGGATTATCAAATTGTGTGAGTGTTGAACCAAAAAGTATTAAAGAATTTTAAACTTGGTATTGGGTAAAGTGGAAGAACAGGCAAAAGAAATCCCTGGGAGGACAAAATATAATTTATGAACATTTTAATAAATGAGCCCAAGAGACTGACGTGTGATTACTTCAGAGACCTGGGACCTTCAAGGTAATTCTAAGAGATGTGATGGGAAATACAGTGAATGTTTAAAGCAAAAAATTGTTAAGTAAAAGACACTGTTACTAATTTTGTTCAAAATATTCCCTCTCACTTAAACACAATGTTCCCATTGTTCTTGCTCCTTTCTGAAGCAGCTCTGGAAGTCCTCTTTCATGAGTGTCTTCACCTAGTCTGATGTAGCTGCCTCAGGGTCCTAAATGGATTCAAACAGTTTATGTCTCCTGATCATTGTGACTTGGGGGAAGAGGCAGGAGTTATGCAGAACCAGGACTCATGAGTAAAGTGAATGTGGACACCTTGCAATATTTATATTTGACAGAAATCTCCATAAATGTTTTGAACTAGTTCAGAACATCTGGTTAGGCATGAAAAGATACTCAGGAAAGAAGACTTCCAGAACTGTTTCAGAAAGTGGCAAGAAAAATAGCACAAGGTTGTTGGAAACAAGGGAGAGTATTTGAGAGGGGATGATGACAATCTGTATTTTACTATAACAATATTTTGTTTTTATTTAAACAGTGACCATGTTTTTGATCACACAGCCTATACAGCAGAAAGATATAACAAGCACAAGAATTGTCAGCTGCTAGAGAAATGTGTGATCATGTGATGCTGGCAGCAGCTTACCCTGAGAAGCAAGAACTCCATGTTTTTCTCAGACTCCTCCATTGCTCCTTCTGTCTGTGGGAACCTTCCCAGTGCTTCTGGACAGGAGAATGTCACTCAGAAGTCACGGTAAGGACAGAAGTGACCAAACTATGCCATGAGGCATGGCTTTTAGGTGGGGTCACGCAGGGTGCAGCTTCTTTAGTAGGGAAAGATCCAGGAAGAAGAGGGAATGGTTTAGGGGGAATACTTGATTTCCACTAATTTGTTAGGTGCAGAAGGGGGATATTTCTAAATGAGAATAAAAGTTAAAGAGTATCTATGGAGTGGAATTTACGGCACACGCTAGGGAGATAATATACTCTTAGTTTTAATTTGCCTTATGACAACATTTTCTGAAAACACTATTATCTGTTGACAAGGTTTTCTTAAACTGTTTTTTTAATACATCTGTTGTCTGTCTGTCTGTCTGTGTGACAATCTACTCATCCACCCTTTTAGCTAGCTAGCCTGCTGCTTTTGTATTTCCAGGACCTGCTACTCAAAGGGTCCCAGCAGGGGAAGAAGGGCGACTTCCCGTCTTCACTGCTGAGGGAGAAAAGACAGGCTCCTGCCACAGCTCCTTCCTTGAGTTCCTTGATGGCCCTGTTTTCTCTTTTGAACCAAAGTGCATCTCGGAGAATTTCCGCTTCTGTTGTGTTAATGATTTCACCTTCGTGGGAGCCAGCTCAGCCTCCGGTGTGTTCTAGGAGGGGCCTGCCTCAGCTTCCTCACACCTCCTGCTCCTCGTTCCTTGGGTTAGTACGGCACAGAGCATGCCTCGTCTCAGAGTCGTGCACCAGGCCTGACCTGTGCCTTAGAATGACATCTGTCTCCTGGCTTTGCTGGAAGTGTAGTCCATGTTTTCTGCCCATTGTCATGGTGCTAGTGCAGCCTTCAGGTGGGACATGACAGTGACAGTAGGAGTGGCAGTGGTGGTGGCATCTGAGTGTCACAGTACCTGAGACGTCCCCAACACTGCTGGGCATCACAGTGCACACCTGCAGCCTCACCACGCCTGGTGATGCAGGTGCCTTTCCAATGCGCACTCCATAGAGCAGGGGCCCAGGTCTCTCTGGAAGCTGAGCGCTCACTGGAAATGCGCAGTGGGGTTGCACTGGAATCCAAGTTTCCATATGCATAAGCACCGCACACACAGCCCTATACGGTACAAGGCTATTGGGAAGGTTGGGGAGCGTGAATATCACATGTTTTAAAATATCAGGGCAGCAGGGAGAGAACAGTGAGATCACTGAGGCTTGCTTTGGACCCTCCAGTGCTCAGCATCACCCAGGTCCTGCCGAACATAGGTTCTGACTCTCTGGGTCTGCAGCAGGGGCCAGACTCTGAGTGTCTGACAGACTCTGAGGATCACCCACATCCTCGGAGAAGCCAGGGGCGCAATGCTAGCTAGAGCTCAGGGCGTGCTTAGAGTCCAGGGAATGCGGGGAGAGCAGGGAGGGAGAGTGCTGCACCCTCGGAGCCTGTGGACAGATTGGAGTGGGAGGTGAGGAATAAGCACAAGAAGATGACTCAGCCGGCCTGGGAAGAGCTTTCAGCTCCCACAGAAAGAAGCTGCGGAGGGGAAAATGAGACCACTTGATGATGGCGAGTCTGAAGCTTTGATTTAGAGTGAGGAAGACTCAGTTTGGGCTCCACAGTCCACGTAGACAAGGCAGTGCTGTGACCTCCAGGAGGGGTCAAGTGTGGGAGAAGCAAAGGACCAGAGCAGAGTACTGAGATGTGTGTAGTTTAAAATTATGAGCCTTGGGAGGGAGGATGAGGAAGGGAGGAGACAGCTACAAGGCGGGCACCGGGGAAATGACAGAGGAAGGGAGTGCGTCTCCCTCTTTGCTACATTCCGGGTGTGGGACACAGTGCTGCCAGGGGAGACCCAGATCTTCCACGGGGAGCCCAGGGAGGCCCATCCTGTGCAGAGTACTCAGGAAGTCCGTGAGGATGGAGGGGATGGGTTCTGATTCCCACCAGGAAACTCAACTTGAAATGAGACATAAAGGTTGTTTTCACAAACATTTCTGTTTGTGTCTTCCTTGTCCTCACAAGCTCACAGAGTCAGGAGTCAGCCTTTCTCTTTGTTGATCACCTCTGACATCCATTTGCTTTTTCCTTAAATTAAGATCCAGCATGCCTGGCTTTGCTCACAGTCCCTGGCTAGTTCTGGTCCCTAAAATCAGCACATTGGGAACTATCAAGAGCAAAACGATAACATATGGAATGGGAAAAATTGCCAGTAACAGTTTTGATAGAAGGCTAATATCTAGAACATATAAAGAACTCAAAACAATTCACTCCAAATAATTAGCCCACAAAATCAAATGAACCAATCAAAACTAGGAAATTAACTGCACAGACATTTCCAAAGAGAACTACAAACAGCCAATAAGTACATGGAAATATGTTCATCATCTTAGCCTTTAGGGAAATGCAAATAAAAACAAGATTCCATCTGAATCAAGTCAGAATGGCTATCACTAAGCACACGAAAACCAGTAAGTGCTGGCTAGGATATGGAGAATAGGAATGTGTCTACATTGCCAGTGGGAGTGTAAATGAGTGGACCCAGTAGAAATCAGTGCAGAGATTCCTCTAAAAGCAAAAGTGGAAATTCCATCTGACCCAGCTATATCTCTCCTGGGTATGTTCCGGAAGGAGCTGAACATTACATTACAGAAATATGTGCACACCGCTGTTTATAGCAGAGAAACTCACAACAGACAAGCTCTGGAAACAGTCTAGGCATCCATCAATAGATGAACGAAGAAAGGAAATGTGGCATGCAATATACATAAAGCAACATTATTCAGCCATAGAGAATAAAGTCATGTCCTTTGTAGGAAAATGAACGGAATTTAAGGCTGCAATGTTAAGTGAAATAAGTCAAACTAGAAAGGTAAAGACTGCATGTTTTCTCTTGCATGAGAAACATAAAACATAAATAAATAAAAGAGTAAAATAAAGGAAAGTTAGTAGGGAACAAAAGGGCCGATTTGGTGGCGATGAACCCAGAGGGGTAGCGGAGGGCCACAGTGACGGAAAATGACCACATGTTCCCATTCTCTGAAGCAAATGTAACTATGGTGTGTCGCACACACTCACTAATGGAAAAGAAAACTGACAGTGAAAAAGAATGATATGAAATGCAATGCCATGGAATGGAATGAGATGGCACAACCTCAGAATCATGGAGACCACACCCCCAAGACACACCTCATCTCTCATGAGGGAGGCTGGGGGCCAGGAAGATGAGCTGGGAGTCTTTCTGGGGCAGCCCCTTTGGAGCACAGTCCCACACTGTACCTCCTGTGTGGAAATGTGGAAACTATTCAATCATACAAGTCCAGTCCTCACAGCTTTCGAATGAGAGGGCCACAGCCTGAACCTCATGCATCTGTTCACGGAGTATGAGCTGCAACCACACCACATTTTCCCTTCTCCAGAGAAGCTCTCCCTTTCTCAGGATGCTGCTGTCCAGCTCCCACCTCCCTCTGCCTCGAACACTCGAGAGATTGTCCTTCAGTAGGACAGAGGCACCACGGATGCACCGGAATTGTGGACTCCGCTGGAAAGCGTGACAGCCGATCAGGTAAATGTTAATGAGAAGGAAACCGAATCACAAGGCATCTAGAAGTTGGGAAATTCCAGGCTGCCTTTGCCAAATTTCCTCCTGGACTATTTCACCTGTCTACTTTGAACCTATTATGAGATCCCTGTGCCACCTCTAGAAATCTCTCCAGAAAACTGAATGCGATAGGGCTTTATTTTAATGCTTTAGTTTCCTTTCCTTTTGGGCTGCGTAATGAAATCAAACGTTGTCAAGTGAACCAATGCAATTCATCCTCTCTCCGTGGCTCTTTCTGCTTTTCTCTTCTTCTTTAAGCATAATCTTCTGTTTATTCTCTTCCTCTTCTCTAAGAAAAGTGCATAAATAAACTCTTAAGAGTGCATTAGGAGTGCAATCAGTCTATTTTGTACAAACCTAGAATGCACAGAGCATTTCAACATTTATGAAAAATATAGCCGAACTGCAAGTATTCTTATGATTAAGTACATTTTCTTCTGTTTTTGTTAGACTTACCAAATTGCTCCTATTAACGTAATGCTTTCATGCATTATGTAATAGCTGAGCGCAAAGAGTAAGCTTCAAGAGCCCTACATTTTAAGAAGCTGTATCACTCCCATTAAAGGTTGTGAGGTTGAGTGCCACATCCCCACGGGCTGCAATAAAACGCACCTGGACTGCGTTGGTGGTGCAGATAGCCTCCTCTCCAACTGCAGCTCATATCAAAGTATTTCCTGAAAGTTAATTAAATTCTCTGATATTTCTTGAGAGAAGAAGGAGGCATTGTGATTTTAAAAATAGATCTGTAAACAGAAGTAATAAGGAGATTGAGAAATTGAACTTAATGAAACAAGAAAGGGAAAAATACATTAAGGACAACATCGTCATGAATCATCTGCTGTGGAAGGCAAGCGGTCCTCAGAGATCACCTGTTCTGGGCCTTCATTTCCAGGACTGGGAGCTGGGCTCCATTAGCGTTATGTAAGGTAGCAGAACATCATCCTAACTCTGATTTCAGCGCTGTGGACATAGCTCTGGCGGCCAGCTTGGTGTTGGAATGTTTCATTCATTTCTAGCCTAGTAGGGTACTTATGGGTGCTTTGAAACAGTTATTTCCCAGCAGTAATCTTGAGTACAGAGGCTATCAGATTGTGTAGAAATTAAGCTGGGCCTTAGGAATTACTCAAATGGTCTAGGACTCAGAATACTCAAACTTGTAGCTCCAAAAATTCAATTCTGACCATTTACCCGGCGTGGTCAGGCTTAGGGAAATAGACAGATGTTAAACTGACTTATGAACCATAAATATCAATTTTCTTATGTATTAAAGTTGGAATCTGTGTGAGAATGGACTGTGAACATGAGAAATTACAAGCATGGGGATTACACTGGGAACATTGAAAGTAATAATTGAAGGCATCAGCATTCCTTGGGGTTAGATCCAGGCAGAAAACTGGCATTGTCTAAGGCATTGTTGCTTGTGTTACACAGTCTGATAAGGTGTCCGTATCTTTTTACAGAAGCACAGCCTCAAATATCCAGTTTCCAGAAACTACCCTATGGGGAACACAGAGAGGGAATTTACTAACCCTTGCTGGACACAGAATGGTATAGTGGAAAGTGCTGTAGCTTAAGGCTCCTCAGACATGGGTTCCAGTCCCAGTGGCACTAATGTGTGGTTATGTAACCTTGAGAAAATTGAGAGAGTGCTCTGAGCCCCAACCTCCTCTGAGAGCCAGACACTGATCCTGGCAAGCTGTTTCAGTGTTCTGTCTCAGGGCTCAGGGAACTTTCCTTTCCCAGATCCAGAAGCCTTTTGCCGGCCTCCCCATCGCGCCTGGGGCAGTGTTCGTTACCAGTCATTGGATGGTACTTGATGATACAGTGATTCGCAAAGAACCATCACAGTGAGAACCTCCGGGAAACATGTACTCCAGCTCTGATGTCATATTTTGGGGGCCTGCAGCTGGTACAGGGAAGATGAAGGAAGTGGAAGCAGAGGGACAAGAGTTATGCAATGGGGTAATCAGTGTGATTGCAAACAGAGCAACAAGACAATTAGGCTTCTCTGCTCAACATGTGAGCATGTCTGGAAAGAGGTCTGACCTTTTCATCTATGCTCTCCTCGCTGCTGAGTTCTACCCCGTGGGACCTGAGCCCCTGGACTTCTGATTGCGTCATTCAACTCTACAGCAGGTGGCAAGGGAGGCGGAAGTCACACAGGCACACCAGTAAGACCCAGTGAGAGGAGCGTGGTGAGGTGGGTTAGAGCTCTGGAATCCTGACAAGGCCATTGGTGGACAGGGGCACAGCGTGCTGTGGGAGGATACTTGGGAAAGATAGTAGAGCCAGCCTGCTGGGAGTCATTTGGGGTATATCATGCTGTCTGCTCCCTCGTAACACTGACGTGTCCCTGCGCCCTCATTCTGGCTTCAGTGCTGTCACACGGGCCCTCATCTTGCTTTTGTCCCCTGTAAGAATTAGAGATCCACTTGCTCTCTCAGTAGTTCAAGTCCAGTCAGGCAATGAACTCTCCATTCCTGCCATTTCTGGGGGGTTTGAGTCCATTCATTCATGGACTCCTTCCTCCCTGAACCTCAGGCTGCTTGTTGCCTCTTGTGAATCACTAAGTAAAGCATTCCTGACCAACGTTCAGGGCCCTCTGCTGTGGCCCCTCTGAGACCATGGACAATACCACCTTTTCTGTCCTTTATCCTCCCTGACCAGGGCCATCTTACCATCGCTTTGGCCAGTGTGGTCCATAGTGGTGGGGGATGGGGTGGGGTAGCCTAGACCTTGATGCCCAAAGCCACACCCTCAGTTGTCTGTCTCCTCTTGTTGTGTGCAGTTGTTTTGTCTCCCTGAAGCACCAGAGGCTTGTGTGGAGTCCAGCGCACACTCCCTGCTCCTTCCACTGGGCTGTGGGAATTTGGACCATCTTGCAGCCAGCATAGAAACTCCATTCTCTCCAGGGGTTCCTTGAGGTGAAGAGCCAAAGGGGTCAGGAGGTCTCTGGAGCAGCCATGTCAGAGGAATTTGGGTTTTATCCAGTGCCAGTGTCCTGTCTCTTCTCCTGGGAGTCAGAGCTCTGAACAGCAACATCCTGGATGGTGGCCACAGAAGGACCACCTATTGAAATCAGGGACCTAAGTGACTTCTGCCCTCACACACAGGGCCAGGACCCTGACTATCTTAAACCACCTGGTTCCCATCCAAAGCCCCTTTCTTTACTGGCTTCTCTGAGCTTCCAGTCTAACTTGTAGCTGCTGGCAGTTTCTTGGGCCTCAGCTATCAGATCAGTTCAAGATCTGCTTGAGCCCTTAAGATCTCTAGCTGGTCCACATTCCCTGAACAAGGATCAGGAGAATATTTCTGCTATCTGTGTGTTCACTTCCCAGGTCTTGTGATTATGAAATCGTGTGGCCCTTGGTCAGCTGCCCGTCTGTCTGATTCCTAGGAAAGGCATGGTTTTTGATTCATTGCCACAAACACACACCAGATTGCCAGACACCAGGTTTCTTCTTGCTTCTGTTGAGGTTTTTCCATGAGATTTTGATTACAGATCCCCATCTTGGTCTCTCTTCCAGAAACCATGAGATCCAAGGGATAGAAGTTTCCCTGATCCACGGCCACAGGTCTGTCTCTTCTGACTCCTGTGATCCCAGTGATAGTGGGTCCTGGTCCTCAGCCACATCTCTCTCAGTCCTGGAACACCGAGACCTCCAAGACAGGGATCCCCAGCCCACAGAAAAGGCCCCCTTCTGTTCAGCAGAGGACACTCACTATATTTTCCTAAAGATGCTGGAAGCTTACTTTACCTGCTTTTCCATTTCATCCATGAACTGTCTTAGGGGCCATGCAGAATAAATCTACTATGATTTTTTACCTGTAAAATATTGATTCCTCTTTTAACACTATGCTAAAAAATTCTGGCAGACCCACTTCATTAACAACAGGCCGCCATTCATTCTGCTTTGCATGGAGCTTCTTCAAATATTTAGGGCCAACTCGAGGGAGTCTTGACAGAACATTAAATTCCAAATCACGGGTGAAGTCTGCAAATTGATCACTCTCCTCTGTTCAGGCTTATGCTCTGGCCTCTCCACATATTTCCATCTCGTCTGTGCTGATCCATATTAAGCAGTCCCCAGCACCCGTGCTTAACTTCATGGATTCTGCTTCAGTCCCGGTTTAGTTGAGGACAAGACTTGCAGAGTACACGAATCTGGTGGTGAATTACCTGCTTCAGGCGGCTGCCGCTAAGCCACGTCCTGCTTCCCCTTCCATTCTGTAGAAAGGGCTGACTCTGCCAGTGTGGGGGATTCAGGAGAATTTGGAGGTTAAATATTTTGGTGTTGACTTTTCAAAATTTCTCAAACTAAATTTCATGCCCTCACCCCGGGCCCAGACCGGCACATGTGATCCACAGATGCACCCAGCCTCTGCTCATTCACTGTCATCTTTTTGGTCAGATCCTCCTCTGGATGCTCTGCAGTTTGGCTGGGTGCTCAGAGCAGTAGGGTTGCAGACAACTCAACCTCCTGAGGCAAGTTGTTGCTGGAAACAGACCATCCTGTACCTACTGTCTTGTTTTGCAGAGTGTCTAGCACCACAGGAAGTGGTCTCTGTAACCCACCATCACAGGGCTCTTCCAGGTCCACCACGATCCACACTACCGAGATTCGGCTTGCAGCATCAGTCAGCTCCGAAGCCCTCGTGATGTGACTGCTCTCCGGAGGGTATCACTGCCTTGCTCACTGTCCATAGGCTGCCATGCCACCCAGGTAGGTGAGCAAACCTCTGCAAAATCCCATCTTGAGGGCGTGATTTATGAAAATAAAGCACCACTTTTGGTGGCAGCAGTACACTCAGCCTGAGTCCTCTGGAAAGTAGAAAACAAGGACAGTACCATCACGCTCGTAGTGGATTTGGGAGTGTCGAGTCCAAGGTGTCTGAAAGGGGGCATGTGAACGAGAGGAGGAGTGCTCTGACCAGCTTTCCTGTCTGTTCCTGCGTGGGTGTTCCTGCATAAGAGTCAGAGTGGAACGCAGTGGGCTTGCCAAGAGCTACTTTTTCACTGTGGTTCGTGAATGTGCACAAAGTGGGTAGTCACGTACTCACAGCTCAGGGCAACGATGGAGGGGAGAAAGGGGATAGGGTATGTGTCTAGTTCTCTCCCCTCTCTCTTCTCCCACTGGCTAATGAATATTTCAGGGCAGCTCATTCCTGCATGGTTTGGAGCTGACCATCCGATCCCCGAGGGGTCTCTGAGGATGCCACACATCACGGCTGTGGTGTGGCACTTCGCCTACACCAAGGTGGAAGGACCTGAATCTCAGTGCTCATTCAGGCCACATGGGATGCTATGAAGCAGACGAGGCAGTGAAATTTAGGACTCACTGGCTTTTTCAAGAATGTGAGAGAAGTGTGAGAAAATATGAGAATGTATATGAGGTTTTTTATCTACATGGGAGCAATGATTGCTTGGTGTTTGCTGGGCCAACTGGAATCTTACCGAGATCACGTCTCAGGGTGGTTCTAACCTGGAGGCAGTGAATACGGGATGGCTAGAGGCCAGACAGGAGCGAAGGGTTCTTTTTACCTGCACCAATCTGAGCATCCCTTTCTAACAAACTCATTCTAGAGACAGGTCAGGGCCACTGAGTGATGGTGGAAGAAGCTGGAGAAGCTGGAGTTTGGACTTACTGAGTGACACCCCGCTTAGAAGAGTCACCCCCTCCACTAGGCTGTTCTCACTGATTTCTGAGGAATCTTAAGGAAAGGACTCAGGGATCTCCCCAACCGCCGAGCCCCGGCAGTCTGTGGGCGTGCGGGTTTGCAGTCTCTGATTTCAGTGAGCTCACTGGAAACCTCATTCCAGAAACTCCGGTGTTGCGATTTGAGACTAACACTTGCGGATGAATTGAATAAAGTTCTTTACTCCCTTAACATGGTAGTAAACAGAGACCTTAGGCACTGTCTCAACCAAGCTCCTCACTTACAGGTGAAGGGCCGTGGGCTGTGCACCTTCTCATGGCTCAGGCATTCAGTGTTTCTTCTGGGAAGTCTGATGTCTTTTCATTGTCCTGAGAAATATGTATCTGCAACTTTCCCTGAAGAACTGCAAGCTGTGAGGAAATTTAAAAAATAGAATTAAGAATATAACAAAGAAAAATTGCTTATCTTTACGATCTGAAAATTGTTTATAAATACTTCCCCAAATATGACTTAATTACTATATATGAACGACATGAAGTCTGGGAGGGTTAAGAATAAAGTGAGTCAGGCACAACGGTGAACGTCTATAGTCCTAGCACTTGGGAGGCTGAGGCAGGAGGACTGCTGGGAATTTGAAGCCAGCTTGGACTACACAGTGAGCTCCAGGCCAGCCTGAACCATATAGCAAAATCCTGTCTCAAAAAACAAAACAATCGCCACAAAAAACCAACCAAACAAACCAACAAACAAAAAAGAGTGAAAGAAAGAAAAAAGAAAATAGTTATCTAGACAGCATGAAGTAAAATTGCAGGAATGATGAATCTACAGCCCCATATGTCTTTCCAAATCACCTTTCCCCACGGCAAAACACTCAGTCTGAGTAGAATGATTTTCACTAAGATAAAATCGGATGAAGCCATTCTCTCTCCACAGTACATTCCCACCAGCTGAACAATAGGCTCAGTCAATATCAATATCAGTGAGAAGGAACATTATACAAAAAATGCCACAGGTCTAGAAAAGCACAAGGCCATATGTTGTGGGACATGTTTTTGGGGACCTAAATTCATATGTTGAAAAACTACGTGTGTAAACTAGTATACAACAGACTAAATAAATTGTGCTGTGCACGTGTACCAACTCCCCACAATGAGTGTAATCGTTGTGTAGTGCAAACATGCACTAGTAAAACATTTAAAAAAATATGATAGCTAAATATCTAGATTTATCAACTAATAGGTATATAGATGAAGATTGATAAAGATAGATGAATAGATTGATAAGATAGACAAGACAGATTTAGATGGCAGACCAGTATAGATTGGTAGAAATGGGTAGGTGGGCAGGATAGATAAATGAATAGATAGTACATACATAGATATGGATGTGAAGTGTGATAAAAATACAGTAAATGTTTAAATTTTAAAACTTATTGTAATAAAAGACACATTGTTCCATGACTCTCTCACAACATGTTCTTCCTTGCTTTGAGCACACTTATCCCATCGTCCTTGTCACTTTGTGAAGCAGTTGTGGAAGTCTTCTTTCTTGAAGGTCTTAGGTTGTGCTGTCCTGGCTGTCTCTTATGTCAAAGTCCTGAATTAATTAAAAATATTTGCCTTTCAGATCGTTTGGACAGTGAGCAAAAGACAGAAATCCCACGGTACCAGACACAGAGAATAAGGTGGAGGAGGACACACTGTAATGTTTTTATTTGACCGAAGTTACTGCAAATGTTTTGAATTGACTCAGGACATCGAAGCACTCACGAAAAGACACTTACGAAGAGGACTTCCAGAACTGCTTCAGAAAGTGGCAAGGACAGTGGGAAGGTACATTTCAAGCAATGGGGACTGTTCTGAGAGAGATGGATGGCAATGTGTCTTTGACTGTAATATCTTTTACTTTGGTGGAGGCAGATGATGGAATGTATTCGTGGCTCCAGCAGTGTCACCCACACTCAGACTCTTGAAATGGAAAGTGATCCCGGAGTTCGAGAGACTCTGCTGCTTTAAGGAAGGTCAGGCTGAGACTCAGAAGAGGCTGATGGTGAGAACCGGAGACATGCACTGACCACCTAATTTTCTAGTCTTGAATTCTTCTCCTTTAATTTCTCCTAGAATACGAAAAAAGCAATCATCTAGTAAATGAATAATAATAAAAGAATGAACTGACCAATAAACTGTACATGAAAAGGAAGGACCTGTCCAGTAAATAAATAATAAATATAGGGGCTCCATGCACAGCTGTTCTGTAGCTTTTCATTTGGCCTCTCTGCTCCGCCCTCTTGACTGCAGGAGCCTTCCTCCTCAGAGCGGAAACACTGAGTTCCAGCTGTGCGTGCCAAGAACGAGCTCCTCTGGCCGCTCCCTCCCCGGTACCCAGAGCAGCTGGAGAGGCGACTGAGCTGAGGAGCCTCACGCCCACGTGCGTTCTCTGCGTCACTCGGGGCCATCCTGCAGCCAGTACTGACGTCCCCTAACTGCGAGCCGAAGGCCCATTACAGAGGCTCTCAAACCTTACGCCCAAGCAGTGCTGTTTTACAGCAAGGTTCAGCGATCCTAAAATACACAGGACCGAAGCAACGCGCTCTGTTATCTAAGTACGGCGCGCTAACCGATTGCGCCACTGGAGCTTCAGCGCACCCTGGGTGGTTTCCTTGCTCCACACTGTAACCCTCCTGGAAGAGCGAGCACAGGCCAAGCAGAAGCTGAAGAAAGTAGGTTTCCTGCAGAAGCAAGCTGGGACAGCTGTGAGAGCGTGGTTACTGGGCAATACATTGCCCTTAGAAAATTCTGAGTCCCATCTGGAAGATTTCAGGGTGGTACTAGGAAAATCTCTTTTGTTGATGGTGACTCAGGTAATATTTATGTTGCATTTATAATGTCAGTGTTGGGGTGGACTATAACTTAGTTGTCTTGCAAAACCCCACCACTCCACTGTAGCCAATCACATCTTTATTAACACTGGTTACTTTTACCAGTTAATGGTTTCACTGTGACCTTCTATGTCTGCATACATTTTCCAGAGATCATGTTCATCCACCTGTGTTCTGCCCCACCCCTTCCCTCCCACAGCCCCTCTCAGTCCCTGATAGCTCATTTTCTACTTCCAGGTTGGCATCATTATCATTAACATTATTGCTATTATTATTACTAATGTATGAGACAGGACATATACATAATTCTCGTCTTTTAATGTTGGGTTCACTTCACCCAACGTGATTTCCTTAATTCTGTTTTTTTTTCTTTTCCTGCAAATGACAGGATTTCATTCTTCATGGTTCAGTAAGACTGCTGTGTATTTATTGCCCACTTGCATTTCTTCTTCTGAGAAGTGTCTATTCAAATCACTTTCCCACTTTTAATTAGATTGCTTTTTTGTTTTTAAGTTTTTAGAGTTCTTTTCATATTCTGGATATTAACCCTCTGTCAGATGAATAGCTGGCAAATTTTCTCTCCCATTCTATGGATTGATTTCCCATTCTTTTGATTATTTCCTTTGCTGTTTAATCTCTTTTTCCAAAATTAATTTTGTTGGTACACTTTAGATATGCATAGGAATCCTATTCCTCATAGAGACTGTGCAACTACACGTGATATATCTTCATTCTCCTTTCTCCCCCATTCACCTCCTCACCCTTCAACTCCTCTCCCTTCCTTGTTTACAAAAGCTTTGCTCTTTAAAAGTCTTATCACATGCATACATGTACACACACAAGCATGCAAGCACGCACGCACCTGGAATTCAAAATAAACTGATTTTGGATATCCTTTGGTAGCTTTTGAAAACAATTTCCAAACTGTCCCTGCAGTCAGCGTGAGGCTGGGGTCTCCAGGAGAGAGCGGGGTGGCAGCCAGGAAGGAGGGTGTTGGGAGAACTGATAGAAATTGCCCTCGGGAATGACGGAAAACTTGAAACTTCTAAGTGGAGTGACAAAGCCCTCATTGCCCTGTTCTTTTGCTTTCTTCTTTACAATTACTATCCATGCAGGTGAACTCTATCTGGTTAGCGATTCCCTCTCTCCGGCAGTTTACTACGCCATCCACGTAGCTGACGTAGCTCCGCAGCCCTCTGCGCTGCTGCCTCTGTACTGACCCGCGATCTGCTGCCTGCAGTGCGCTGTTCTTCAGCGCTGGGTCTCCTTGACAGTGTTGCTCCCTGCCGATTGTTTTTCCTTTCAAGAATCTGTTCACAGCATAAGGTCTGGGCCATTTTCTATTAAAGAGAGAGACAGCCCAGGCACCAGAGATCCCACTGGAGGAGGAAAGAACGATTTCATGGTTGTCTCGGAAGTGTCTCATGGCAATGTTGCCGGTAAATGTGGATAAACTTTTTGGGCAATTGCCTGGACAGGTCCTAGTAGAGCAGTGGGCAGAACTCACTCTCAATTTGAGATGCACTCTGAGGAACTCTGAGCTTTCAAAGCTGCCATTTAGGTTGAAAGAGGCTTCATGAGAAAAGGGAAATAGCAAATGAGGAGAAGCTGGAGAGTTTGTCCTGGATGCTGGGTGTCTGCGGACACTGTTCCCAGGAGTGAGCCAGTAAGTCCAGCCAGGACTGTTACAAACAGTATTTCCAACCCACACAAGCCAGTGCATGCCCTGTCTGCTCACACAGCTGCTGTGGGGCTCTGACGATGGTGGGTCTCTGTTACTACCTGGGCTACCTCTTCCAAGCCTCGGGTGATCAGCACAGGCCTCAGCACCGAGACTCCTGCTGGGCTGCAGCTCCTGGGGCAGCCTAGGAGGACGCATCTTCTTCATCATCCTGTGCATAATGTGAGCAGTGTGCTCACAATTCGGACACCGATGACCTCAGCGGTCTCTCAGGGGACACAGCCCTGAGGAACGAGCGTAAGAGTGAGACAGCCACAGACAGTTTGTCCACATGCAGCAAGGAAAAAGAAAGGAACTCGAGTGGCTGCCTCCATTCCCGGGCCTGGAAACTCACCATGGATCAGAACAAGTCTAGGCCAGAGACCCCCACCTGCAACATCTGTGGAGACTGCAATCCACCTTTCCATGGCTCTGAGGCCTGCTGGGTTTTCCTGCCTCAGTGATACAAGGTTTGTGTGTCCTGTATTTGCCACAAGCTTTTGGCAGCTACTGAAGTATTAATACTTTATTAAGCCATATAAATAAAATTGTGTAAAGGAGGAAATGAAAGCAATAGATTTTTCTAAGAATTAATCTTGCTTCTTATTTTTACAGAATTTTATTTGTGGTCTTCCATATAACTAAGTCAAGTGTACATCTGAAGTTTTATTTTATGTAACTTAAATGAATGACTTACATGATTTCTTTGAGCACCTTAAGATCATTGTTTCCATATCTGACTCGTACATTGAAACCCACTGGGTGATCCAGGCCCCCTAGGAGGCCCCTGTTCTCATGCCCCCAGTGCGATGCAGACACCCTGGTCATAGTCCCTGAGCACGCACCCGGCTTGTCCTTGTGCCAGTTCTTCCGAGTTTACTATATTGCAGTCTATCAACAACTAAGGGCTCTGTGTTCCTAGGAATATTTGTTTAATGATGACACATTTATTCTTTAAAATGAGAAGCAATTTTGAGATGTAGAACCTAACACACAACAGATGAATGATAACAGACGATATTTTTAGTAGGATAGTATGGTACTTTTTGTTTCTGTTTTTTGTTTAGTTCTGCAGTACTGGCGATTGAACACAGGGTCTCCCCACTGAAACACAGCCACAAACCTTTTTACTTTGAATTTTGAGAAAGCACCTTTAAATTTCTAAGTTGCCCAGGCTGGACTCAACCATGTGATTCTTCAGTTATAGCCTCTCAGAGTGCTGGAGCATACTTTATGGCTTTCTTTTGAATTCTTCATCTACAGAGTATCTTTCTTTAATGATTAAGTTTAGCAATTCATTTTCATGATTAACATTTTACATAAATTTGAGTTAAATATTTATATACATGTATTTATACATATATTTAAGTGTATATATGGAAATCTATACCAATATAAATTTGTTTCAAAATGATTTTATTCATTAGAGTGAACTTATATATTTATCTCTGTCTCTCTATATACAGATATATAGAAGAAGTTTATCTTTTTCTCTTTGGCCCCCTCTTTTACCATTTTCTGAGTAATTATTTCTACAATCCCCAAATTACAGCATCTATATTTTATGCTCTAATGTAAGCAATGGTTTCATGTTTCTTCTATAGGTTACAAAATGGAAAAATATTAGTTGTGTAAGACATGATTGTTCCATAATTGTGTAGCAGATTTCAAATTATGGAGCATCAGAAATAATTCCACACCAGGAAAATACTCCAGGTTCAGCACTCAACACTTGAGGAAAAACTCAGATAATAGACTAGGTTGCTTATGCCATGGCACTCCCCGTTTTAGGTAAAACTAAGAATGTTAGTAACTGTGCCTACATTTTGAAATGTAAACAGTGGAAGTAGTAGAGGTCATTAATACCCAACCCTTCCCCATCTTGACCATGTCCTGGATGCTTCAACTAGTAAATCCCTGTCACCATGGAAGAGGAATTTGCTTGAGAAAGAGGATTTTGAGAGCTTCAACTCACCACGTATGGTCAGTCTGCCAGTATTGTAAGCACCTACACCCACCCCTGGGACCACATTTGCTCCCTAATTTATCAAACTTGGAGTGGAGTGTCATTGAAGTCATATTCTGCAAGGATCCTCTCCCTGACCCCGAAGCCCAGTGTGCGTCCTTGACTATGAATCTGGCCCCTCAGTGAAGAGGCACTGAGCAGCGACAGAAATATCTGAGTATCCATTGAAGACTCCTTCTGCTAACAGCATCCCAAGATCCTCAAGATTCTCCTGATTTTAAACCAAAGCAAGACGGTCAAGGATGTCCTAGCAGGGAAAGGTGCAGAAAACATGAATATTAGTGCCAGCATGAAAAGATCAACTCCTAGGAGGAAAGCGAGAGGTAACAGAAATCCTGAGTGAGCCGGTACTCTGTTTCTGAACACCCCTTGTCCCAATTGGACTCACTGGCAGGAAATAAGCAAAGAGTTTCGGGTGTCACCTGTACATAACAAACATGTCCTCATTCTGTCAAGTGAAGGAAGCCACAGGTTTCTTAGTTCTCACTATGGAGTGCATGTTTGTTTTAGAAAATGTGGAAAGTATGAGTAAGCACAAACACATAAAATTTCTCAGAAGTCTGCCGTGCAGAGACGACCTCTGTTAACAATTCTGCATACCACTGTCCTTTCTTCTTTCTTTCTTTTTTCTTTCTTTCTTTCTTTCTTTCTTTCTTTCTTTCTTTCTTTCTTTCTTTCTTTCTTCTTTCTTTCTTTCTTTCTTTCTTCTTTCTTTCTCTCTTTCTTTCTTCTTTCTTTCTTTTCTTTCTTCTTTCTTTCTCTCTCTCTCTCTTTCTTTCTTTTTCTTTCTTTCTTTCTTTCTTTCTTTCCTTCGTCTTTCCTTCCTTCCTTCCTTCCTACCCTCCTTCCTTCCTACCCTCCTTCCTTCCTTCCCTCCTTCTTTCCTTTCTTTCTTTTTTCTGTTAATGTATATTTATTACACAGAACAGTGGATTCCATTTTGATGTATTCATGCATGTACATAATATCATTCATTTTCACCACATTATCCCCTCTTCCTTTCCTTCTTCCCATGCCCTAGCCCCTGTCTCTTCTTTAGTAACTCCCTCCTACTCTTATACTCTTTTGTATTTTTAAAGGTTTCAGTTTTTATGTGAGAGAACAGACGTAATAATTGACTTCCTCAGTCTGGCTTTTTTTGTTTATCATGGTAATCTCTGGTCACATCTGTTTTCTTGCAAATGATATGATTTTGTTCTACTTTATGATGGAATATTATTCCACCATGTCTATACACCACATTTTCTTTACCTATTTGTCTGTTGATAGGCACCTAATCTGTTTCTGTAGCTTATGTATTGTGAAAATGTGTGTTTATGCTGTAAATTCTACATACAAATTACTTTGTCCCTTCAGCATATCATTTAGCAACTTTTAATTCAACACATTTTATAGTTCAACATAATTTAAACTAATTTAGTGACTGAATTAAGTAGTTGGACTAAAAGTGTACTAAAGGCAAATGACTCTATTCTATATATATGAGGCAGGAAATTAGGGTTTGGCAATTCAGCTGAGCAGGTAGGTGTGACCTGTCAATTGCAGAGATCTAGGACTTGTGCAGAACTGCCGGTACCAAGCAGGGACTACTATCTTCAGTTCTTTAGGCACAGGACCAAGCAGGTTTTTGATAAAACAGCCTGGATCTGACGTCAAAATGGGGGATATAGAAGATGGCAACCATTAACCTTGTGACCAGCGAGAGGCTTTTCACTGGCCTGCTTTGTACGGTGCAGGGCCTTCTCCTTTTCTTACTTAAATAGGCCCACACTCTGCAGAGCATCTTCCTTTCCTACCTATAATACTTTTAACAAATGTAAAATTTTGCTGACTTTTGCAGCTTAACTTGTCCAGTTTTTTGCTCAGGACACCAAGAACCTAGAAGGAATCTCTAGAAGGAGCCCACAGTACCCCAGAACCTTGGTAACAGATTTATCATAATTTTGAATCAAAATTTTATTATTTGACATTTGATTTTTAGTATTTTTTAAAATACTGTTTTGTAACACATTACTTTACACATATTCTTATAATGTTCTTAAATTCCTAGAGGTGAAATTTCTAGTTCACAAGATTTTGGTAACTTATTATATGAAAGACCCTAGAATCTTGAGTCCTACTAGCAGAGTACAGAATTTTCCAATCTTCATATCCTTGTGAGCAGTGGGGCATTAAGGCAATGTTTACCAGTTTTATAGAGGGAAATATAATCATATTTTATTTGATTATATTTCACAGTTATTAAAGCTAATTTAAAATTACTTTCTTTTCCAAAGCAAAAGGTGACATTAAACAGTTTTACTTGAGTCATGGCCTTTAGGTGATGCCCAAGGGGAGAGAGTGAAATCAGACTTCCGATCAGCATTGATCAGTGCAGGGCCAGTCCTTACCCAGCTCTCCTCCTTTGCGATTCTGCAGGCATCAGTAACACACACAGCTTCCGGGACTCACGGATTCTGACAGAATCCTATAAATCCACCCGCAGGGATACAAGCTTAGTGGACATAAGCCTTTATTTAAAGGTTATCATTACTGATACTATTTGTGTTTGTGCCTAGTACTGTTTGCCTTAAGAGACAAATAGAAGCATATGCAAATGAAGCTTATAGATAGCAATTAAGTTTCAGGAAGGTATTTTTCTTTCCATAGTCTTAAACTCAAACAGAGAGTACAGCAGCCAATTCTACGTACCTGGTCTGGTCTGCTTTTGTCTACAGAAGGCTCACCTGGTTCTGTGGCTCTCCAGTGACAGAAGCACAGAGGAGGCAGGATGAGGGAGAGAAGTCACTATTCAGCCCAGGCTTTGAATGAGCCCTTAGGTTTGACCTTGGGCCCTGCCTCCTTGGACTATCTGAAATGTCACATTGCCTGCTCATCCCTACCCACAAAGCTTAAAACCAGGAGATTTAAATCTCTCTGGACCCAAGCCATAGTCAGGAATTAGCACTTTGGACCACCCTTAAAACAGCCTGTATAGCCAGGTGTGGTGGAACCCGACTGCTATCCAAGTACAGGGGCAACTGAGGCAAGAGGCTCACAAGTACAAGCCCAACTCAGACAATTTAGCAAAACCTTGTCTCATAATAATAAAATAGAAGAAGCTGTGGGTGCAACTCAGTGTGAAGGTGCTGGATTCAATCTCCAGTCCTTAAAAGCAAAAGAAAATCAGAACCAAAACCAGAGCCCTGGGTAAATCAAGTGGCTCCGCTGGAAACCTCTAAGCTCCCTAACTCAATCTATCTCAAACTGTGGTCTCCAGAGAATAGTGTCTGTCTCAGTTTATCTGTAAGAAATTTAAACCCTCAGTGTCTCCCCAGACTTAGGAATAGGGGCTGTGTTTCAAGGCCTACAGGTGACTGGGAAGACTTGAGAACAGGTGAAAACCATCACCCTAAGATGGCGTCATAAACCCCGGACCACCCAGAGCCCAGTCTGGATGCCAGATCCTTGGGGAGGAATGTTGGTGCATGGACAATGTCAAACGTAATTTTATATACCAGCTCCTGTAGTACTCTTTTTTAACCATGCCTTGATATTTTCTCCCTCTGTACAACAAAGGAAGCCAAGTTGTAGATAATATTTCTACAGGGTAAGAGTTAAGAAGAGAAGAAAGGTTCGTGTGATAGAAGGTGAGATACAAGAAGAGTCATTTTTGAACCATCCTTAAATTGTTCAATCATTGTTAATAGCACTTATGCGCTTGCTAAAAATATTGCTCATTTATCATTTCATTTGATAATGTACAAAGCATACCGTGGCCTTTATTGCCTTTCTCTAAGTCAGTGTCTTGGTTATTGTTTTCTTATTGCTGAGACAAAATACCCGACACCCAGAACTAAGGAAGGAAAAGTTTATTTAGCTCACAGTTTGTGGAGGTTTCAGTCCATACTTGGCTGGCTCCAAGGCAGAGTGGCACATGGCACAGGGTAATAGCTCATGGTGGCAGAAGACAGCACAAGCAACAAGAGCAAAAAGGGAAGAGCACCAGAAAGAAAGCTTGTTTCCCTCTTTTATATTGTATGCAAGCTACCCTCCTCAGGGTGGGTGTAGCACTCACACCCATAATCCCAGCATTGGACCACGAGCTGGAACCCTAACCCTAAGCCTAACCCTAACCCTAACCCTAACCCTAACCCTAATGCTAACCCTAACCTTAACCCTAGCCATAAACTCTAGAAGCCACCCATGACTGCATGAGGCTATAGGGGACATCCAGATACAAACCATAACAGTCAGGCATCCAGACTCCTCCCAGTCTGAGAGGGATTCCACAGTTTTCCCTCCTCAGAGGCCCTGCACAAGCATGGAACAATTTCCATTCTCTTCCCAAGCTGAAGGAAGGGAGCCCTTTCCATTCTCAGCTGACTGCATGATAATACAGAGTTCACTTTCCATTGCTAATCTCTTATACTTTTGGAAGCATTAATTTGTAATTAACTTTTGGACACATTTTTAGCATGTCATTTTGGCTTACAACTCAAAACAGACCATACCTAAGATTAAAAATTAGTTTGTAGTGCCATGATTTAATATAAACACAGTAGGTACGTTAAAAGGAAGACTCGACCATTGCCTGTGACCTTTTATGATTTGCCCTATATTTATAGAGTGTATTCTTCTTCACAAACCACAAATTCCTTCCAATCATCCCAACCAAAAATTTACAATGTCAGTATTCTAATCTCTGGAAACGTTAAGTGCTCTTCTTACATAACTCCCCCTTAACTACCATGTCATAGTATTCATATACACAGATAAATTGATAGATTGATGAATGGTTAATAGGTGATTGACAGGTAGATGCTGGATGGAAAGTTAGATAGGTAAGCTGAGATTTCTCAATGCTTATTGGGCAGACAGAGCACTAATTGTATGATTGTGAATGTAACTATTTTAGATCCACTGCTAGATGCATCTTGTTGGTGCCCAGGTCTGAAGGCAGTGGAAGTCAAGATGGTTTAGTTAATTATTGGAGTGTCTGTCACCCCACTAATTGGCCCAGATTTTCCGTACTGATTCAGGTAAGTCCTAGCATGGTGACCACTCTGTTCATGGAACTCTTGGTCTTCTGAATCCAGCTCTGCATCAACAGTGTTATCTCAAGGCTGTGCACTTGGATTCATGCAACACACTTCCGTTCAACCTTGACTATTAACCAGACCCTAATTGCAGGCATGGCAAGATCAAGGTTGGTAATGGACAGTTGGTCCAATCACAAGAAACCTCAACACTGCAGACATAAAGTCTTTGTCCTGCTGTTGTTGCTTGTGGCTTTTTCTGCATTATTGATCTCTCTTAACTGAGTGCAGTTTGGAAGTGGAGAGGGTGGGGCTGGACTGGCTTCTCTGCCTTTCTGTTCTCAGACTCCAGGACACTTACACATCTCCAGCTCTTCCACGGTGCAGGAAGTGTAGCAGTTGTGTCCCTCAGCAGCTGATCCCCAGACCTCAGAGTAAATACAGGTCCAGTTCTTGAGTGCAGCCTGGCTAACATCTTGTGAGGATGCCTTGCAGGTGACACTGACCTGGAGGGGTTGAGGGGAAGAGTCCCCGCCTTGCGATGGCAATGGCTGTGGGTGGAACAAAGCTGCCCTGCTTGCTTGATGCCCCGTCCTTTAGTATCATGCTGCATTTCTACGCAGAAAGGAGATCTGGGTAAATGCTGGCTAGGGTGGAGACTATGTGGAGTTTGTTTGATTTTTGGAACATGGGAGCAGGTGTCTATTGAGTCTGTGAGATGACCTGGGACTTGATTGAGGTAGTGCATTTTCCTGCTTAGTAAACAGAAAGCGTCTTGTTCCCTGCTCCCCATATGTATTTCTCCTAAATGGAAGAGCTTTCCTCAAATCCTATGTGGTCCCATTGCTTTATAAGCCGGTTTAGAAGTCTGCAGGGTGGTGGCCGTCCGTGCTGACTGCCCTGTGTGCACTCAGAGTGAGGGTGCCATCACTGTCCGAAGGTCGGTGGTGAGACTGTCCCGTTGCACATGGCAGGGAGCTCGATCTCCCTCCCCACAAGTTCATTTCACCGGGCTCAAGCTGAGAACAAAGAGAAGCAACTGCAAGGCGAGGCTCACAGCGAGAGAACTACTCCAGGTGGCCAGTGGGCAGCGGGAGGAAGGAAGTGCTGCTGTTATCTTCCAAGGAGGCACATCTGAATTTCAAAACGTAAGCATTTGAAGGCCGTCTGGTGGAGGGAGTCAGGTTTGATTTCTGAAGTAAGCCAGGAGCACAGAGCGCTTTGCAGATCTCGCTCTGTCCTCGCCTCTCTCTTGGCGACCAGGTCCCCTGCCTGTGCAGCTGCTTCCCTTGCAAGTGCCAGGAGGTGTCGGTCCACAGCAATTTCAAACGCTCTGCACTCACAGCCAGAGCTGGTGGAAATGGAGCTGTCAGCACTGAAAATTGAAATGCTTTGGTAGAAATTGTATAACAAAGTAGGCGGAAGTACACAGGTCTCCATAGGTCTGTGTTTGATAATATTATTCAGGCCATCTTCTCTGTACACCAGGCTGCAAACTCATTTTGAAAAACAATTCTCAATATATGTGTGGCTGCTGGAGCTAAACCTGCGGGCATGAGCAGGGCCTGGTGTGGTCTCTTCAAAGCTGCTGTGGCCTGAATCTTCTATCTTTAAAGTGTGTGGAAGCTGAGGCAGCTTTGCGTGCTTTTTCCCAGCAAGGTAATTTTGCGGCTCATTATTTTTGATGTGAAGCTCCATGGAGAAATTCATTTTACTCTAGCAGGTGGATTTCAGGGGCTCTTAGCTCACTCAGTCTCACCTCTGTCAACTTTGTTTTCCCCATTTTTTAAAGTATTTGACTTTTTTTCGGAAACGGAATCAATGATCTCTAACTTACGTGGGATGACAGACCCTTTATCTTATCCTCCACTCCAAGAGCTTCGTGCTATGGGAAATTTCATGTTCTAGCCAGGCAGATTTATAAAGAACCATTGACTCTCCATTTTAAAGATTTAGTTATGTGTAATGATACGCCTGTCTAACCACACTGAGTTGAAGTCCTGGTGAAGATATTAGCCTATCCTGTGGAATTTAAGTTTCAGGTTTTCTAAGAATTTCTGAAAGTCCATCACAGACCCACAGCACTGAGTCCAAATTTCCCAAGAGATTTCAGAGCATCATAATACACCTTCCTTTGCTGTCACTGATTCTCTGTGATGTATGAGATCTCAACAAAAATACAGTGAATGTTTAAATTGAAAACATGAATTATCTGTTGCCATTAATCCTTGTGAAAATGCTTTTCTTGGTTTTGTAGGTACGCAGCCCGTCATCCTCAATGTTTCCTGAAGCAGTTCCGGAAGTTCTCTCTCCTGAGGGTTTTTAGTTGCACTGTCCGGGCTGCTTCAACGTCTTCCATCAGTTCAAAGTGTTTACCTTTCATTATCATTTTGACTTTGGGGGAGAACAAAAGTTACCTGCCACCAGATCCAATGAACATGGTAGCTGAGAACACATGGTTACATTTTATGAGCCTGTGCATCTGTTGGATGGCGCTCATCGGCATTTACAGTATTTTTTATCAGACCTTATAAAGACACTCATGAAAGAGGACTTCCAGAACTGCTTCAGAAAGTGACACAAATGGTGAGATCAGTGTGTTCTGCAGGGGAGCATTCTGAGGGGATTCGGGCAATGGGTCTTTTACTGCAATAAACTTCCAAAAAGTTAACATTCCCTCCCTCTGTAAGCCCTCCTGAATGTGTCTGCCCTTCAGTCCTTTCCTCCCTCTGGCTCCCAAGTGTCACAGTGCCCGGTGCCTCCTTCCTGGTTATCCAATCCTTTCTCTCCTCCTGCTCTGCATGGACCCTATCGTATCCTGCAGCAGGATGGCTGATGCTCCTGTCCAAGTGCTGGGAATTTGAGGACTCATGTTTTAGAAAGTGTCCCACAGGCTGTTCTGTGAGCAGGCTTTTCCCTTCCACCTGGTACCTCTCCTCAACTAGATGCCACCTTTGTAAACACCTTTCCCAGGAGCTGTTCACCAGACCGAGAACCAGATGGGCTCAGTATGCCTTGTCAGGCACTCCATCCCCCACATGACACAGTGCAGGGCCATCCACTCTATGTTGCTGTCCCCACTCGGTACTGCCTAAGAGGTCTGAGACTGTGCTTGATCTCTTTGTCCACCTGGACATCTTTGTGCAGTAAGAACCACAGATTTGCATCTTCTCTATGGGGTTATGCTTCCTAAGTGTATTTTTATTTAAATGGAAAACTTAGGAGAAGATAACCAAGGAAGAAGGAAGGAAGAGAAGGAAAGGGTCATGCTGTATGGATAGGGAATTACTAGAGAAAGTCCTTCTACAATAACGGATTAACAATAGAATGTGTGCTGGGTGAGACTTGAAGGAGGACTATCATCTTTTTCAAGAGCTATGTATATTAAATCATTGCCTATAACTTCACAAGACACCAATTTTATCCTGTAAAGTAGATGAAAATGTATGAATTCTCAACAATAGGTCAGAATTAAGATGAAAATTCACATATCACAAAAAAGAGTAAAGCAGCACATCTTCCTATGTCAGAATGTTTGAGCTCACCGGAATATCGAGGAAATGTGTCTACAAGCACAGCAGGGTAATGCAGGACAGAATTCTCACTTTAAGGGATTCAGCACCAACTAATGTTTTCCACACAGAACTCAAGTATTAGCTCCACTTCAAGTTTTCTGTGTAATCTTGGGAAAGCCAGATAATGATTCTGGTTTAATTTTACAATTTGCAAGTTAGAATCATGCAACATACATACAATAGCATACTTTTCAGAGCACTATTTTAATGTTAAAGGTGTTTACAGGGTCTTAATCAATTGAGAAATACCTGTTCAGCCCTTCTTCAGGGCATGGCCAGGAATCCAACAATAAATCAAGCGTGGACCCTGCCTGCTGGGAGATTTATACACCAAGGAAGACAAAAGATATAGAGAAACTATGGCAGTGAAGAAATAATAGGCAGAATTTTAATTAAAGTCCGAGGGACTTGCTATGAGGGGAAGGGAGAGTTTCCTCAGAACTGAAGTCCTTCAGAATGGGATGAAGGATGGTGGTGGCCAGATGCGTTTGAGCACTGAGCTGATGGGAGGAAAGGGCGTTGCCGTGAGGCACCACATTAAGCGAGGAGGACACGTGAGGTCCTAGTGCCTGGCATGGGGCTGCAAACAGTGACACCCAGGTGGAGCTGCAGCTCAGCAGAGGCTCATAGTTCTGCATGCAGAAGGCTGCAAAAAGGGTTTGAAATTCAGCCCTTGAAGATGAAGCAGAACACAGAGCTGGGAAGACCACTTCTCAGCGATGTTCACAGTGTGGGTGAGAGGCAGGGATGTCCTAAAGGGACTGAAGCCCAGGTGCAGAGACAAGAGAAATGGGTGGCAGGTTATTGAGTTAATGACGTTATCCTGAAATTATGAGAAAATTAGTGACTGTATAGATGTGCAGGAAATTCTGGGCAAACACAAAATATTCTGCAACTAAAAACTTTTTCCTGTCTTTAAAAATAATATGCTTCTCATACCTAGTGACAGAATTTGATACAAGAAGACAGATTAGTTCATAAGGCCATAAATCTACTCAAGAAAATTGAGAATACTCAGAGAAAATGGAGAGTTTTTAGAAGAATATAGCACTGAAATAGTTTTTAATGAAAACCTGTGGGAACCAGGTCAGAATTATGTGCTGATTTTGATTTTAACCATAATTATAGCATTTATATTATGAGCAGAGTACTTTATTAAACTGTATTTCCAAATACAGGGTCCTGCTATGCAGTTCAAGTTGGTCTTGATCTCACTTTGTAGTCCAGGCTGGCCTAGAACTTGCAATAGTCCTCTTGCCTCAGCCTCCCAAGTGCTGGGATTACAGGCCTGTGCCACCACACCCTGCTGTATTTCCAAATATGTTTCAGAGTTTAAATATCTGGAAGTTGTCATATTTTTCTTCCTTGTAACAGAATTTGTAGCCAGTAGAAATTCAATAACATTAATATTTCTTAGTATTGTTCTCTTATTATTTTAGAAAATGAAAAGTAGAGATTTACTATAAATAAAAAGGGTAAGTAGTAAATTTTGCATAAATTGAAAACTAAACAAAAATCTTCCTTAAATTAAAACCAGTAAACACTGTTATATGTCATACCAGGTTTCTACAAATGCCTCTATCTCTATGACATAGAGATATTTCCCTTATTATCACTGGATCTATTATTCCCATCAACATCACATAACTATTTGCCTTACCTACTTTGGATTGAAACATACATATTTTACCCATAAATTTAAAAGCTTCTAGTCCATCTTTTTATGTTTATATATACAGACAAATTTTATTCTTTTATGGAACTGTACAATATATCATTGTTGTACCACAGCTTAGCCTTTCTTTCACTAATAAAACTTAGATTTTTTTCAGTTGTTTGTGTGCAGTGCATGTTAATCCACAAGTGTATTTTCCCATAAGTGATAGGTCTTACTGAGAGTGGATCTAGGGGCATAGAAAATAAGAGGCGAAGGCAGATAATATGCTTAGAGAATCTGGAAGGTGTAGAAACAGATATGCAGTAGGATTTTGGGTATCTGAAAATGTAGACCGGAGAAGATTCAAAACGGATTCATTCAACAACAGTCATATACACAAACAAGAAAGAAACATGGCTCTTACAAAGTGGAAGAAGTGCAGGAACAAGAACAACATGGTGTAGGTGTGATTAGTGATGGCCATAATCCCAGCACTCTGATGGCTGAGGCAGGAGGATTGCCAAGTGTTTGAGGCCAGTCTGAACTACACAGTTAAAGCCTATCTCCAAAAACAAAACAACAAAACAAAGTAAAACAGACAGACAAAGAATAGTAGTAACAAATATGCTCTGTAGGGTTGGGGTGTAGCTCATTGGTAGCGGGCTTACCTAGCATCTGAGAGGCCTTGGGTTTCACCCACAGTGCACAAAAACAAGCAAGCAAACAGAGGGAACTGCCTGGCACTGAGAAGTTGGGGGAGCTTGTGCCTGACAGAGTGGGTCACGGACAGAAGCTGGCGTGCAGTGAGTTCCCAGCTATGAAATGTTTTATGCCCTTTCCCAGACTGCAGATCTCCTCAGGGTTACCGTCTATCTCAAGGAAGTAAACATTTTGAAAGTTCAGGGGAAGGTTTTAAGGGTTCACAGAAACTGGTGCTCTCTTCAATTTCCTGACATTTGGGGCCCTTCTTGTGACCCAGAATAACACTTGAGAGTTACTAACACTTGCAAATCTCAAAGTGAAGGTATGGATTCCTTATCTACATACAGAGATACTTTAGATGACCCAGTTGAGTATTTATCAAGTACTGAAAAGAACAGAAAAAAATTGATGATGGAGACCACTGTGAAGCTCCTCTGACCAGGATTTAAAATTAATCAATTAGGTTTCTATGTTTACTTTGAGTCTGTCCAAGGCCTAGGCCCCTTGTCTGGAGATGGGCAGCAGATGCATAGTAAGTGAACCTCTATGAATCACTGGTCCCCACTGAGGCCTGTAGTGGCCTGTGAGGACATGACACCTCAAAGGACAAGATAAGGCCACAGCTGAGAACACCTGGCTCCAATCACAATTAGCTAGGTAGAAACTGTAGCTGCACGCATCTCACTCCTGCTGTGACTGTCAACCTGGAGTTAAGATAGTTCTCCTAACTCGCGTAATTTACTATGTAGGGAAGTCTTTGTTCTGACTCCCAGGGTCCTGTTAAGTTTCCCACACGTTCCTCAGTGTCCCTTCCTTTATTTGAAAACCAAATAAACACAGGCCACCCAGAGAAATTCTTTGTCTCAGCTCCCCAGAGAATCTCTAATTCTGCTAGAGGGTTTTGACCCTCTGAGAGCCCTAAAATCATACCACTTGTCTCTTTTATTTAAACTTTCACCATCCACTTGTTTGGGAGGTTGTGGGTGTGATTGGTCCACAATTACTAGCTCTCAAACAGGGACCCAAAACTCATGAACTGAGAAAGTTTAGCCTGAATGAGTAAGTCTACTTAGAGTGGACAGTGTGGGAGATGAAGAAGGACTTCACAGGAAGAAACTTCACCAGGGATGCCTGGAGAAGAGAGGGAAGAGAAGTATTCCACAGGAATAGAGGTGAGTCTTCCCTCTGTGAGTTAAATGGGCCAAAAATTTTCAGCCAAGGAGCAAAAATACGTATAACTGCTCTAAAGCCTGCTCAAATACTCAAGAGCTCATGTGCCAAAGAAAGACCTAACAAAGATATTACAAGAGGTAACTAAATATAATCCATGGTTTCCTGAGACAGGCACTATAGATATTGATAATTGGCAAAGAGTTGGAAAAAAAAAATCTTAAAAAGGCACATAGTAGAAGAAAAATCATTTTCCCTGAAATGTTCACAACTTGGAATCTAGTTTGTTCAGTTTGAGTCCATTACAAAGCTCACAGTCAGCAGCTTCTGATTTGGACACTGAGGAAACAAAACAGCTTCCAGCAGAGGCATCTGCTGCCAAAACAGAGTCCTTAAAGGGATTGCTTCAGCAGGTAGGAGCTAGAGTATTTAGAAAAAACATCCCATATGGATCTACCCAGGACTTAGGAGTTTTAAGGGGAGAAGCAGCAGCAAAAGGGAAAATCAATGGCACCTCTGATTGCTTCCCAGTTGGAACTCAGAGAAATGCTAATAACAAGGAGTTTTTTGTTCATATGCCTCTTGAATTACAAGTGCTAAAAAATCTCAAAGTATGGTTAACAATGGAGCTCAAAGTCTGTCTATGGTGGGACTCTTACAAAGTGTTTTGGATACATATCAATTGGCACCTTATAATATCAAACATCTAACACAAATGTGCCTGTCTCCTACCCAATTCCTTCATTTTGACAGAAGGTAAAAAAATCTTGTTTTAAAGAAAGCTCATATAAGCAGAATAGGTCCTAATCCACATCCAGAAATGAATGAAGAGATGCTTCCTGGGATGGAGCAACAATACACACCCCTTGGGGGGCAGATCCAATGTCTGATGAGCTGTATCCACAATTAGCAGATTTACTAAAAAGGTCATGGTGAACTATTCCAGAGGATGGAGCTCCTGTGCAGTCCTTTTTATATATTCTTGAAGATCCTAAGGAATCCCTACTCAACTGGTGAATAAGTTAAAAGAAGCCATTCATAGACAAGTTCCAAATGTGCAAGCTGCAGACATTTAATTCTATAGTTGGTATATGTAAACACCAGTTGAAACTGTAAATAAGCTTTGAATCCTACAAAACCATCTAATGATTTAAAACTATTTGAGCTTGTCAGGATATTGGAACTAAATTGTATAAGACAACTGTGATGGCTCAGGTTATGGCTGATTTTGCAAATGCAAAAGGAGATAATATAAAATGCTTTAACTACGGAAAAATGGAACATATTAGAAAAATTGCAGAGTTCTTGTTGGATCTAATAATAATGCTACAGCTGCAGCAGGTCAAGGGAACAAAGACTCTGGCACAGAGATCCTAGGTCCCATACCTGCACTCTGTCTGAGATGACACAAAGGGAGGTATTGGGCCAAACATTATCATTCTAAATTCCATAAGGACAGTACAACTTTGCCAAAAAGGAGAGGATGGCCTTTCCTCAGGCTGGCCAAATAATAGAGGAAATACAACTGTGAATCAAAGTGTCAGTCAGCTTTGCTCAGAACAAACATACCAGCAGATTCAACAACAATCTCAAATGTGGCTCCCTGGAGAGATGTTAATTCCCTCACCAGAGGAACAGTACAGAGTTCAGGATTAGATCTTCCTGCAGCTTGCAGAGTCACTCTTATTGGGGGTGACAAATCCACCCCAATTCCCATAGGCATTTGGGGTCTACCACCTGGGGGAACAGTTGGTTGTGTATGGGGAAAAGTTGATGCAAATGTAAAAGAAATAACTACTGTGCCTAGTGTGATTGAGGGTGCCTGTTGGGATGAGATACAAGTTTTTGCATGTGTCATGGATCTCTGGGTTTCGAACAAGGAGAATATGTGGTTCAATTGATTTTGTTACCTGTAGTTAAACCTTCCTTTGTTAAATATAGGCAGCTCATGTGGGAGCAAGACTCTCAGAGCAAGACTACAAAAAGAGAAACTTATTTTACACAGGAATTGACTAAAAACAGGCCTATGTGTTTTGTAAAAATTAATGGAAAATGCTTCGAAGGTTTAATAGATACCTTGCTGACTTGTCTGTACTTGCATTAGAACAATGGCCTACCACATGGCCAACACAAAGGCCCCCTACCTCCTTTGCAGTACTGGGGTCCCCTCAGCATGTACTACAAAGTGCCTCGTCCTTGCCTTATGAGGGGCCAATCCAACAAAAGGGGTTCTTTTTACCATACCTGGCACTTATTCTGGTCAATTTGTGGGGAAGAGATTTATTACAAAAGTGGAAATTAATATTGATTAGTGATTCTAAAATTAAACAAATTCCAATTCTGAAATTAAATAAATAGATTCAGGTCCTAAAATTACACAAATGATGATCAAAATGGGATATCAAGAAGACAAAGGGCTAAGAAAAAAACTAAGAAAGAAAACACATCTATCTCTTAAAACTCAGTTAAATAAACAAAAAGGGGGTATACAGTTACCCCCACAAGCACAGGTAGATTTAGCCATTGTTACTTTAAACTTTTTAAATCGAGCAACAGACAATAAACTGACCCCTGCAGAACTTCATTGCTCAGCATCCCATGACGATGCCTAGCATAGGACTCGAGTGCTTTGGAAAGGCATCAATAAGGGGAAATAAGAAGGGCCAGTGCAGCTAATAACACGGGGACCAGGTTATGCTTGTGTCTTAACAAGTGATGGATCCGTGAGGTAGCTGCTTGTCAGGAATGTACGACTTTGCAGGAGACATGACTGACACTGAAGACAGCCCAACATTATGACTCCAGAGGATGAGCCTGTCTGACAAGGCTCATCCCTAGGGACCTGCTGATCAGCTGGGAAATCTACCTCCAGCTTTCCTAAGAGAAGAGGAAAGAGGATGAGTGATCCAGTGGAATGCCATCCGATTGACAATCTATGAGGCTGGAAATATAGTTACCTAAAGGGGAATTCCACCAGTCCCTGAGAATCTTTTGGTTGCCTTAATGGCTTTGCTGGCAGTATCTGTATGTGTAACACCTGTTTCAGGAGCAGAGTATTGGATTCATGTTCCGAATCCAACATTAGTTAGACCCATTACTTGGGCAGATTCTCCACCTGGGATTTATCATGAACCAGACATTCCGGGTCCAGTCATCCATATTGATATGCCAGACGAGGCAATTATTAATTATGCCTCACATTTTGTTTTGCCACCATTATTTGTGGAAGATGTTAAAGTTCAATTGGAATATTGCTGTATTGCTCACCCACAAACCTTGGTGGGACACACGTTGGAGCAACTGGTTATTATCACCCTGGGATCTATACCTACTGAGGACTCGTGACAGATTTATGGAAGCCAAAGAGACATATTTGCTCTGTAATTAGTCTTTTAAAAATACATGACAATGCTGCTTGGCCTTGGGATGGGTGTCAGGTCAAGGCAGGAATTAAAGGAAAAATAGAACAGTATGAGTTTATTTATTGGAGCCTATGAAGAAAAGTCATTGGTAGGATAAAAAGTACAGACCCATGGAAAACCCTAAGTCAGACATATTCAGATAATGCTACTAAGCAATCCCTACTTGTACAACTTATAAAGTGGGTTGGCTTGGGGTTCAATACCCCTAGGCCACTCTTAATCTATGGCAGACAAGTAGGACCAATGCAACAATCTTTCTGGGAATTGATACTATCTTTCATAAAAGGAAATACATGGACTGGCAAAGACATAAAATCAAATAATAAGGAAGTTTTTAAGTTAAAACATACGAGAATGTCCAAATTTCCATTTGCATTTATAAGCCTTTCATATTTATGCATGACACTGTACCTTGGAATGCTTAATCCAAGTGCTCAAACTGCACTTTAAGCCTTTGTATAAGACCAGGCACTGTTTATGGACAGACATTATTAATAATGGGTCTAGTGTCAGGAGTTTGAAGCCCTGTTAATTTCACTGAAAGGTGGCCCTTCTCTCTGGTGCCATGTCTGCTACATATACTAGTGAAACATCTGACGCACAGGACAAGAACAATGCTTGGTTTGATTATTGCAGGAACTGTCTGTCTGGTTCACCTCATTTGCAGTGTGGCAGTTTCCTTGGTGGCCGTCTCATGTTCTATGCAAAAGGCTAATTCATAGATAATTGGACAAAGACTGCTGATGAAGCATGGAAAACACAAGGTAACATAGATGCTAAATTACAGACACAACCTAGCATGCTAGAAACCTCTTTGTTATCTGGGAGACCAAATGGAGGGTCTACAAATCCTACATGGATTAAAGTGCCATTACAAGGCCACTTTTATCTGCATAACTTCCTTGCCTTATAACAAATCCATGTATCCTTGGGAGGATATAAGTAAGCATGTACAAGGAGCTATCCACCAAAATATTACTACAGATATCAACGCCCTCCAGAAGGAGGTGTTGTCAGTGTCCTGGAAAACCTCAAAACCTGATGAACAATTTCAAGATTGGGACAAATTTTCTGATGTCTTAGAACAATGAAATCCATTTAACTATCTGAAGGCACACTTTTGGCTTTATATTGGTCTGTTTGGAGTAATCTGTTTCATCTTACTTTAGTCATAGTCTGTTGAGGATACAGAACAGGCCAACTTCTAGACACATACAGCCACAACTTACCCTGATTCAACTTCTAGTATGAAAAAAACGGTGTGTGTGGTGGGGGGACTGATGGAGACCACTATGAAGTGGCTCTGAGCAGGACTTAAAATTAATCAATTGGCTTTCTATGTTTACTTGTGAGTCTGTCCAAGGCCTAGGCCCCTTGTCTAGAGATGGGCAACAGACTCATAGTAAGTGCACCTCTATAAGTCACTGGTCCCCCTGAGGCCTGTAGTGGCCTGTGATGACATGATGCTTCAAAGGACAAGACAAGGCCACAGCTGAGGATGTCTGGCTCCAGCCTCAATTAATTAGGTAGAGACTGTAGCTGCAGGCATCTCATTCTTGTGGTGAATGCCAACCTGGAGATAAGATAGTCTCCTCATTAGCATAATTTACTGCTTGGGAAAGTCTTTGTACTAACTCCCAAGGTCCTGTTCAGTTTCCTTGTGCTTTCCACAGTACCTCCTTCCTCTGTGTGAAAACCAAATAAACATGGGCTGCCCAGAGGAGTTCTATGTCTCAGCCCTCAGAGAATCTCAAATTCTGTGGAAGGGTTTTGATCCTTTGATCATACCACTTAACTCTTTTATTTAAACCTTGCTGTCCTCTTCTTTGGGAGGCTGCAGGATGATCAGTCCATGATATACAGACTTTTATAGCCCTTACCATCAAAATTTAAATAATTGGAAATGAGACATTTATGCAGGAAACAAGACGTCTCAGAGTACTTTGTGTCATCCTTAACTTGTGCAGAAAGTACAAGACAAAGCAACTTGAGTGGGGGAGATGGTGTCAGGATGATCCAATTCTAGGAATTCTCCCCGACAGGGAAGGCTTGGAAATGTGTGACCCAGAGGGCATGGAAGAGCTTCCAAAATTAGGAAAAAGCCTGAGGAGAGCTTAGCAGGAGATGATTGTACCATTTTAACAGGTATGATGTGAACTACCTTGCTTATAATTTCATAAGCAACATGTATGAACTAATGAGAAATTGAATTTTGAACATTGTAGATTAGTTTCTCTGCCTGAGTATCTTAGGCAAAAATACAATGTGAATTTAAAATGCTAAGTGGACCTTAAACTCTCACTGTATCAACTGGGATGGGTGAGAGCAAATGCCTCTGTTAGTATTCCCAGTTAATGTAAATGACCATTAGGCTTAGACCTAATGAAGTAAGGATATATTAAAACATAAGATAACTGAAGGCAAAGATTCCTTGAACTCTGTGCTTAAGGTCCCGAACAGTTAACTTTATCAAATGTGCTTATGTGCTCCTGTCCTCACATGTGGCATTAGCAGGGTCTTGTTCACATCATAGACTCCAAAAGCAGTGTTGAGTTGGAACAGAATAGCATCTCCCATGTTTTTCTTGCACAGTATCATTTATTATTTATTATCTTCTGGTTGGTTTATAAGTAATGTCCTGTAACAGAAGGAATTTTCTTAATCCACATTATACACTGTAGAATCCTAAAACAGAACCCCAAGGTGATTTGGACTTTTTTTTCATGGTAAACCTTTTTATTATGTGTGTATTACCATTT
>NW_004955403.1:54910328-54946548 GCF_000276665.1 Chinchilla lanigera
AAAAAAAAAAAAAAAAAAAAAAAAAAAAAACCATGGAAAATATCTTTCTGGCTTCCAGAAAAACCTGTGCTCCTAAATGAATTTTCTGAACTATTATTCTTTGTTGACTCTTCTTTGAAATTATTTTTTGTTGTTATTGTTCAGCTTTTTTAATTTTAAAGAGAATAAAAGGTAACAAAACAACAACAACATAGACAAAAACAAAACAAAGCAAAAACAATAAAAATGATAAGGGTTTCAAACCAAAATGATAGGAATTAACAGTGGTTTTTATATTAAATATTGTTATCTTCAATGAAGTTGCTCAAATTATCAGGCATAAGAATGCAAGATTGAACAAACCATTAAAGAGAATAAAAAATAGTAAAAAACATTAGAAATGATACAGAGCTTCACTAAACAAGATGGTAGGACTTCACCAATGGTTGTTATATTGTATACTGTTGTCTTCAAATTAGTTGTTGCAATTACCAGATATAAGCATGCAAAATTGGTCAAAACATGAAGCATTAAGTGTTCCTGTCCATAAACCAATAGACATCAGCGGCACAATTATCCTAGCTATCCTAGCTATCCTTCTATGTACATATATATTTTTCCTTTCCTTATTTCTTTCTTTTTGTCTTTTCTCTCATGCCAGTTGTTACTTCCTTTGAGCAATTTCTTTCCCTTTCTTAATATCTATTGCACATTTTGGGTTCTGCTTACTCTTTCATGTTCTTAGATTAAGGAGATAATGCAATGTTTACACATGCGAGTCCGATTTACTTCACTTATAAGAATGGTCTCTAGTAGCATCCATTTACCTACAAAAACCTTGAGTTTATCTTTTTTTACAGCTGAGTAATACCCTGCTGTATAAAAATACCACATCTTTTTCATCAGTTCCTCAGTTACGGGCATTTGGGTGTTTTCTAAGATTTAGCTACCATAAGCCAAGAACCTCCTTCCTTAGAAAGACAGAAAAATCACCATCTGGGAGAGAAGCACAGAAACTCATGTGCTTCAGAGCTGCCCAGAGACTCCCTGAGTGAGCAGTGGGTAGCTTCATTGGTGTGGACATTCAGTCCCTTTTATTCTCTTCTGGGTCTTGGGAGATCAAGTATCTTGCAGACCACTCACAAGCATGTAGCACATAAGCTTCTCAACTGAGAACATGGTATCACAGCAAAAGGGCTATGATACTTAGGGTCTCCTGACAATTAAAAATTTTACATGATGAACAAAGTTACATGTAAAATAAGGGTTGGAGAGTGAGCAGCAGACTCACAAGAAAGCAAATGTCCTAATGCTCACATTTTGCTGCTCCTAATCTAAACTAAGAAAGCACCAGATGAGGAAATTAGCAGCCTCCCTCCCCAGGGCCTGCTAAACAGGGTGTCAAGCTGCTGAGAAACCCATTGCAGCACAGTAACCTCACCTCAACACTGAGAACCAAGGGCTTAAAATCCACCGTGCTGCAGCATCACCTGGGTCTCAGGTGCTTGAGGGACGTCACAAGTGAATATTTGAGAACATAAACAGAAATGACAGTAGCACAGGAAACAGAGTCATAACATTTTCCATGTGCTGGGTTTGTAAGATTGGGTACCCTGCAGTGCTCTGCAGTTAATGATGTCTCGGGCAGCAGTTGGCCCCTCTGCAGCACAAAGGATGGGAGCTAAACGCCTAGGATTAGTGACCTACCGACCACGGCAAGTTCTCACTGACCTTATCTATTTTTATTTGTGAATAGGATTTAATCAATAGTTGTGCAGTGTGGAGGTTTATTATGATGTTCCAGTGAAATATTCGATGGAAAGAGAAAACCCTTCGATAGATGATAGAACTATTAATATTGTTATTACTGCTTTCCTGCTTGTAGTACTTATACTGATAGATGCATAGTAGGACTTTTCTTGCCCAAGATCAGAGCCATGCTTGCAGATTTGTTTTTCTGGTACTGAAGTAAGTATGTAAAATGAGAAGCTAAGAACCACTTTTTTCATCTTTCCTTCATTTAAATCTAAGATGACATTGGGTCAAGAGGTCTAATCTTGGGAGTTAATTTGGTTGCATGACAAAGACTGCTGAAGAACATTTGCATGATGACTCTGGGGCTGAGGCAGGTGTACTGGGAAATAGTTAAGTGATTCCTAAGAGCCTAACCTGAGGAAATGGCAGGCCACAGGGTACACAGATGCTGCTTCTGAGATGTGTTCATATACACGAGTATGTACATGATACACACACACACACACACACACACACACACACACACACACACACACGAGTCAATGGCTTTCAGAATGTCTTGCGAAGATTTTGGCCATGCTTCTTATAAACTAACTGCATCATTCTGATGCCTGGTTTGGAAGAGGCCTGAATAATTTCAGTTTTACAGATTGCTGTAATTGAGAGCTATTTCTGCAACTGCCCTTCATGATCATTAGCAGAAGCACTTTCCTCCCTGGAACAAGGACTCCGTAAGAGCAGAGCTAACCTCACTGCCCACCCTGGGATGCCAGTTGTATTCTTGGCTGAGTGGGCGTGGTTAACTGTAAATGGGGGAGGGTGAGACAAAAGGATGGCCCAGAATGAGCCTGGCTAGGCTTTGTCTTTGTCAAGGCTATTGTATCAGCCCATTACTAACAGAGCAAAGCTCTTGCTTTCCTAATGATAGCTAGCATTAATCTGGGCAACTACTTTGAAGATAATAATACGCAGTACAACTATCACTGTTGATTTCCTGTCATCTTGTTTTGAAATTCTGTATCATTTTAATTGCTTTCATGTTGTTTTGTTTTTGTCTTTGTTTTTGTTATTTTGTTTTGTTCTTTTCTCTTTAAAATAAAATTGAAAAAAAAGAATTGTACCAAAAATAATAATGCTCTTACCCGCTTATGACAACATGGAGGAGATCATACTAAGTGAATTAAACCAGACACAAAAAGATAAGTACTGCAGGATCCCCTTGTTATGTGAAGTCTTCAAAAAAGTCCAACACATAAAAATATAATAGAACAGGTTTGTTAGGGACAGCAGGGGAGGTTACGGGGAAACAGGCAGAGGAACAAGCTTTCAGTCATGTAGAATGGAAATGTCAAGAGACCTCAAAAACAGCAGGACTGCAGGTAATAACACTGTATTCTAGCCTGAAAATCTACTAACGGTACTACTTAGGTGCTCCTACCACCAATGCAAAGTTACTATGAAATGTGACAGTTTAATTTGCATCATTGTGGTAATCATTTCACCATGTTGATCTATAAGCTTTTTAAATTTTAATTATAGAAAGCAATAGAAATTCTATAATGCAGGAAGTTTTTTGATATTATTGTTTTAAAAACTATTTATGCTAGTTCTGCCTCCTGGGTGATTTATTTTATTCTCTTCTTTACTCCTTATTTTATCTTTTACTAGCTAGTCTAGTGGGAGCCTGGTAGTAACTTTGTATGTCACATCTGGGGGCATCACCCTCTAGGAATGTGAAATACAGAAGACACAAAACAATGTTGATTAGAATTGTAAGAGAAGTCATGAAATAAGAATACTCTCTATAAGGAAACTCTGAAATCATTGTTACTTCTGTTTCTGCCTAGAATTATTCTTACCTCCAGGATAAACTTCTGCACAGACATTGCCTCTCCCGTGTGCTCATTCTACAGTTTAACTTTGAGAGCTTTGCAGCTACTGGTATCCTCAGTAAAGAGAAATCAATTTGATAATATATGCTCAAGTAGTTTATAAATTATAAAGAATAATGAAAAGCTAGGTGATAATATCACTATTTATTGTATCTCTTCACAAGGCACAGAAGTGAACGGAAATTATTCTAGGTGTAATGCATATTCCACTCTTTTTTTGTTGTTGTTATTTGTTTTTGTTTGCTTGTTTTTTTCTGGTACGGGGAATCGAACTCACAACCTTGCACTTGCCAGGCAGGAGCTTTACGGCTGAGCTAAATCCCCAGCCCCTGCATATTCCATTCTTAGTGCATATAGCTAGCCTAAAGTATGAAAAGCATTAAAATCTACTCTAGGTCACTGTAGACTATCTCTAACAGTGCTTATCCCAATGTATATTATAAGCAACACATTTTGATCAGCAATAGAAATTATGTTGGTGTTTTAAATCTTTATGAATCAGCAAAGCAATAATATTAGACATCCAAGAACAGTATATGGTGCTTTACAAAGGCTCTGATACCGCCAGGAGTGCTGTGGCTCTCCAGGATATTTGTATCTGTATCGTAACCGGGAGGAGAGAGAAAGAAAACAGGGAAGGGAGACAGAGAGAGAGAGGGTGCTTTCTTGATCTTTTCATAATACTTTTTGGAAAAGACACAGTTCAGATTGTTTTAGATTATTTCTGAATATCTCATACAAAATATCTGAATTAGTGCCTCTTTAATTTGAAGATTTGTATTTGATCCAACAGATTTTAGGCAAGATTCCTGAAGCAGAGTCAGGCTGCCTCTGCTTCGTTAACAGCCCATTTCTCGGTGTTACTCTAAAAAGGAACATTTCCCCGTGGAGCTGAGATGGAATACTAGCCTGAAGACAGGGCGTCTCTAAGGTGCTGTTCCTCACCTGCTCCTCCACCATCGCCGCTACTAGCAGGAAGGCAAACGCCAGTTTTGAGATCGAGTAGAGGTTGTCATCGGCACCTTTAACCTCCTCCTTCCACACTGCTCACTCCTCAGACAGAATCCCCCATGGTAACATAAATCGCTCCAGTACTGATACTGGATCTCCTGTTTCTGTAGCTTGGATTTGAAGTAAATTAAACCAAGTCCCTCTGGCAAAAGCTGGGATGCCGGGGCCAGTTCAGCCCTCTGACCTAAGGATGATTTGCATTTATTTTAGAAAACCCATCTTTGAACAATCCTCTTGAGCTTAGGGAAGACCCTTCCACAAATCCTGATGCCCTGACGCCTGGGCCCTGCTGTCCCCACAGAGCCGAAGCCACATCACGAGAGGGTTGCACCTGTGCCTTCATTAGCATCTTGACCTCCTTCTCTTCCCTCCCAACTGAGGTCTCCGCGCCGTCTTGCTCCCTGACACTGAGCTTTGCGGTGTTCGTCATCAGGTCTGCCAGAAATATCTTCCCCCTTTTAAATATCACAGTGCTGTGTTTTCAGTATAGCCCCTCATTTTATAGAATAATGATTTCTCAACAGCCTTTAAGCATAAAAATTATTCTTCCATATATAACTGAAGAAGTTATATTCCTGGATGTTTTAAACAAAGTTAGACTTCATATTATAGTGATGCAGGCACGCCCACGTTTATAGCAGGACAATTCCCAGTAGCTCAGTCTTGGAGGCAGCCTATGTGTCCATCAACAGATGACCAGACAAAGAAACTACGGTAGGGATGCACAGTGGAGTACTACTGTACCATAAAGAAGGAGAAAGGTGAGGCATTTGTAGGAAACTGTATGCACTTTGAGATCATGATGTTAAATAAAATCAGACGCATGCAGTTAAATATAATTTCTTTTACATGAGAAACCCAAATTATAAATAAAGAGCAAAATAAAAGATAGAAAATAGGAAGTAGGGAGATTGCTCTTTCTCAAATGGGAAAGGGATGAAAAGACAGAAGGAGGAAGGAGGAGGGGAGGGGATGAGAAAGAATGAGGACGTGAGGTGTCCATGCAGCAGCTCCACACGAGGCAGGAAAACATTACACGCCACAGACATGCACTGATGAACACAGGAACAATTCCAGAGCCTGTGGACAGAGGTGAGCGAGCTGCGGAGTGACCGCCTTGGTGAAGACGCTCTCACGCGAGGGTGGAGGGTGGAGAGCACACACCGTGTGCACAGGCAGAGGTCTGTCAGTGTGCGGTATTCCACCGGTTCCACTCCACAAGCTTTCCCGACGGCCTCAGGGAGATGGCGCTGCTGTGCACACACGTGCACACACGTGCACACACGGACACTACTCAGATGCTGGCTTAAGTCTGTGCTTTAGCGAGGAACAGCTAGTAAGTGAAAAGTGAGTGTCATACAAAGGTCACAGAAAGAACTTCAGAAACAGTTTTCCTTAATAGGAAGTAAAAGAAAAAAAAAATCACCAAATAGGTAGACTTAGGGTTGGGACATACAGAAAAAGACAGTCTCTCTAGGTAGCGGAGGCTGGAGATTTGCAGGTTACAAACATCAAAAGCCTTAAGTGACATGGTAAATTCAGAGAAGAACTAAATGCTTGGTGGAGTTTGTGCAAGAAAAGGAATGGTGAGAGACAGAGTCCACATAGGAATAGGTCTTGTACTTCCTGCCAAGGTACTTAGATTCCAGGCTGTAGGCAAGGGGGAGGTTTCGAGCAGCTTGCATAAAAAGACAGCATGATCGGTTTTGCATTTTACAATGATAATTTTATGGGAGAACTGAATAATCCATAGGAATGAGAACCTAAACGCAGGTATTTAGAAATCATTAAAACAGCAGAGACTCTCTGGATGACACCGGGTCACTATCACTGTGAAAAGCAGTCTTATTATGGATATGTTCGTGAAATGCAGGCAGAACGGCACAGCCTCAGTTAGACTTGAACTGAATATTCGGAAGCTGAGGTAACCACCTTCTGCTCTTGTGCGTTTCTCTGTTCTGATTAAAAACTAAACAGACACTTGAAGAAACATTCTTTAAGTCACAGAGTTTTGGACACAAAACATAAAAACAAAAATGAAGAAAATATGATCTTGATCTTTGGGATGTGCTCTTATGGTAGGGGGAAATGAAGATTTACGGTCCCAGTTTGTCCCTTACTCGCTGTGTGATGTCGGATGACGTGTAGCAACCTCGTCTGTAAACACTGGAGTAGTAAAGTACACATTTTTGCGTGTGTGGAAAGCTTCTTGTAGCTCTCCTGATTTTCCTCACCACCAGTCTTCAGGTTGGATGAACACCTGAGAGAAGAAGAGGTCTAGAGAAAAAAAAAAATATTTGATCATTCATATCTGACGTAAAAGGTAAGGTGAGTTGTGTGGGTGCAGGCCACCTCTCAGCTCAGGAGAGAAAGAAGAGGTGAGTCTGAAGAAGCTCGGATACCTCTAAAGAGAGCAGGTTTTCCTGAAGTCACCCCATGAATGTATTTTTCAAAACACAAGACAAACCTCATGAAGCTGAGTAACCCACGGCTCAGGCCTGAGGGACATGGAAGCCAGGGCCTGTTCCAGCGCCTGGAGCTTGATCTCTACCAGCTCTAGAGTGTCCTTGGGGTTCACAAAACCATCTGTGCACTACATCTGGTGAATTGCTCCATGGCGTGTCCTCTTAGCCTTCTGGTAGGACTGGGCTCTAGTGGGTTTATCTGTGACTTTTCAAAGTAATAAGAGGCCTGGCCTTGCTTCACTCTTTACTGTTGATATGCTGAGTTACTACGGGTTTATGTTTTTTAGAGATGTTAGAAAGATACAATTTCTTATGAAATTAAGAAGTCCCCTTGAGCCAGGCCTAGTGGCACTTCAGAACACTCAGGAGACTGAGGCAGGAGGTCCTTATATGTTTAAGGCCAGCCTTAGGTACACCGTGAGTTTAAGGCCAGCCTGATCTCTACAGCAAGACCCTGTCTCAGAAGAGCCAAAGTCCCCCTTCCCACCCCCCGTAAAGCCAGGGAGCTGTAAGGATCCTGTCCGTTCCTGTAGTACTGAAAGAGTTTCAGTCCTTTGAGGGGTTGCAGGGCCCCACAGCCTGAGGAGCTGAGCGAGTTGCAGGGAAGACAAGGTCATGGTTGGAGGAAGAAGGACGTTTGCCCGGGAAGATCTCTCCTTAAGCCAACCTGAGGCTTCATTTGCTCTTCCTTTCATGTTGGCCTTGGTGAAACACACAGGCAAGTCCATTAGCCAGGACCGGAGCTGAGCTGGTGCTGGCCTCTGTCCCAGTGCCAGTTTTCGCCCCAGTTCGTTTGTGGCATTGGAACCAGCCTCTCCTCCTTCTCAAAAGTCATGTGGTGTCAGGTTGCGCAGGGATGCGATTCATCCCAGACGTGAGGGTTTCCGGGGGAGCGGAGCCCCAGCCTCTGTTGCTTAATCATTGTGACATTTAACAGCCTCCCCTGCCAGTGAGTTCTGTCTGCTCTGAGGGATCAGCAGCTCTGGCAGGAGTTCTCAGTCTTTTGATTAAGAGGAGAATCTTTCCATCTCCTAAAGCTTTAAGATGATGAGGGGGCAGAAAAGAGGGCTGTAAAACACGACGGACTTGCGGGGTGTTCACTTTTCCCTGTGGGACTCGCAGGAAACTTCCGGAGAAGAGTGTCAGTGTGGCGTGTTTGAAGGTGGCGCTCGGATGGTGAGAGGCCTTCCCATGCCTCTGTAGGAATGACCAGGGCCACCTGCCCTCCTGCCGTCCACTGAATGGCTGTGAAGACAGAGCGTCTCAAAGTGAAGTGAAAAGCCAGAAACGATGAAAAGAAAACAGTGCTCAAGCCTACCTCTCCACATTCACTCTCCAGGATCCGTGTGTCTTTTCTTTCACACGCTTAGCTGTCGGTGTCCGTAATCCCACGCGTCCTCTCTTAACCTGACTGGAAATGAGTCCGTTTCTGATAAGCAGTAGAGTCTTCTGTTCGGGGTTTTGTCTTTGTGCGGCACTAACACTTACCTCCAAGTCATCTTATTTTCTGCTTTTCTTTCCTGCCAGGTTATCTTAATTACAACAAAGCAAGGGGCGCTGCATGGCCATCCATCTCCTCTCACAAGGCTGCGCTGCTTTTCTCAGGGGCCTCGACCTGTGCCGCGTCTGCCCAGTGACAGCACTTTCCCCCTTGTTTCTTTGCTGCAGACACTGGTAGGATTTAAATAGCTTCCAAGTCACTTACTTAAAATCACTCGCTTCCCACCATGTGGCGGGAAGAATAGACTCTGCTGCAAACCTCATCAGACTCCTCCCAGCGGCAGCCCTGGGGCTGGGATCAGCCCCCGTCTCACGGGAGACAGTCTGGGATACCTGTGCCCTGACTGTGAGGCAGTGAGGCTTTCAGTGCTTCTGTCTCCGACGTTTGAAAAACCCAGAAAAGACTATCGTGACACAAAGGGTGGTGGACACGGATGAACATTGAGGGGTCATTGGAGGATCTCCCTCCCTCCCTCCATGCTTGTCGTTAGCTGTTCCCCTGAAGCTCCTCAGCAGAGGTAGCATCTAGGCGGTGTTCATCCTTCCCACAGCTTTTATTTCAATGGAAAGGGCAGAACCGGCACATGACAGAGGGTAAGCCATGAGGGGTGAGGCAGGCCATTCTGCAGGCACTCTCAGGCACCACAGCAGGCATTTCATGGAAGTTCTGAGCCGCTTCCTCAAAACTGGTGAGGAAGAAAGAGGGCAGCATCAGAGTCCACCGGCAGTATCCACTGAAAGAGCAGGTGGCGTGGCGGGGACCTGGGCTGGCCTTTGTCTGCAGAGCTCCACCGACCTCTGTGGGAGTCCTGTTTGTTGTTCTTTGCAGGGCTGCCCTCTACCCCAAACCTGTGACGGACATCAGGAAAACATTGCTGTAATGATTTCTTCAGGGATTCTGCTTGAATCTGAACGGATCTTTATGACAGCCAGCAGCAACTAGGCAGTCAACAACCGCGAGGGCCGCAGCAAGCCTAGAAAAACGTCCGACGTTGAACTCATTCGGGTGCTATGCCTCCACTTCCCCATACATAGCCAAGCGCTTAGGCCTGAGGAATGAGGTCCTACTTTTGTGTATTCATATGGAAACTCTGGTGTCTGAGTTTCTAAATTACTGTTTTTGAATCAAAGTCACCCAGGATTTTGCACATTTCTTTAGTTTCTTATTAGAGTCCTCTTAATTCAAATAGACACCATTATCAAAACATAGAAACATCTATTAAACTCTTGGATGAATATAATAAGTAACATTGCTGTCTGCAAGCATTTAAAAAGAACATTATTGTAATAAGGTATCAGAGACAAAGACTAAATCACCCCAATCTAACTTTGTTTCTTTAATACAATGTGAAAAATAAATATCTTTGATTTTGACATATCAAAGATTTCATCCTGATACTCGTTTTTCATGTGCATGATATTAATGTTATGACTTTGTTTGCACAGTTTGAGAGACTTTAGAATTGCAAATTATACATAGATTTCCTATATTTTTCCATAATTCAAGGCTTCCTTTCTTATTTGCATGTTTTATCTCTCTGAAATTTACCATATATTCTCCTTAGCCTTCAACTAACCTGCCTTAGTTACTTTTCTCTCATTGCTGAGACAAAAATACCTGATGCCCAAAATTAAGGAAAGAAAGATTTATTTAGCTCACGGTTTATGGAGGTTTCAGTCCGTACTTGGCTGGCTCCAAGGCAGAGTGGCACATGGCACAGGGCAACAGTTCACAGTGGTGAAAACAGCAAAAGCAACAAGAGCAAAATGGAGCGGCAGTGGCAAGTAGCCTCTTTCCCTTCCTTACATTGTATGCAAACTACCCTTCCAAGGGGCAGGTGTAGCCCTCACACTCATAACCTTCGCTGTGGATCATGGATCAATGATAAATCTAGAAGCTGCCCCATGACTGCATGAGGCTTTGGGGGGACATGCAGATACAAACCATAGCATACCCTAAATATACCATCATCTGTGCAGTGAATTGAAACACCAAAATTTCCAGATAGTGAGTCCTTACTATCTTTAGATCATTTTATATACTTTCTCTCTTGGTCCAACAATTCATTCATTTGTCATTGTATTAATATAATCTGTCATATTTTTATCTGATATTATAAGGTTTTGTAATTTTCCATAATTAAATGTAAGTTCTTAACAATTACCCTTTACTGAAAATTATCTTAGATAACTTTAAAAGGTTCTCTTCCCTCAGAAATTCTAAAAGCATTTATTAAAGAAATTGCTCCTTGCTGAGGAAACTTGTATACTACTCAAACAATTCTCAACACATTTTAGCAGCCCTGCTTGGAGCAGCCAGAGAATGAGCTGATAGTGTCCTCCCTGAGTGGATTCTCTCCTAGTGTCATGCCGTACTCTTCCTGTTCTTTTTAATACTCTTATTAATGGCGTAAAAGGGTGCATAGTTAGAAAACACAGTATGAGGACCTCATTAATTTTATGTACTGCAACCAAAGTTAAAAAAATCACTTGATATGGATGAAAATATAAAATCAGTTATTTAGTTTTTTAAAAAGTCAATCTGACAATTCTTGTAGACATCACCCTTGGCTACCAAACTTCATTTCAGAAACAGAAAAGCTTTTTGCATAGCCTTGGAAGTTCGCTGCGATCTTAGACTGAATTTCTCTAGCTTTCTGACTATCCAGGGTACTGTCTCCTTCTTAGAGCCTCCTGTAATGAGATCTTGTGGAAAGAGATTAAGTCCGGAGAAAACTGGCCCGGAAATTAAACTTGCTGGGTCAACTAGAGGAACTGATGCCGTCACTAACACAGCACTTTGGCTCCTGAGACCCACGGATTTCCTTCAGGTGCCGCATCTGGTGTCACACACCTTGTGAAACCAGGGCCGGTGGTGGTGGGGATGTGCAGCCCACGCTTGTAAAGACTGAGGGTCTCAGGGACGGGGAGCCCACTCCACCATGCACAGTGGCACTGGGACCAATGCACACGCTGCAGCTCAGTGCATCTTTCCTGCTGGCTTCCCTCGTCCTGGCTCTGGATCGAAGTGTGGAGCGATTTCCATTCCTCCAAAGCAGAAAGACGATGCAGGTCAGTTTCTGAAGACATTTCACCATCTTATTTCCAAATCTATAAGCAGGTGGCACAGTGAGCGTACCCACCTTACACCAATGGCTCATTCTTCGCCTGTGCCCGGTAGCTGGTGCTTGAGATCAGAAGCACAATTCATTATTCCCTGACCACTACTTCTGAGAAAGGTTTTGGGGTAGTTTTCTTGTTTCAAAATGGACATTGATAGTGTTTGTTCCTGAATTAAGACTGGCTTCTTTCTTACTCTTAATTTTTTAAAAAATGTGCATAATAATTTGTAGCTGAGGTTCAGGGTCGAGTCAATGTTGTTCAAGTACTGTTGAGCCTTGGTGCCAGTTCAGATCGCTGGCTTTCAAAACTTCACAACGAACGCACTAACCTCTATGGTAAGGTGACGGTTCCCATAATCCTAGAAGCTAAGACTACATATTATTTGAAAATTTCATAGGAGTTTGGAATTAAGAGCTGCAATCTACTAAGGGAAAATAGAAATCTTATTAAAAGTGTGTTCTCTGTTTTTTTCCCTTGTCATATCTGTGGCTTCAGGCTTTGCTCATTACACTGATTACCCTATCCCTGCCCCTTCCCTGCTCCAAGGTCCCTCCTCCTTACCTAGCCTTCTCTCTGAGCATCTGACCTCATTTCATCTGTTATCTCTCTAACAGGTACTGTAGTTGTCATTCACCTACCTTATTTCAAACTGTGCCAGGACTCAGATATACCAAGGGCGGTAAAATAAGAATAGAACAAGGTCTCCACATGCAAGGGTTTTACAGTCTAGTGGAGGAAATAAGGAAATTTTTAAAAGAGAATCAAAGTTCACCCATTCTATCTGCTTTCCAATTCCCAATCCTGCAAATAGCAGATATTAATCATTCAGCAAATACGCAATAGGTGAATGATGGTTAATCCTACCTGCTGGCCTCAGAAACCTTGTTATTGAATGTACAAAATGCATTAGATGGAGAAAGACATGCTAGGAATGTTGGTAGAAATAGAAGTACAATAGCTTTTTATCATGACAGACTTGAGCTACATATTAAAAACCACCACTGGATAGCACTGTCACCACAAGGTGACTTATTGGACGGAGGAGGTGTTTCTCATGATTAGAGCAAACCGATTTCCTAAGAACAAAGCAGTCAGTTTGGTGTTTGGGTTTCCGTTTCTCCCTGGGGTGTGAACGTGTTTATTGCTGTTCTGCTCAGAGAAACACTGTGTTCCTGGGGTTCCTCGTACTGACAAACAGGACGCTGATGACTCTCCTGTTATTTTTGTAACTTGATGAGGTAACGCTTAATATTAACTATTCTTGACTCACATTAATACATAGAATTTGCAAATTAGAGTCAGCTATGATTTGCAAATTGAACTTAATTAGAAAGTCCTAGTACAGCACCTCCTAAAAAGGCCAAAACACTTTGCATAGAAATAGCCAATTTAGAAAGTCACAATTTTCCAATTGCCTTTTGGCAAACAATTATTATTCCTCTGAGCTGTGCTCAGGATTGGAGGACACAGATAAATATACAAAACTCCGCCATGCAGTGGGACTGGGACTGCAACTCCTGTACCTTCCCTTCCTGAGCTGCACTCTGATGCTGAGCTGCACTTTGACAGCGGCTCATTTGGGTCCTGTGACAGCACTGAATAAGTTGAAAAACTACAACAGCTCATCTCTGGAATGAAAAGTGATCTAATGCAGCGTTTTGAAACTTAAACATGCATGATGATCTATGGAGATCCACACTACTGTTTGTTCTTATTTTCCTCAAGGAATTTTAAGAGGGCTCAAAGCAAAAATCAGTGTTATTTATGACTGTAATGAACCCATAACTGATACAAACATATTATTTAAATGAGATGCCAATATATATTATAAATATGTGCAGCAATAATTAAGTGGAATAAGACATTAGCAAATACTGCATTTTATTTGCTGTATTTACTCTTTTTCTCTGTGCTGAGGCTTGAACCCATCGTTTTAAATGATGCTCGTAAATGCTCTTCCCTTGGGGTCCCTCAGCCCTATTGATGCAGCATGTTATTGGAGGATAAAGGAAGACAGGCACCAGCTGCTTGGTTCATGCTGAAAAAGACCTGCATACACTGCATATATCAGCTGTCAGAAATATATAGTAAATAAAAAAGATAAACTCTTAGAAATTAACAGCAATTTTCAGAAATTAAAACTATCAGAAATTAAAAAGAGCAGAACGGTTCCTTAGTCTTACACAGACCACAAAGTATGCCACAGTAGAAAGCACATGCAGGGGCTGGGGATTTAGCTCAGCGGCAAAGCGCCTGCCTGGCAAGTGCAAGGTCGTGAGTTTGGTTCCCGGTACCGGAGAAAAACCAAAAAACCAAAAAAAAAAAAAGAAAGCATATGTAATTAGACAAAAGAATAAAAAGAGGAGTTTTAACCCTCAGAAAGCCTTATCATCTTTATTTTGCTATAAGTAATTAAATAAATTTTAGGCTCATGATAGAAATTGTGCATTAATTAAAGGGGATTTAGAGAGGCTTACAGTAAGCATTTTGGAGATTTCTTCTTTTGTGTTTATGTCCCTGTGAATTATAGCCTTTGTGCATAGGTGTTTGGATTATGGAAGGAATAGTCAAGTAAAATAATGTGGTTCGGAGTTCGGGACAGAACTCCTGATACTTTCTTTGATCATCTCTAAATTTATGCAATGCTTTACTCTATACTCGGAATCAGTTTAGGCTGTGAGCAATGAATTAATGCAATTTGCAAAGTTCTTTAGAGACAAAGATGATGATTAATGCTCAAAATTAGTCTGTGAAATGTGCCCAACTCCAAGTGCTTCACGACTAGTATTGTATTCCCCGTTTCCCTGGTCTTACCTATATTTTACCTTTCATCAGTCAATAGAACATCAACAAAAGTGTGGAGAAGGACATTCTTTAGTCACTCTTTTGTGTATTGCCTGAAGCCTGACCAAGCCATGACTGTTGGATGCTGGAGGAAGTGTAGCACAAGCGTGCTTTGCTGAGATATGCGCGAAGGAAGACGACATGACGGCTTACTGGTCGGGTCGCATTCCTGTGATAATTGAGTTGTATTGTCCTTGCTAAAACAGTTGCTAGGCTGCGATTCCGGGGCCGCCTCAGGGAGCACTCTGAATAAAAGGTTACTGAAGATGCTAATCAGGACAGTCAGTCCTCGAGGATGCTAGCACCTGATCACAGAATTTTGGCTGTCTTGGTTTGATTTTTTTGTATACATCTTTTTTTATACTTATCTTTATTTATTTTATTTTATTATTACTGATTGGTTTGATTTTTTCTTATACATCTTTTCTTATACTTATCTTTTTATTGTTTATTTTATTTTTATTATTACTTATTATTACTTTATTATTACATCTTTTCTTATTACTTTTCTTATACATCTGCAGGCACCTGGCTCAGGGAATCTGTTCACCCTGAACAGAGTTGGATGAGAAGTCCCACACAAAAGGAAGAAGGTCAAGCTGTCCTCTAACATACTTATTTATTTGATGATCTAGTGGAAATGTAAGTAAGTGTTCGGCCAAGAATAGTCCCGGGAACCCTGTGAATTTCACTGTGTCCATTGGACTCTGTACCTATTCCTACGGAGACCTGGGAAACCATTACTCGATGAAATGGTGCTGGAGCGTGAGCTGCAGATGTTCAGATGTTAGATGCTCCTGTTCAGTTGCTGGAGCAGAGCTACCTCTGTAGTGATTGCCCCTGTTCCTTGTGCGGGCTGCGCAGTCGCTTGGTCAGCCAGCTTCAACTCAAAGTGCCTCCTTCTCTAAGGAACTGAGAGCCGTGAAGTCTTTGTGTGGTATAATTGTGCGGCCCTGGAGAAAATTAGAATAAATACGCCTAGACGATAGAGTGCGAAATCCTTTCTCTCTGCAGAGTGAAGATGATGGCATGCCCTGCTTTGAGGTTTCAAGATGAAAATTTAATTCAGGGAAAAATTTCATCCGGGCACAAAAGGACCGGTTTCTTCCTTGTGTCTGTGAGAGTCAGATATTTGTGTCTGCATCGTTTCTGGCAGCCCTGTGACAGATGAGTTGGATCATTTCAGCATAAATTATTCTAAAATCTTTTGGCCACTCACACTTTCACACAGTGAGTGCACGTATCTCTGAGACCCAGGCGCTGAAGGAGGCCCAAGACACAGAGCTGCTTCTCAACGGCTGCTGAGGACGGGCCCGTTCTCCCCTTCACCGGACAGTGATCTGCGCTCGATTTGTGGTAGCAGTAGCATAGACACCTATATTCTCGAGGTGTGCCTGGAGGGATGGCGCTGTATCCTAGCGCAGAGAATGGTATCTATACTGAGAACACAGATTCACATTTTTGTAATTAGTCCTGCAGATAAAGGACAGGTTCTACTACATTTGGACAGATTTCCTCTCAAGTTGATAATTTAGAGAAACTGATTCAAATGGTGAATCTTCAATTATTTAGGAAAAAAACCTCGTAACTGAGAAAGTCCATTCTCAATCAATCTTCATAGAGAAATCCTTACATGACTCAAGGTTTGTATAACAAAGTATAATTTTAATACACTAGCTACTACCTGCAAATGCTGATGATTGTTTGCGTAATATAAACTTATAGCCTTTATTTGCTTAATTTTTTTCATATATAGTTTTCTATTTTTTACAGATTTGTAATATGTGTGTGTGTGCGTGTGTGTAGCATTTTATGGAAAACTATGGATACACAAAAGAAACGGAACCCAACTTAATATCCCAGGCAGTAGACAAAACCTAACTCCCGTGATGCGCAGCTTTCCAGGGTCCATTTAGGAAACACAAACCCACATCTTCACAGGGGTTTTTGTACAAAAGGGACTTTTAAAGGATTACTATCCTATTTTTTTGGTGAGCAGTCTTCTTTACTACTCATCATTTTATCATTAACTTGTATAAATGATTGTATTTTAAAGTTCTAATTAAAATTTACTCTATCTACATAAAAGCCCTTAAACAAACAAACAAGCAAACAAAATATATATATATGTATGGTTCTTTTTTTCCTGAGGTGCAACCAAAGGCCTCACATGTGCTAGGCCACTGCTCTACTGCTGGACCACACGCCCACTCTAGTAAAATGTATGAAATAAACACACCTCAGTATAGGCACTCCCTCTAGACCCAGATGCAGTCTTCTCGTGTGCTAATTTTACCCTCACCCGATAAGAATTTAGACTGCCCCACAACAGTTAGTGGCTCTCTGTTCTGCCTGTCATCCTTATGGATCCCGGGATGCTTTCCTGATGTTCTTACAGGAAGGTGACGGCTCAGACCACCCTTGCCTATGGAGTCACCTTCTGCTGGCACTCCTAAAGTACCATGAATTGCTGAAGCACCTCCTGTTCAAAGTTACGAAGGCACATGTTTCTGAAATAAGTTCCTTATCGTGATTTTTGTCTCAACGGCATAAAATTGAATTAACTGAGAATTTCCTTGAATGTTTAAAACTGAATATGATTTTAAACATTATTTAAATCGAGCCTGGCTGGGTGGGACAGAGGTGGGATCTCCCAAAGCCGGGTACAAAGGACACACTCAGTAGCGCTTACTCTGTGGAGGTCCTGGGCTTTGCCAGACCATTTGGTTCCAGGGTTGTCTTCCACAGACTGTTCTCATTGCTTTTAAATTCTGAAGACTTTACATAACTCCTTGGGTAGTATTTATTAGTAGTATTTTAGAATTACACATTATTGGGGCTGGGGATTTAGCTTAGTGGCACAGTGCCTGCCTGGCAAGCGCGAGATGGAGAGTTCGATTCCCAGAACCGGAAAAAAACAAAAACAAAAACAAAACAAAACAAAACAAAAAAATAGAATTGCACATTATCGTAATATCATACAATATGAAATAGTTATCAATAATAATGTATTTCAAGTGGATGGTGTAGCTCTTGACTAATTCATGCTGTCAAATTTGATGAATTATGTATTAAAATTATAACTGCTTAAAATATCTGTCAGAACTCATACAATTATTTTGATTATATAGCTGAACCAAATATATGTATTGCTCAGAGTTAATCATTCCACAGCCTGATAGTAAGCAGCTTAATAATATCTGGAATTTCATAAAATATGTCCTTTAAAATGTAGCAAAAGATTAATTTTTTATTTCAATTTTCATTTAACAAATTTTAAAATATATTTAAATCAAGGAATAGCATTAATATGAAAATTTAATGACTTTTCTGGGTAATAGTATATTTAAAATAATTTAACGTTAAAATTGTCAAGGAAAATTAACTATAGTTGATTATAAATATTTTTAAATATTCAAATGGAATATGATAGGTATAATGCCCAAAATATTTATTTAAAATGCCCACTTGTATTCAATAAAACAAAGATCAAATCATTATAAAAATTTCAATTTCAAATCTCTGCTATATTGGAACTTTAAAAATCAAATATTATTTACAATAAATGCAATATTTATGGAAATATAGTCCTTTTACTTAATTTATGTATTTTTGTTGTTGCAACTGGGTAAGAATGAAATTTGAAGTGTGAGAAATCACATTTAACGAACTTTATAAACCACAAATTATTGGTTCTAATGCCGGTGTGTTGAAATGATTACATTTCTCAAAATCCAACTGAAGAATCTACAGATTAAACGTGACAGGATCTCTTTCTTCCTATAATAGGAAATATTAGCAAATAAATAGAGTTGTTTTAGACCCAGGAGAATGGAAGCAACTGTATGATGTGCTTCCCCAGACACAGGGCGCGTTTGGGAAAAGGTGCGCATCAATATAAGCCCACATCTTCTGTTGTGTGTGGGGTGTGTGTGTGTGGGTGTGTGTGTGTGTGTGTGTGTGTGAGAGAGAGACAGACAGACAGAAGTATAAATACTACATACAATTAGCACGGAGGCTTCAGTAGAAACCAACTCATTTTACTTCTCACTGTTGACAATGAATTGTAGGTAACACTTTCTTTATCAAGAGTATTAGGAGAGAGAGAAAACAGAAAAGCACGGGAACAGACACTCATCCTTTCTTTCTTTTCTTCATTGTTTCAGACAGTAAATACATTTATGCTCTCTCTGTGCCGTGTACTACACAGTCAGCGTGGCAAAATAAGTGAGAAAATAGGTAAATAAGAAAATAAGTGCACCTTTGTGCATTTACAGTCTAGTCGATGTGAGCAAACACACTCATGCGGTGAATTGAGGGTGGGTTAAAACAAAGGTCCTTCTGTGTGACTTGGAGAAACGCAGACGGAAGTGAGCTTTTCTACTAGCCTGGCCAGGGAAGCAAGGAAATCTTTAAATCAAACGCATGCTTGAGCCGAGTCTGGGGTGAGGTATCCCTCAGATGACGAAGGAAGTAAGCAGACACCAGTCAAAAATAACATGAACAAAGGTAATGTGGGGTGTCTGTGATGGACATGCAGAGTAAAGAGGGGTGCGCACGTGCTCAGGTTTACAGATGTAGTGCCGATGTGTGCACCAGGGATTGCACTCAGTCTCTTCAGGATGACTAACTGGAGGTTTTCCTTCACTCTTCTGTAACAAGATGTTTGGGAGAATCTGTTGCTGGATTGATTAACCAGCATGTACGTCAAGGTTTACAGTTCTGCAATGCTCCTGGAACCTCCTTCATGAGCACAAGGGGATTGTTGATCATTTTCTCATCTCCGTTCCTTTTGTGAAAGGTTTCTCTTGGGCTTTTCATTGTTTTCTTGGTCCGTGCTGGCAGTTCATGACGTTTCACTCCTTGTGCAGAGTTGGTGCATGTGCCTAACGCATCTCAGTTATGTTTCATGTCCTTTCCCTACCCTCCCTCCCGCTCCCTCCATCTCCTGATCCTTTGCCCACTGGAAAAAAATCTATCTCCCTACTTCCTATTATCTACCTTTCATTTGGCTCCATATTTATACTTTGAGTTTCTCTTATGGGAGAAATCATGCAGTATTTAAGTCTGTGTGTCTGATTTACTTCACTTAATATTATGTTCTCAAGGTGCATCCGTTTTCCAAGAAGGACTGAGGTTTCTCCTTGTGGCTGAGTAGTTAACCATTTTGTGTAGACACCACATTTCTTTACCCATTCTTCTGTTGATGGACATACATTGATACCCCCATGAGGATATCACTGTAAAAGCTTACGGTTACCAAAACCATGTTGAGGGTATCAGCCAACCCGGCAGGCAATGTGGCACACAGAAGCAAAAGAAAGAAAAGAGAAAAAATTCTGTAGTTGAGGAGCTCTGGGATGACTTCATGTTCTCTGTGGAACAGAAGATCTTTTTGCATGCTTCTGAACAACTAACTTGAAGACAACAATATGCAACATAACAACCATTGCTGAATTACTGTCATCTTGTTTGGTGAAACTTTGTATTCTGCTCTTTTTGGATGGGGTCTTCTCTAAATGCCAATTACACCAAACTGATTATTAATAATATTTGCATCAGTTATATACTTATTGATTTATTTTGCCTGTTCAGTGTCTTAACTACTAAAAGAGGAGCATTGAAGTTTTCAACTATGCTAGTGGGTGCGACTGTTTCTCCTTTCACTTCTTGTATTTTTACCTCATGCATTTTAATGCTTGCTAGGTGCATGTGTCCATGGGATTGCTTGTCTCCCTGGAGAATTCATTTGTTTGTTGCTACACAATGATTCTTGTGATCTTTGCTGATTTTCCTTGGGCACATTTTCTCTTTGAAAGATGTGGTAGCTACTCCAGTTTAGTACGGTGTTTGTGTATTCTATGGTTCTCTGTCCATTTATCACTAATACATCTCTGTCTCTATGCTTCTGTTTTATTTGTTCATCTTTTGTACTAGTACGTGTTTGTGACACATTATAAATGCTTTCCTCCTGGAGAACGCGCAGGGTAACATATGGCCCTTTCTACTTCCCCTGTCCTCCCCTCTGCATCTCCTCCTCCATCCCCCAGTCTCCTTCTCATCCCTCTGAGGTGTATTTCCCTGTTTTCTATCTGTCTTATTTTGCTCCTAAATTATTCATACTTTGGGTTTCCCATATAAGAGAAACCATGGGATATTTAAACTTCTGTGCCTTTATCCCTACAGGAAATTTCTTTTAGGCCAAATGTAGTTGGATATTATATTTTATACACTTTGAAAATATCTGTCTCTGTGTCTTCAGCCTGTTTTATTTGAGTAATTATTGGGGTAATTGAATTGCTGTTCACTATGCTTGTAATGGCTTTATCTTCCTTGCCACTGAGTTTTTCTCTGATTCTCTCTCTTTGCATTTTCTGTGGTATTTTTTAACGGTGAGTCAAGTACTCTCCCACTGAACTATACTCCTCCTACCAATTCTTTGATTTTAATTAAGCACTTTATATAGTTTCATCATGTATGTTTTTAGCAGATTATATATGTATTTCTTATTATTCCCTAAGTGGCTGCCTCAGAGTTTTCAACATGCATTTTAACTAATTCACATCTATGTTCAGGAAGAAAGATCAGTGCCATATGCACACCTAGTGTGGAAGCTGGCAGAGTCTCCATACTGTGTTTCTCTTTGTCCTCATCACCACGCTTTGTTAAAAATTTGTTATAAAGAATTGCAGAGTGGGCCCTGCAGAGGTCCTGCCTCCTACGTGAGGTCGGCACTCAGCTGATTAGGATGCAGCCTCTGTAAGGTTTCTCTGGCGACACCAGCTGCGGGTCAGCATCTTCGTATCCCCATGTGGCCCTTGCTCTTTGTTGTGAATGTTCCTCTGATGAAGTCTTAGTTCTGCACCTATCTCAGCTGTATTCCAGGTGTAGTAGTGAGGCCCTGCCAGTGTAGTCAAGAGCATTTTATGATCTCAAGATGACATCTCAGCTTTGAGGTCAGCCTCCCACTTTTTCCTCAGTTACTTTCCCCTTGTGGATGTGGCTGGGCAGTGAAAATGCTCTTTGCCCTCTTGGGAGAGGTCTCTGGCCATCTTTCCCTCTGGAGAGCAGGTTATTGCCACAGTTAAGGATCTAAATGTGTTTCACAAGGATTGCTCTTCCATTTGCTCTTCCAGAGCCTAAAGATCTTTCTGCCTCTTCACCATGCAAATTTATGTCGTTGGCAGAGTGAACAGCGCTAAAGTGCGGCAGCCGTCACCTGGGCGCCCAGGAGTGTAGCACTCCCAGGCCAGCCAGGGCCACCTCTGCAGCTCACCGCTCTGAGCAACCCTGCAGCCCCTCCCTCTGCTCCAGAGCATGTAATGCAGCTGAGCACATCACAGCTGTCTCTCAGGGGCCGTGGTCTCCACAGCTCAGAGTAGTGGTTTTCCTGAGACTTTACTAAGGACAAAGGACTGTCCCTAACTTTCAGCTTCTCCAGGTTTGTACTGTTGTGGAGAACAGCAGTAGTAGTCTGCAAGCCTTGCCTTGTCATGTCAGATATTGCAAGAATCTTGTGCCATGCGGTATAATAGCCACTCTGAAATTTAGAGAGAAGTGAATCCAAAGATTCAAAATGAGATACATCAGGATGTAGAGATCTTCCACTTTCTTGATTATGCATCTTATTCTATCGAGTACAGACAAAGGTGTAAATAAACATTAAATTGTAATTTTTCAGTCGATTATGTTTTGTTTCTAGCAATTTTTGTTACTTTCTTTCTTGGCATCTGTGGCTAGATTTTATACATCAGTTATTATTATGTCTTTCTGATGTGTTGACCTAAGACTTTCTGGTGACTTTACACTTTCGTATTCCTGACCTATTTTCTGCAGACACATGAACCAGAGAGGCTGGTATCGCCTCCTCCTGGAGGTGGTGTGGGAATAGTTCTGTGCCTGTTCCAGGATTTTTGTAATTTACAGGTCACACATACTTTCCCAGTCAGGTCTGCCCCACCCTAATCTCCTTTCTCAATATGGCTCTGGTCCAGTAGCAGTCATATCATATTTACCAAGTATAGCAAACAAATTCATAATATACCACATTGCATTTTATATTCATATATACCTGAAAAGCTATCTTTTACTGGCTATCTGAGATGAAAACTTACTTGTATTTGTCACTTTTCCATCACTGAGACAAACTACTTGATACACCCAGGAAGAGAAGGAAGAGAAGTTTGTTTTGGTTCACAATTTTCAGAAAATTCAACCATGGTTGGTTAGTGCCTAGGCAGAAAGGGCAAGATGGAAGAACATGACAGAGGGAAGAGACCACAAAGCAGGAGGAGAGAGAGAGAAAGACAGAGAGAGAGAGAGAGAGAGAGAGAGAGAGAGAGAGAGAGAGAGCGCTGGAGACAAGAACACACCCTTGCAACTCACAGCCCCTGACCAGCTTCCCCTGAGTTCTGCTTCCTAACTGCACATTTAGCTGCTGAGCTCACCAATGGCTGAATCCCCCATGAGCAGAGGACCTCCATGACCCTGTCACCTTCTAGATACAGAGCCTGGGAGACAATCTTGATCTAAACCATAACCCTTGGTATCCTACACTTCATCTGTCCTCCCTACCAGGGAATAGTTCAGAGATACAGAATCAATGACCCTGCCTCATACCTATTGAACCAGACACTGTATTTTAAAGAGAACTTCTGCTAATTTGCTCACATGTTAAAGTTCAGAAAGTCCTCTACTATAGGCCCAGGAAAGCCCAGAAAGAAGAGCACAGAAGAATGTCTCTGCGGCTTACGTCAGACTGCAGCAATCTCTCCAAGAGAAACTATAAGCCTGGGTAATGTTCACTTCTGCAGCTCTCCAATTAAGCAATTTGCTGGGTTTCCTTAATGTCATGTTTAATCAAAACATTTTCAAAATTAATTGTAGCTTGTGGCATTATTAGGTGTTAAAAATTAATAAAAGGGAATAATTCAGAGATTTATTCATTAGAATACTATTTGCTTGAATGAAGATTCTCTTTCCTCTTTACACAAAATCAAGTGGGATTTTGAAATCTCCGGGGGCCTGGAAACACATTGTGGGTGCTGCTGCACCCCTGCCATGGCTCGCCCTAAACTCAGACATCACCAGTCCTCCTTCCCCGAGGGCCACAGTGTTTATGATAATTGCTGTTCATTGATGCATTGGCTATTTTGTCTCAGAAGATCAGCACTCACGGCTTTTCTATAAGTTAAACAGGCTCTGTTATGTGGAGTCACATGTAAACCTATCTGTAAAAGTCACACAATGAATTTATGCCCACAGACACACAGTCTACCTTCCATAGGTATAGCTTCTGCCTCTATAGATTCCACCAACCGCAGAACAAAAGTTCCAGAGACAAAAACTGTCTCTGTAATGAATACTGTACTTATTAACTCTTCCCTTCTTGCTTTTTCCTAAGCAATAGAACATAACCTTATTTGCATCTCATTTGCATTATATTTGGCTATCATAATTATCTAGAGAGTATACGTGTATTATTTATTCACATGAAAGGTCCATGGGCTATATGCAAATACTGCACCACTTTCTAAGAGTGGTTTGAGTACCTGTGGGTTTGCACATCTGCTGGGAAGTGGTGTTGGGGTAGTGGAGCCAGTCCCTTGCAGACGTTGAAGATGACAATCATGTAGGTTGTATTAGTCACCTTTCCCTTCTGGGATGAAATTCCTGGCATGTGCAGCTTAGAGGAGAAAGTTTATTTTGACCCAGGGCTCCAGAGCTTTCAGTCCATGATCTGCTGGTTTCAAAGCAGAGACATCAGACAGAAGGGCTTGGTAGAGGGATTTTCCTCCTGACACCTAGAAATAAAGAGTCAGGAAGATGCCTGAGGAAAGATCTACCTGCAGCGGCAAACCCCACTGACCTGCTTCCTCCACCTGCACCTGCCTCTGCGTGTCCCACCCAGCTAAGACACTCCTCATTCGATCAGTTCAGTCAGCCAGTGGTTTGGGATCCAACTGCTCCTCTAGGCTGCACCTCTGAGCATGGCTGCATAGGCCACCAAGTCCTCAGAGTTTTGGGGTCCTTTGTATTTAAACTATAAGACATGCATATGATTCTAAGTGTCCACGCCCTTAGAAGAGGCCCCATGCTGGGCTGCCTGTGTGGTAACAGCTCCGCTCTCTTTTCTCCTGGAAGCTCCAGGGGCAGCTGCTGTCAGGGAGAGCTCACTGTGAGGACAGTTCTGTTTCACCTCCCGCTCGCCACAGCCTCAGCTCAGCATTTCAACGTCCAGGCACTGTGCTTCTGTCATGAGAGTGGACCTAGCACTGTGCTTCTGTCATGAGAGTGGACCTCCATCTTCCTTGTTTGCCAGTGTTACCATTGGGGATCAAGGTGAATCCATCGCTCAGTTAAAGGAGGACCCAATACTAACTAAGCACTCAGTGTATGATGATGTCTACTTAAAGTACTCTGCTAACGTTAATCATTTCTCTATCCATTAGCTATGTGTGAAGATTTACATTGCTCTGAGCAGTGCAATATATGTAATTTGAGTGTCTGCTAAAAGCACTTTTTAGAATAGCTTGTTTTGATTTAATACAGAGATGGGGTGGGTTTTAGTAATTATTAGTAGGGAAAAAGAAAGTAGCTGGGACAGATTTAGTAAATTTGAATAAAACAGGGTTAAACTTAACATTGGAATCAAAATCTCATATAATGTAAGAAGTGTAGCAGATGCAAAATATCACTCATTTTTCCAGTGTCAAGAAGGCACACATCTGCCCTAAGATCACCTTTGTCTGTACTTTAAGCATTTATTGACTCTACTTCATTCCTGGTCCACACAGATATTTCTGAAATTGTCTTAGAAGTTACTGTTCATTCAGTCTGTAATACCTCAGTAGCTTCATACAGCTCTTACTCATTTCAACTTTTTATAAAATAGCTTTTCCTCATCATTATTCTGACCAGTTTTGTGATTTTGAAATTATTGGGCCATTTCGTTTCAGACTGTACTGTTTCACCAGCTCGGTGGGAACACCTCTGTCCCGCGCTGGCTTGGGCGGGGCTTCCTGTGAGCTCATTTCTAGCAGCGAGTGACTTCTCAGTCTATTGCTGCACTTTTCTCCACAACATGGGTTACTTTTATTTATTTATTTATTTATTTATTCATTCATTCATTCATTCACTTATTTATTTGGTACTGGGAGTCGAACTCAGGACCTTGTGCTTGCCAGGCAGGTTCTGTACTGCTGAGCTATATCCCCGGCTATGAGTTACTTTTAAAAATCATTAATATTTTGAGCAATTTCTTTCCTTTCCCAATGGAATTAGGGAAAGGAGAGAAAGAGAGAAGGAAAGAAAGAAAGAAAGAAGGGAAATATATATATATACACACATATATATATATATATACACATATATACACACACATATATATATATACACATACAGAAGGATGGCTGAGATAACTGTTCTGTTGATGTCTAATGGTTTATTGAAAGGAACAGATAATACTTGTGTGTTGATTTTGACCAATTTTGCCTGTTTATATCTGGTAATCTGAACAGCTAATTTGAAGAAAACAGTATGCAGCATATCAAACATTGAATTCCTACCATCTTGTTTGGTGAACTCTGTATTGTTTAAAATTTTTTGTTTTTATTTTTTATTCTCTTTAATGGTTTGATTAATCTTGCATTCTTATATCTGGTAATCTGACCAACTCTGATGAAGACCACAATGTGTAATATAACAACCACTTTATCATTTTGTTTTGAAACTCTGTATCATTCTTATTGTTTTTGCTTTGTTTTGTTTTTGCCTATGCTGTTGGTGTTTTGCTATTGTTCTTTTTTTAACTTCTCTTTAAAATAAAAATATCTTTAAAAATTACTAATATTATTAGCTAATAATTGCTTTGTTGTCCCATGAGTATCACTCTAGTAGCACCATCTCTCCCACAGAAGCCAACAATCAGCACATCAAAGAGTATATGAAGTCAGTCAAAACCTTACTTTGAGAGCAGAGGCCAGAAAGAGCAGAACCTTTTGTGACAGGTGTTACAGAGCAAACCCAGCATATCTTTGCTGATTCAACACCTACCATTTGTTGGTCCATGAAGGCATGGATCTGGGGTATACAGTTGCTTTGCTGACAGCCTGGAGGATGCTGTGAGCATTCATCTGGTTTTCTTTGAGGATGGTCTAGAAGTGGGAAAACGCTGTAAACTTTGGCAAGTGCATTGGCCCTCATACCTGTCAGACCTGGCGGCTGCTGTTGTCCCTGCAATTCCGGGCCCTGTGTAGTAAGGGGCATAGATGTGACCCAGGCACTTGGTTAATTCTGACAGAGACTTATTTGGAATGGGAGCATTGTTTTTAAGAATAAAATAGATCATGTAATTTTTCCAAGATAAAGGAAACTGAAATTATTTGAGAGTTTAATATATATTTAAATCAACAACCCCCCGTAATGCTTCCAGAAAACCTGGAATCTGGTTGTGGAAAGCTGGATTTGATTTGATTTGATTTGATTTGATTTGATTTGATTTTTATTTCATTTTGTTTACACCAAAACACAAGGCATAATCTTTTTAATATAGTGCTTGCTACTGCATTTTGTCTTTTAAAATTACTACATATTTGCAGCATACAATGATTACATTCCTTGGGTGACACTGGTACATAGCACATCTTACTGGACATAGCACACTTTAATTCTTAATTAATCTTAATTCTCTTTCATCTGCTTTCCTTCTTTCCATTTTTTCTCTCTCTACCTCTTGATTTCCTTCCAATTTGAGAAAGAACTCCTTCCCTATTTCCTATTATTTGTCTTTTATTTGGCTCTTTGTAGTTCGAGTTTCTCATATGAGAAAAACCATGTGGTATTTAGGCTTGTGGGTTTGATTTTTTTTTCAGTGAATATTATGGTCTTAAGGTGCATCATTTTGCTAGAAGCCACTCAAGTTTATCTTTCTTTATGGAACAGTAGCACTCCATTGTGCGTAAATCCTACATTTTCTTTATCCATTCGTTTGTTGATGGACACACAGGCTGCACACAAGACTTAGCTATTAAGAATTGTGCTGCTTTAAACACGAATATGCAATACAATGCATAGTACAATGTCTTTAACTCTTTGGGGAAGATAGAGAAGGAGGTGAGTGGGGTCAAATGGAATTTCTAGTTCTAGTCTTTTGAGAAATCTCCATACTGATTTCCATAGTGGTTGCATTAGTTTACATTCTCATCCACAATTTAGAAGGTTCCTTTCCTCCCCAGCCTCATGAGTATTTGCAATTATTTGGTTTGTTATTATTTGATACTGGTCACGCTTTCTGGAGTGAGATGGAATCTTGGTGTTGTTTTAATTTGCATTTCTCTAGTGGTCAGAGATGTGACCATTTTTTCATATGTTTGTTGACCACCTGTACTTCTGAGAAGTGTCTATTGGTTTCACTTGTACATTTTTTGATTGAGTTTTATTTTGGGAGGACTGATAATTTGAGTTCTTTATATATTCTTACTATTATTCCTTTGTCCGAGGAATTGCTTGAAATATTTTGCTATTCTACAGACTGTGCTTTCACTCTGTTGGTTGTTTCTTTTGCTGTGCACCATCTCTCATTCCCGACAGCAATGGATGAGCATTCCTGTTGTTTCACATTCTCATCAGCATCTGCTGCTGTCGTCCTGGGAAATATAGAGTGCAGATGTTTCAGGAGTGTGTGGTGCTCTCTCATTATGGAGCTCACTGAAATGCAGTGCTAATCTCTGTCACTAGGCATCTTTTCATAGGTTTTTGCCATATGTATATCATCTTTGATGAGGTTCCCATTCAGATTTTTTGAGTGGTTATTTTCTTCCTTTTGAGTTTTACAAATGTTATGTCTTTTTTTAAAATCAAAGTCTATCATTAGATATAGGCTTGAAAACATACTCTCTTATTGTATGGTCTAGTTTTTCAGTCTTTTCATACTATATTTTAGAGAGCAGAAAATTTCTATTAAATCTGTTATCAATTTTTTTGGATCACATATTCGCATTTTATCTCAATGGTCATTATTATACCCAAAGTCATCTGGATTTATTGTTTGTTTCTTCTGACATTTTATAAGTTTGAATTTTATGTTTTTGCATGTGATCTATTTTGAGTTAATTTTGTAACATCTATAACTAGATCAAATTTGTGTGTGTGTGTGTGTAGTTATTATAGAATAATTGTTAAAGGGGCTATCTTTGTTCTATTGTATTACTCTTGCTTTTTTGTCAAAGATCTGTAATCTGTCAAAGATCTGTTATATTTCTCAGTTGTACATTCTATTTTATTCATCTGCTTGTCCCTTATTTGACCAATACTTGCTTACATTAGTTTTACAATATATGTTAAAGTTAATTAATGTCAGTTTTTCAGTTTTGCTATTTTGGAATTTTGATACACTCTTCTTTTTCTTCTGCCTCTTCACACAAATTTTAAAATCAGTTTTTCAGTATCCAGATAGAGCTTTCTGGGGTTTTTACCTTAATTCCACTGGAACTATGGATCAAGTGTGAAGAACTGACACTGTGGTGGTGAGCCTTCTTACCTGTGAACATGGAATATGTCTTCTTTGATTTAGTTTTCCGCTGGTAACTTTCTTCATATAAATTATGACATATTTTGTTAGATTTATATCTAAGTCATTTCTTGTGGTATTGTAAATAATACTCTGTATTTAAATTTCAGATTCTGTCAGTTTGTTGCTAGCATGTAGGAAAACTATTAATTTTTGCCCATTAATCTTGCATCTGAAATCTTCCTATAATTATATAATAGCTCCAAAAGTTTTATGGTGACACTTCCAGATTTTCTGCTTTAAAGATCACTACACATTTGCACACAATTAGGGTGGTTTTTTCTTACCTATACTTTCTACTTCCTATTCTTTTCTTATTTAAATAGTTTGACATTCCGATAGGATTTTTCATAGGAATGATGAGATGGACATTTTTGCCTTCTTGATCTCAGAGGGAAAGCATTTGAATTTTTTTATTAATTATGATGCTAGTTGTAGGATTCCTTGTGAATATTCTACAGATTTCTATTTCTAGTCTCCTGAGGTTGTTTTATACATCAGGACTGGTTGTCGATTTTGTCAAATGCTTTTGTAGATCTGTTTATTTTTAAAAACTATGCTTGTGATTACCTCTATAATTTTTCAGTTTTTCAACAGTCTCACAGATACAGGATAAATCAATGGGGCTATGGGTTGTAATAAGTATTATACATGGTCAAGTTCTGTTTGCTAATACTATGTTGAAAACTTTTGCCCTGTGTTCATGGCCTACTAATCATAGCTTTTCTTCTCATGGTGGCTTCTTCTGGCTTGGGGGTCAGGTTAATGTTGGGTCAGGAGGAGTCAGGATGTGTTTTCTCTGTTTTTATTTCATGAGAGCCATTGGGAGCATTGGTGTGACTTTTTCCCTGAACTGTTTGGAGGAATTCACAATGAAATAAAACGAGTTTGGTGCTTTCTGTCTCACAACATTGGTAGTTATTGATTTTGCTTTTTTACTCTACATAAACCTACTCAGAATATCTATTTCTTCTTGTAGCAGTTTTAGTAGATTGTGTTTTAGAAAGAATTGGTCCACTTTCTCTAATTTATTATCTTTAGGGGCATAGTTATTATGTTTTGGGGCATAATATTTAATGTCCATAAGTTCTGTGGTAGTAGCCTCCCTTTTGAATGAATACCGGATTTGAAAGTCTTCACACCTCCTTTTTGGTCAGATGCAAGTCATCTCTAGAAGCTCACATACATTGTCCATCATTGTGGTTATATTTACCTGAACATCATGATGCTATTCCTCTCCTTTGCTCCTACCTGGCATGCTCTTCTCATTTCCCTTTCTCATCGGGTGTGGCTCCCAGGAGAACGCCACTCATAAACTACCTCGGTGCTAACCCCCGGTCTGAGTCAGTCACCCAGGAATGCCAGCCAATAACAGTGTTTTCAGGAGAGTACAAGAAGTAGCATCCTCAACACAGCAGGATGAATAGCTCCAAGCTCTTGTCTCCATACAGAAATATGGACAGCACCCAGAAAGATCAGACATTCAAGAAAGCCCTACAATCTCACTGAGGCTTATTTTTAGGCACAAGGGAGACATAAGTAGATTAGAGGTTATCAAACTGGGGTAGATGGAACATTATTTTTCAATGAGCCCAAAGTTTCTATTTGGGTTAAAAAATTCTGGATGTAGATAATGATGAAAATTGCACAATGTTTTAAACATAATTAATGCTATAGATCTTTATACTTAAAAAAGATTAAAATAAAAAACTTTTGTTACAGACTTTGCCACAGTAAGATGCATCAAAACATGCTTTATTTTTTTCTGGAATTTTTTTGAATCTATTGAAAGCTCTCTCTTTATATATTTTGTTTCATGTTCCAAGATAAGTAATTTATCTATGTTGATTAGGAAATCCCAAATTTGGTTAGGAAAAATTAATTCTCAAAAACAGAATAATACCAATTGATAAAATGTATTTTACTGTATATTATTAAACAGAATGGTATCTCATTCAATTCCTTAAGATTCATTGTCCTTTGTGACAATCAGTAAGTTTATATAGCAATGCAGAAATTTCATTTAGGTTCCAATTAACTAATCAGTCAGTATGTGTTTGTTAGGACCTACACAATGATCTCTTTAAATCAGACCCTATTGGGAATTTAAAGGCAAGTTTAATGGGAACTGAGATAAATACAGAACATGATTTAAAAATGGCTGCAATGATATTAATCATTAAGATACAATTCAAGTTGAAATGGTTCTAAATTACCTATAAGGGTAATTTAGTCTTTAGCAAGAAGTGTTGGATATCTGGGTTATCGTACATTCAACTTTTTTGTAGAGTGGGCTTGGGTTACTTGGCAAGCAACGGGAGCTGGACACTTTATGAATATTGATAATAGCAGTTAGTAAGAGCAATTATAGCTATAATTACAGATATAATAGCAATACCTTGGAGGTAATGTTATAATTTAGGCCAAGGTAATGAATCATTACAAAAAGGGGATATAAAAAGAATAAAAAGCTTTTTAGAGAAGTGCTTTAGTATTTATATTTTTGGTTTCAAAATGGCAAATCCAGCCAAATAGAAACTAATTGATATCCGGTGAACAGTCAGCAGACTTTGCTGGTACAGGGCTCTACAGAAGGAGTCTTGCCCTCTGGGTGGCTCCAGCCTACGAAAGTCAAGCCCTTGCTGATGAACAAATGAATGATCTGACATTTACCACTTACTAGGGGGAAACATAGGTGCTGGGTGGGACATTAATTAAAATAAAGTATTAAAGAGATGTACTGAATAGCCATGGTGAACACGAAGTTTTAACTTTGTACCAAAATCCATCAGATGTTACATCCTTCAGTTACAGCAAGGGTTGTGAAGAAAGCTTCTCCTGGAGATATGAGAGCTTGAGGTCCATGGCGAGGGAGTTCTACGTTGCTGGGTATGTGAGTGTGTGCAAGAGAAAGAGAACAGCTTAATTCTATCAGTAAAACCGGAAACATTTGTGTATTGGTACTTACTTTCCTATCACTTCTTCAAAGTCACATAATTCTAAAATTATGTGCTCAGTAGTACCTAGCTGCTGATTACCGGGATGGGACCTGTATACACATTTCAGGCATTCAGACGCCTAGATTGATCGAAGGGCTCTTTATGAAGAGAAAAGGCGGTGAAGTAAGAGTCTGGGGAAGAAGAAGCAGAGAGAAAAACGCATTTTAAAGAACACGTGAGATATCACTGTACGAGCCGCTTTGCAGCCTCGGTAGGGAGATGAAGTCTGTCTACCGCAAGCAGCATGAGGAGCTGTTCTACGAAGATGATGGGCTGCTGCTAGAGGCCAACAACGTCTGAAGGGCAGGATGCTTGCCCCGTACTCAGAAGCCTGGGAGACCCCCTCCCAGTGTGGTCTGAAGGGGACAGCAGTGCTCTTTCCCCTGCGGGGTCTGTGGCTTAGGAACATGAAGATCTCATGTCCTACGTAGGGGGGAATCACTTCCTGCAGCAGCAGTGGTCACCATAAGGAGCAGGTGGGGACCGGAAGGGGAGGTAGGGACCTGGGCTGCTCTCTACTGGGATCTCAGGTTTAGCTAGGAAGAGTTCTGAGGGCATCCGAGAGACCACAGAAGCAGGGAATGTGCTGGCACAGCTGGTTTGCCTTCAGTGGCCTGTGAGCCACTGAATGGAGGAAAAGATACATGTTTTCCGTCATTCAGATGGGACGACAGCATATATGCTTTTAGTTGACACAGGCAGAATGACGTCTCTGGATGACCATGTAATGATACCTTTTCGCTACAAGTTGTCCTCCACTATATATGCCACGAAAGGTGCACCAAAAATGTGACTTCCGGTCAGACCAGCCCATCTCACCTACTGGACGCGCACTGGTTTACCGATTCGTTGAACAATTGGTCATCCCTTTATTTCTGCTTCCTCTCTATGGTGGTGATAAGGGAAGGTTTGAGGAACGTCCTTCAGTGTGTGCGTTTGTTCTTGTTGCTAATTATGTTTATTCAACAACTCTTGCATTTCTTCCTTAAGACAACTTTTTCCATTGTGTTTGTACCTCAAGAAATGTTTTGTTTTGTTTTGTTTTTAAAGACAAGTAACTCTTGATCCCATTTGGAATTTATTATAACTGGTATAGTACTCTGTTAAAATCTGTATGATGTAAATATTGTGATTTAACTTCTTAAGCTCCTATTCGTAAATGGGAAAATAGTTTGTAAAAATTGAGAAGAACAACAGGAAAATTGTGAACTTACTATAAAGTTAAGACACAGGCAACCAATTTGTTTACTTAAAAAGAATGAACGTATGCGTTCATAGAAACCTCATAACAGAAAGATCAGGGCAGCACTTTTCACAAAGACCAAAATGAGAAGAAATGCACAAGTGGAGAGGTAAACGGGTTAGTTTGTGCTGTGGAATACTACTCACCAGAAAAAAAGAATCAATTACTGTTGCTCACCAGACAAAGTAGGTTGTTATGGTTTAGATCTAAAATGTCCCCCAAAAGTTACAGGTATGAGTTTCAGAGATGAAACTATTATGGGTGATAATGGAGCACTAACCTCAAGGAACAGTGAATCCACTGATGAGACCACAGCTAACTGTGCTGTTAGGAGGTGCAGCCTGATTGTAGGAAGTGGATCTCTGTGGGTGGGACCTGGGAGGCTGTGTTTCCGTCTCTAGCTCCTCCTCCTCTCTGCATCTCAGCTCCAGTAAAGTCGGTGGCCTTACCCTCATCGTGCTGCTTCTGCCTTAGAGCAGATAGCCATGCACTGAAACCTCTGAAACCGTGGGCTGTAGTAAATTTCATTGCTTTAAATTGTTTTGTCAGACACTCGGTCACAGCAATGAAAAACTGACTAGTTACTCAAAAGAGACAAAGCAGAAAAATGCACACTTACGATGCCATGTACTAAAAGCAAAAGAGCAGGTAAAGCTAAGTTACAATGACAAAAGACAGTGCTTGATCTGCAGAGTTTATGGAATGCGTATTGTTTCTCAGAAATAAATTGACATTGCATTAATGATTAAATGCATGAAATTTATAGAGTCGATTTTTGAGTATATTAGTCAGATTTCTATTATAAGAGAACACATGAGGCTGGGTAATATAAGGAGAACAGGTTTATCTAGCTCACCTCTGGAGGTCCAGGACATGAGCCAGCATACATCCAGCTTTTGCAAAGGCACCTAGCCAGGTAGCATCAAAATGTGGGAGCAAGAGAGACAGAAGTAACCCAGGGTCCTCTGGGAGCTACCTCAACCCCCTTCAAGGGCACAGCTCACATTCCACAAGCATCTCCTGGAGCCCCCAGGCCCATATTACTCAGCACTTCTCAGATCCCTGCACCAGGGGCTGGACACATTAGCCCCTGGGAGGCAAACACACGCATATCTTAGCACTGAAATATATGGCGCATTATTCTTTGATCCCATCTAGTGGGTTGACAATGGAGTTCACAAAAGCTTGCTTTTACCTCTGATTACAGGTGGCTTCCACTCCTCTAGGCGTTTCCTCTCCTTCTCATTGTGAGGGGTAAGCATCTCATAGTGGTGAGATGTCCTTGTATTCACATAGGGAGGACACCGTTATGCACTGCGTCTGCATCTCTGAATTTATGACATGGCTACTCCCACAAGATAGGCAACCAGTGGACCTGGGTGTGTCAGCATTGGCACAGCCTCACAGAGGCCTGGAAATATTGAGATCAGATGGAAGGGCAGGAAGGAGGAAGGCATTCCATGAGCAAGATGCTGAACAGAGTTTTCAAGCTCACAGCAGAGGTACTATATGCATTATTTTCATTAAATTTATGATTTTTTTATTTTAAAGGGAGAAAAAAATAAAAATGGTACAGAATTTTATAACAAGATATTATGAAACTAATAATGGTTATTATATTGCATATTGTTATTTTCAAAGTGGCTGCTCAGGTTAGAAGATACAGGCATGCAAAATTGATCAAAAGAGTATAAGCACTGTTTCTTTAAGTAAAATAATTGAAATTAGTGGTACAATGCTCTTAGCTATTTCATGTGCGTTTGTGTGTTTATATACATACATATATTCCTTCCATTCTTTCTCCCTTCCCAGGTGATCTTTTCTTTTGAGCAGTTTCTTTCCCTTTCACAATGTCTATTGAACCTTTTGGATCTTATTTACTCTTTCAGTTTCTTACACAGAGGAGGCAATATGATGTTTACACATGCAAGTCTGGTTTATTTCATTTATGAGTATGGTCTCTAGTTGCATCCATCTTTTCTACAAAAGCCTTGAGTTTATCTTTCTTTATACTTGAGTACTACTCCATTGTATAAAAATACCACAACTTTTTATCCATTCCTTGGTGATGGGTATTTGAGTGGTTTGCAAGATTTAGCTATTGCACTGCTGACAACATGGTTGCATATATCGCTGCAGTATGATGTTTTCAATTCTGGGAAAATACCCAGAAAGGGAATGGGTTGAATGGGACCTCTAACTCTAGTTTTTTGAGGAATCTCCACACTGATTTCCACAGTGACTGTAGCAGTCTGCACTCCCCACCAACAGTGGAGAAGTGTTCCTTTTTCTCCACATCCTCGCCAGCATTTGTTATTGGTTGATTTCTTGATAATAGCCATTCTTTCTGGGATGAGATGGAATCTCAGTGTTGTTTTAATTTGCAACGCTTGAATGACCAATGATGTTGAACATTTTCTCATATGTTTATTTGCCATTTGTATTTTTTCATCTGAGAAGTGTGTATTCATCTCAAATGCCCATTTTTTTGACTGGGCCTTTGAATTTTGGGGACCTGATTTTTTTCAATTCTTTATATGTTTTAGATAGAAGTCCTTTGTCTGAGAGACAGTTGGTTAAAATTTTTTTCCAATTCATAGGTTTTCCTTTCACTCTATTGGTGATTTCTTTTGATGTGCAAAAACTTTTTAATAAAATGAGATCGCATTGTTAATTCTTTGAAGTATTTCCCCTGCAGTTTGCTTTTGTTCATGTACTCACTGCCTACCCCTATGTCTTCAAGATTTCTACCTACTTTCGCTTCTAGTAGATTTAGTGTTTCTGTTTTAATAGTAGGTCTTTAATCCATTTTGACTTTAGTTTCATGCTTGGTAATAGAT
>NW_004955403.1:54949248-55095626 GCF_000276665.1 Chinchilla lanigera
AAGAACTTGAAAGTCACACACTTGAAATTTCTGAAATGAGAGCAGCTGAGGTAAATAAACTACTCCAGGTGGGTATGGAGCAAATCAGATCAGAAACAATGTCTCAGGTAAAAAAAAGAAATGATAATCATAATGGAAGAATTGCTCAGCATATCTAAAGAAGACATAGATTAAAAAACAAAGAAGCATACAAAAATGATGGAAAATATGAATGAACAATATAGGAAAAAATTAGAATGTATGAAACAGATTTAAAGAGATATCCAGGAAATTAAAAATGAAACAGAATGTGTGAAACAGATTTAAAGAGATATCTATGGAAATCTAGCAAAACCACTGGAATGAAACTGAAGATAGACTTTCAGACCTCAAAGACAGGGTTGCAACTAGTGACCATGAAAAGAATCTCTTAATAATAACAAAAAACTAGGAAATAACAATTTAACAGCTGTAAGATGATGCAAAGAAAAATAATATAAGCCTGATAGGTGTCAATGAAAAAGCAGGTGTCAGTATAAATGACATGGAAAGACTACTTGCAGAAGTAATAGCAAAAAATTTCCCAAGCATTGCAAAAGAATATGTCATGCAGATAAGTGAGGTATACAGAACAAACTAGTTAGCCATAATCAAAATAAATCTACACCCAGACATATAATAATTAAGACCCCAGAAATTCAGCACAAGTACAGAATATTAAAAGCTATTAGAGAAAAGAAACAGATCACCTATAAAAGAAAGCCCACTGGAAGCACATCAGACTTCTCAACACAAACCATAAGCCAAGAAGAGCTTGGAGTGATGTTTTCCAAGTCCTGAGAGAAAATCACTTCCAACACAGACGAATGTACCCTGCAAAACTATCTTTCAAAATTAATGGGGAAATAAAATATTTTCACAACAAAGAATGAAAGAAGAAATTCAAAGAATGACTGAAGAAATTCAAAGAATGACTGAAGAAATTCATGACCACAAACCAACCCTACAAAGAATACTGAAAGATCTTCTAGAAAAAGATAAAAGTGACCACACTTCTGAGAACTACAACAGAAAGAAACCAAAATGCAAGGCAAGCAATTAAACAGAGGGAAAATTTAGGGAACCAGCAGTAGGAAAATAACATGATAAATTTATGATATTTAAATTTCTGAATTTCTGAAAATATTATGTGACATATATTACATGACTGTAGGTAAAAATGTATGTTTTTGAACCCATAAAATAACTGTTAGTATGTTTTCTTTTTTTACTCAGTTCTAATTTCTAATATCCTGAGTATATTTTAATATCTGGAAAGATAAGATTAAAAGTTATTATCCTTTATTGTTCATTTATACCCTCTTCATTTTCTAAATAAAACATAGAATCACTCTGTTAAAATGTAACTTTTTTGTATTTTCTATCTTCTTATTTATCCATCCATCCACTAGCTTACTTGTATATGTATTTATCAGTTTAAGGAATTATCTCTGTATACTGATTGTATAACATAGTATGTAAAAATTAGTGACAATGTCAGAATTTGTGCAATGTCTTCAGAAAAACTATGCAGGATTCTATTTTTACTGTTCAGGATACTTATTTCCTAATGAGGAACATTGCTAGAAATAAAGTCTGCCTGATGGGACAAATACAAATTATGGTCAGAAGCACCAACTCCAAATAAAGCGATAGCTGATTGCTTAGTGTGAACACTTCCTTCTTTTCACTTAAGCAGCACTTTCTAACTATGTTGGTATGATGTTTTCATAACTAATTAATTCAGAAACCTGCAGGGTTTCATTCTGACTGGAGCTAGTTCACCCGCCACGAGAGTCCCTGCCAGTGTGCCCGTCTGGGCACCATGGGCATGTGGGGGCAGGGCCTGGAGGACACTCAGAAGCAGGAAGATCGGTGCTAAGGGACAGGAGGCAAACCCAGCCAGGCAAACCCCACAAGAGCTCCCTGGGACAAAGAGTCCAAAGTAGTCAAACTCGAAGCAGAGGCAGTGATCAGAGACAGGAGGAGCAGGACTGGAGTCCATGTATGTCCACTGCATGACACACAGCGAGAGTTAGGAGAGCAAGGGTGGCCCAGTTAATAACTAAGTGCTGTGTGCTATGAAAGTGCTCAGCTTTAAAGGAAAGGAGAAGCGTGAGTGGTACCACAAGTGTGAGTTCACTCCAGCCATTCTGTGGCACATTCCCACGTCAGATAATCACACAGTACCCCAAAACATACATACTTTGTATGTACCAGCTTAAGAACAAATAAACAAAGTGAAAGGCAGTATAAAATCATGTTGTACATCATGAATTTTTGTTTGTTAATTAAAGTAAATAAATAAATATATCCCTAAAGCATCTGCAGGGAATAAACAATAAAGAGTAACAAGGCATGAACTTGTGATGGGGAGAGATGAGACGAGATTCACCCTAGGAGAGAGCAGCCAGCTAAGAGAGAAAGGCCCGGCATGCGAGGCCTGCAGGGAGGGCAGGCTGAGGTGGGCAAAGGCAGCCTGCCTGGCTGGGAAGAAAACGCCCAGGAGGATGTGATGTTATTCCTCAGGGATGGTCTTTGCAGCGCTGCGCGTAACACCCCCCACAAATGTATGCTTTGAACAGCATGGCAATGATCACGGGAGTTATGCTAGACCTACTAGACACTGATATTTAATGCTGAGGATTGGTAACAAAAGTAAATATGTATATTTTAACTCTAATATTTTTATAAGGTAAAGACGCAATAAAAACTAGAAGGACAAAATAAAATTACCTAGTAGAATATAACTGAGATTGCTAGGGAGTTTTAGTATAATTTTATTTGTCTATTTTAAAGTATCTATGATGGCTGTATTTAGAATGTACAGGAAAAATTCACTGAAGTTTCTATTTATAAAGGAGTGACTTCTTTGTGCCAGTGACTTCTGGCTCCAGACATGCAGTGACCTTGACATCAGATGCACAGAGTTCCCTCACTCTAGATACACAGTGACCTACTTTATCGGAAGTGGCTCATGCACTGAGGAGGTTGAGAGGTGTCACGGTCTGCTCTCCAGCCTGAGGCCAGGGTCCTTGTGGTGCAAGCTCCTCCCTGAGTGTGAAGGCCTGAGCAAGAGCTTACTTGTCTACTGGGAGAAGATGGATGGTTCACACTGAGAAGAGAGACTTTATCTTTCTACCTTGTCCTTTTGTTTTGTTTTAACCACAGCATCTTGAGGCACTGGGTGATGCTACCTCTCCCCCCTCCCCCCCGTGAAGTTGGAAGTTCATGCACTCCACAGATGCGAATGCTCTTTTCCAGAAACATCCTCAGACTTGCCCAGAAGTAACATTTTCCAGCTGTCTGAACATCCATGGCATAGCCACACTGACACACAAAATTCACCATTGCACGTTATACTCAACAAAATAAGAACAACTGCAAATTAATCTTAGAGGAAGAATTAGTCCTTCTATTGCAATGGGAAGGGAGGCAGAGAGATATAAACCATGCACACACTGTGAGAAAGATAAGTTATTTCTGATGGAAGCTATCAGAGTCAAGGGAGAAATTTACATATCTATCTAGATAAACAATGTCACAGCCAGCTTGAACATAGTTGGCCCTCCTCAGAACCTACTAACACGTCCAGTGTCAGTTAGTAGGCAGTGTGGGTGTCAGTGACAAGCACCATACACTTGGCTATCTATAGTTGAAGATGGGTACTGGGTTACTTGGTGAGCAAACTGGCAACCAGGAATGATAGTGCTGTTGTCTTGTCTAGCCGGGTCCCTACAGCTTGTATTCCTGAGGAATACAAGTGTCTCACTCTGAGCAACAGGTAGATTCACATTTTTCTGGTGCTGTTGGTTTTTGGTTGGTGATGGAAATTTTACAGTGAAGTAATCAGCCTATGGGTTCTTTATTGGTGTTCCCCTACTGGAACTCGGGCTCCAGAGAAGCAGGACACTGGGTTTGGTTGATTTTTTGTTTGTTTGTTTGTTTGTTTTCCAGTACCAGGAATCGAACTCATGACCTCACACTTGCCAGGCAGGCGCTGTGCCGCTGAGCTAAATCCCCAGCTCCAGGACACTGGGTTTGGTTGTTACACATTAAGGGAAAACAGTAGGTATACACATACAGTGGGGAGTAGCTATCCTGCAGATCGAAAGCTGTGGCTATATGGGAGGATCAGTTCTAGGAACCTGTGTCCAATATCCTATATTTAATAATATGTAGTTAATAATACTGTACTGTGCAGTTAAACCACTGCGAAGAGGACAGATACATTAAATGTTCTTACCACATGATAAAATGAAAGTGAAATGAGGAATTCAACCTGAATGCTGAGAATCTTTGCGAAGGCCTGCAGTAATACTTGAGTGAACAGTTAGGTAGTGGTTACTATTCCTAATAAAGTGTTGTCACCCACACAAACCTAGTGACATTTTAAAGAAATATTTACATATTTAGTAAAATTATTTACCTGAAGATTTATATTTCATGTATTATCAATTTCAACATTTTCAAACTTAACATCTGATTACAGGATTTATTGTTTTATTTCAAATACCTATTTAACCTTTTATAAAATTTTTTCATTCTTGCATAGCATTTGTATATTTCTAATGTACTGCCTGTACTTTGTTCTAAGTTTATAGAGTCTGAAGTGTTTCAAATAATTTAAATTATTCATCAGTTTAACTGATAGTTTTTTCCTATTTTCAAATTCATTCATTTCTACCTCACCTCTGTTCTGTTTAGACTGTTGGGTTTTTGTTTCGTTTGTTTTGTTTTTGTTTTCTTTTTGGTTTGTTTGTTGGCCTTAAGACTTTGTAGTTTGCAAGTGCTTAAATTTATTATTTTTGAATGAATCTTTTATTTTTTGATACTCTTCATTTGATTGTTGCAATCTTTGAAGTATATATTGTTACCTTGGAGTTCTTTTTGATAATAGCTCTTGTGTTAATATCAAGAATTAATAAAAGTTCTTAACTTTATTACTCATTTCTTAAGGGACATAATGCCCATTCACAAAAGTATTATTTAAAAAATATAATGAAGGCACATTCTGATTATAAGCCCATAGCACCAAATAGACACAAGTGTGTGCTAGAAGGACACAATCCTCGTGACCTTTCTGAAAATAATTCTGGACATGTCTTTGGGTGCTTTTGGAAATGTCAACTGACAGACCCAGATGACAGAGGTACAGTAAAACATACAATTCTCTTTCCAAATTTTTATGTATCAAAATACACATTACAATGGTAATCATATGATATACATCGAATAATGTATACTGAATTAATGCTTTCTGGAAGTTTATAGTGCCACATTTAAACACTAAATCAGACATTTCCTTGCCATTATTTTTCCGCTGTGTTCCCACAGCTGGGTATTTCTGCTTTGTGGCTGTAAATTATGTTGTACTTAAAAGACATTTGGACGTGCATGTTGTACCAGTTCTTCCTCTGCCATCTCGCTCTGTCAACAAATTTGTGATAAAGCAGTTCTTCTGCTCTATTATTCCCTTGGATTTAGCATGTTATGCAATTTAGAAGGAGAAATAATCAATTAGTATCAGAGAATAACATTTTCTTTGAATTTTTTTCTGAGTATTTGCTTTTGGAAGCTACCCCTGTAGAAATTGGTTGTCTCTAAATCTTATCCATCCGCTGCTAAGCTATAATATAATTTGACACCTATTTAAGCACTGACTGGTCCAATGTTACATTTAAATACCTCTTCTCATTGTTTCTAATGGGCATCTATTAGGAGTACCTGAAGGGGTGAATGTATGCGACAATGCTAACGTTTTTGTATAACACTCAAGTTGTGGGTGTGTTAATGAGATGTAGGCAATTCAAGATTGACGAAGAACTATTACCATATTTAACACTTAAACTCCACAAACTGACAGTGATGTAAACCATCAGAAATATTTTCTAAAAGGTATTGGCCATTGGTTTTTTTTTTTTTTTTTTTTAAATTCCTTTTACTTTTAATTTCCAAAAAGATTTGTTAAGAGTGGGTCGCGAAGACTGTAGGCAATGTTAATCTATCCATGGAGATGTAAAGTAGATTTATTTGTGCAAGGCCTGTTAATTTCTTAACTTAAAACACCAAGTATTTTATGGTGAGAAATTTAGCTTTATACTGAAAATAAGATGAGATGTTACAAAGCAAGGCAACGTGCTTTTTTACAAGTAGCAGCAAGGGTCTGATTAAAACTAATATAAATAAGTTATTTTCATGTTAACAAATAATGAAATGTGTTTAGCTGTAATATCAGCCCGGTGAAACCATAATCTTTATCTCCTTATGTGCACAGATGAAGTGGTTTCTTTTATGGCTTCTTTCTGCTGATATAGCAGAGCAGGCTCCCGAGTAGCCCATGTGCTGGGGTAGCAGGTGCTGTTGATAACTGCTATGGGGAGCTCCTTGTCCTGGTCACAACAGAGGTCCTGAGTTATACCTTGCCTGAACTAAATTAGGTATTTACAATGCTCTACATAGACCTTCTAGCTAGTAAGACTGCACTGTTAATGTCACAGAAATGAAATGAGCTGATTGCTATAAAAGTACTGGCTACAGCAGCAGCTGCAGGCTGTGCGGCCCGTGGTGTCAGCATAACAGGGAGCCTCCCTCCAGGATGTGTTCAGAACCAGGAGACACACTGTGCCTGCAGAAACCAGGAAACCAGGAGACATTCTGCTAGAGAAAGGGGAACGTCACGGGGCTGTGCTACCCCAGTAGGAAGTATCATGATCATGCATTTCAAGTTTTATGAAATTACATGGTTTTGAATTTTATATCACAACAAAACCTTAGCAATTCATTACGTTCCAAAATATAGAAGAAATTATATGGGTTAATAAAACACTATGAGAACTTGGCTCTTGCTAAGGACAATGAGGCCCCAGAATATATCCAACTTATAGGGAGTCACTCTTGGAGGTGCTTATGAAGAAGTGACACAGTGCTATCACTGTGAGGATGCACTGGAAATGCCTTAGGAGGTACTGTCCTATCATTACCAACCTAGTAATGCATAATCTTAGACTTCACAAATGCACACAGATTTTTTTCTTAAGTCCGAGTCTTAGTTTGTTCTGTGAGTATGGTAAGAACTTCAAAGGTAAAGGTCTCATTAATCCTCATGAAAATCCTGCAAAGTAGTTATTATATTCCATTTTTCATAGATGAGAAAAAATGAGTCCCAGAGTAGTTAATAAGTAATTGGACAAATATGAAGAGCTGGGAAGTGGAGAAGCGAGGGAGAAAAAAATATATCTGCTCTTAGGATCTAAATTCTTACCAGCTGGCTCAAATGCCACCATATGTTTTACTAGATTTCCCATAGGATTCCCTGAGGAAATTAAGCCCCACAAAGACAAGATCACAGAGAAAAGTTTTACTTCCATACTTTTCAGAAATAAATGTATGTACATGTATACTTTTCAAGGAAAAATAAATTTAATAATACTAGATATGTAGTGAAATAAGACATTATCAAAAGTAGTCTTGTTTCCTTGACAGGGTGGGTCACAATGAAACCTAATTAAAAAAATGAATGTTAGAGTTCTGCGCTGTGAAATGCATGACCCACTCTAGCTGGTTTAAGCAGAAAAGATGCATGAAAGAATATTAAAACATGAAAGAGTGTAAGAGATCTTCTCTGCGGGATACTACAGCACTTGCCTGGGCATACATCTCTACTGCTGGGCTCCATCATGGCACCAGTGAGCAGAGGTTAAGCAGAGGAACTACTGCTGGACACTCTGCTACTCACATTTGGGAAGCAGTGAGACTCCTCCCTATGCTCTACTCCTCACTAGAGGTATTCTATGTGGCATATTTCTTTCGAGGCATTCTTTTCCAAATAAAAATCACATGTATGTGCCTTGCATTCTGGGTCTTAGCATGTAAATGTATTTTTGCGTCAAATGGATTTCTTACTATTATGTTGGCAAAATAGAATGAATAAAGTGAGAAGTTTTTCCCAAAGAAATCCTTCTGGGGATGACGTCACTATAGAAAGGACTTAGAAAAAGGATACATATCTATAAAGCACTTTTGGGTCAGTCACGCTAGTAGATTGGCCAATACTGTTTGCCAACCATTTCATGAAGATGTTTTGTCAGTTGTTGCATCAGAGCTGTGGGGTACAGGAGAGCCATTCATTTGAATTTCCCCAGTTGATGTAGAACTATTGCGTGTCTCAACTTTATAACACTCAAATTCATAGACTCACCATCCTGGGTAAAATGTACGTACCCAAACTTCTGTAAAGGACTGTGAAGGGGTCATGCCAAAGCTGCCATGAGTAAAATAATTTAATAATTAGAATTTGAAAAAGCAACTGTTTAGAGAAAATGAAAGGCTTCAAACCAGAAAAAGTCACAGGAGATTTTATTTTCTGCAAATGCCAGAAGTGGAAAGAGTCATGGTTTCACCAACACCCTGTCGATGAATGTGTGGAAGGGTGGGTGGTCTTCCTGACTCCAGGCTCCAATCAGTCCAGCTCGAGCTGGATAACATTGATGAAGGAGCCGCCCAGAGGCCTCAAAACCTCATAAAGAACAGACAGGAACAAAGGCCGGAAGACAAGAACAGATGAGTTCTCTCACTTTTGTTTTTCTTTTTAAACAGACTTCAGTTCCAATCTGTACACATTTTTGCAAATGATTTGGCATGTTAGAAGACAGACTCCAAGGATGCCAGACAAATGGAGATGAATTTCCTCTCAACCAAAATTTTTGACCAAGTACCAAATTACACAGAACTAAGTGTTCCAGGGTAGCTTACAAAACATAATAAACTAACCAAATCATGAAGTCATACATAAAAAGAAGAGAGATTAGCCCCTGCATATGAAGGGAAAAACATTTGCAATATCATTCCAAGCAAGTGACCTATTCACTAAAATATGAAGATGTATTTTAGCGTAGCATAGAATGTGTAGCATAGAATGTCTGTAACGTGTCGTTGACAATGTACATTGCCTTACTTCCACTGAAAACTACAAGACAATCAAAAAAAGAGGAAAATATGATCCCTATTCAGGTAAAGAGAATCATCAATGGAAAATGAACCTGCCAATGTTGTCATGAAGGAATTAGCAAACAAAAACTTCAAAGAAACTACTATGTTTAAGGAAATAATTGCACAAAAAGTATTAAATTAAAATAGTAAATAGTGTTAAGTGAAAATATAGTATTAATAAATAGTATTAAGTGAAAATATAGTACTAATAAGTAAACAAAATGGAGCTCTCAACAAACTACAAAAACTGAAATCAAAATTCAATAGCTGAGATCATCATTTAAATAGAGGTAAAGGAAAGCACAAGTATCAAAGCTGAAGGTACATCAAAGAAATTTCCAAAGCAGTCAGGAAAAAAAAAACTGTAGGGAAGCAGCGTGTGTATATGTGTTTATGACTGTGTGCTGGAGGGGCAGGTAGAGAACATCACGGAATCAGAGTGAATTGTGGACAATAGTAAAAATGTTTTTGTCTTAGTTATGTCCTTGTCGCTGGGAGACAATACCGGACACCAACAATTTAAATGAGAAGAATACAATTTGACTCATGTTTTCTGTCCGGAACCAGCTGACTTCAAGGCAGAAAGGGCCTGGTGGAGGAGAGCCAATCACATCATGGCACCCAAGAAACAGAGGGGTGAGGAGGGAAGGAATGGCTTGGCAAGAGATGCACGCATCCCATCCGGACCATGTTTTCGAGTCCTGCCTCTTCTGTCCAAGCCCTACCTGCCACCAGCCAATCAGCTGTAATGCCCTAGTCATCCAGCCACCTTCTGAAAGCCATGCCTCTGAGCACGTGAGAGTGCTGTTGGTCATTCCTGACCTAAACCATAACAGTGTCTTAAGCTTATGAAGTCCCCAAAGAGAATAGATGACCAGACAGAAGCCTAGAAAAGTAATGGCTAAATGTTTCTCAAACTGTATGGGAAATATGCAAAATGAGAAAAATGCAATGGAGCAGCAAATACATAATTTGTTCCTAAATACTTCGAAGGTAGACATAAAAAGAAAATCTCAAAGCTATCAGCAATAAGAATAATGGCTTACGTGTCACCCAAATTGTTTGTTTTTTGTTTTTTTTTGTTTTTTTTTTTTGGTTTATGTCACCCGAATTTATGGAAGTCAATAGGACATTCAAAATGCTGGAAGTGAAGGAAGGAAAAAGTCCAAGGGAAATTTTATATCCCATGAAATTATATTTCTAAATCCATAATAGGTGAAAAAAAGAAGGGCCTTATTTTAAACATAGCTGCAATATAGTAAGTGTTGAAGGAAATTTTTTAAGTTGAAGGAAAATGACTTCTAGAAGAAATATCAACAGCACTGAAAATACAAAAAATATCAGTCGAAACAGGACAGTCACTCAATCTGTTTCTTTATGTATAGAGATGTGTAGACACACATACTTAATTGACATGTTGGAAGGGTTTACATTATATTCTTACAGAGCAGGTGTGTACACATGGATTAGACACACACAGACACATTTGTACGCTTTGGGTGAAAATGATAATGATGCAGTCAGTGTGTGGTACTGCTGGAGAACATCTTAGCATTAAGCTCTCATTGACTGAGTCATTCCTAGATACCATACACCCCAGTTTTTCATAGTTTTGCTATGTACATTTTCAGTTACCTGCAGTCAAATGCGGTTCACGAATATTAAATGGAAAATTTCAGAAATTAACAAATCATAAATTTTAAACAAATTTTGTTCTGGTATATTGTTATAATTGCTCTGTACTGTTATTATTGTTTAATGTTTTACTGTGCATAGGTTAAAATTAAACTTTCTCACAGATATCTATGTGAAGGGAAAGGACATCTCCCATGTCAGGGCTGACTCTCCTCGTTTCAGGCCTCAAGGGGCTCTTGGAACATACCTGCCCAGATGCGGGGGGAGACAAATGTATTTAGCTAACATAAAGGCAATTGCATTTTCTGAATGTAATACCTACAAGTATTCATAATGGCTTTATTCATGACAGTAAAAACTGGAAACCAGAGAACCTCAAATGCATATAAGTAGCTAAACAGATAAACACTACTGGTGAATCATAATGGAACATACACAGGAATAGAATAAATTAAAGTAATGTGCAATAACATGAACACATTTCACTTTAATTTTGCTTAGTGAAAGACCACAGCTCATCCCTGCTGCATGATTCTGTTTGCATCCAACTGTAGAAGATGCAGCCTGACCCTTGCTATTGCTGCAAAGCGGATGAGTGTTTTGCAGTGTTGAGGACCGTGGGACTCTGGAGGGCTGGAGAAGGGGCCCGTGTATGTGTAGCTCCACAAGGTACTGTTCAGACCTCACACTTTAAATGGGATCATTCTGTAGTAGACACTTATACTTTAAAATGAGAAGCCCAAAATATAAGTGATTTAAATAACATAATGAAAGAGAGGTGGTAGGAAACAGGGTTAGACTTTCTAAAGATGGGAAGTGGAGCTGAGGAAGAGGGAACAGGTAAGCAGCAGGAGGAGCCAAAATGGTGGAGATGGGCTCTGCCATGGACTGGCTCCCCAGGAGGAGAGTCATATTACACCCTGCAGTCGTATACTACTTATAGACCCATCAGTGACATACAGGAAGCTAACTAAAGGAATGCTTTCCGTTATGCCGGGGGATGTGTGATTCCACATAAACACTTCTCTTCTTTTAATGTTCAATATTTCTATGCAAAGGTAAATTTTCTGGAGTCAGTTAGTTCTTGGGTTGATCACTTGCTTTTTTCTTTCCCATTTTGTTTTGCTTCTAAAACCAACAATAAGATATTTATTATGGGGCTGGGGATTTAGCTCAGCGGCAAAGCGCCTGCCTGGCAAGCGCAAGGTCGTGAGTTCGGTTCCCGGTACCGGAGAAAAACAAAAAAACAAAACAAAACAAAAAGATATTTATTATAAGTTTTAATCACTTAGGCTTATGATCTTGAGAATCATAATAGATTAATTTCAGAAATGTGTGAACACATGTGACTATATATATATATATATATATATATATATATACATATATTTATGTTTCCTACAGACTATACAAGTTGTATGTTTAACTTAGAATTCTACCATAGAATTCATTTTGTTTCATTTTCTTTTTGTATTTTTAGTTAATTCCTTTTTTTCTTTTACATAGAGAATATCTGTATTTTCTTCCCATGTTAAAATAACCAATGTATTTGGTGTAACCTGGATATCAGTGTCACAATTATGCAGACAAAAGTGCAAAATTGTTTATTACTTATTTTATCTAAAGAAGTAATATTTTTATTTGATAAAATTTTTGTATTATTATATTTTAAGTTACACGATCAGCTGAAAGTAACCAATTATATGCATGTTGTACAAATTGAATCTTTGGTTTTCTCATGGCAAAATACTCGAGTTGTATTTACTTTTGCCTTATTAAAGAAAAATTTAAGTCTTTAGATATATTTTTAGAATCTATGAAGAATGGGGCTTTTGTCTTTTGTAACACTTTAATCTGAAGGATTATTTTGTTTGAGAAGATGGAGCAATTTGGGATCTTACCATTTCTAAACAAGCAGGGCCCTTCTAGAGCTAAGCCAGAAGAGCAGGCCAGAGGTGTGCTCCTGTTAAGGGTGCTTCCAGGGAATAGCAGCAAGAAATGTCTGTGTCAGCATCACACATCTGGAAGGATTTGGTTAAAGGATGGACCTTGGGCCCTCCCACCACATACCCACTCATCCCCTCCCACACACACATCAAAGAAAAAGAAGTATAAATACAGAAAATGTAAACTGTGAGTGGTGATGTATATGCTAATTAGTTTGATTGTTGTAATCATTCCACAGTGTATAAATATATCAAAACATCAAGTTGTACACTTTATACACAATTTACTTGTCAATTATACCTTGATAAAACTGAAAAAAGAAAGATAATACTAATGAGAAACAAAAAAAAAAATCACAGAAAAAAATATTAACACCTTGCTGACACAGAAAACTAGCTCACTGTGAGTGTCCACCCTTGGAGGGAGGGAGAGGCTTTTTCTATGAAATTCTAGGGGCTTACTAAGAAGAGGAAACTAAGACCTGATGACTTCAAATAACCCCGGAAATGTCATGTCAGGGCTCAGAGGAGATTCAAAATTTCCTGATGGTAGATTCACCGTTGGCAATGCATGATCTTATCTTTAAAAATATTTAATTTAATTGATGTAAAACTTGTCCTCTTGGGGGATGAGGTGGAGCTAAGTGGCAGAGCCCTTGCCCAGTATGGGTGAAGCCGAAAATGCATCTGGCGCATTCTAACTGCTCATTTAACTGGGTGGGTAAGTGCATCCACTCTGTCATGCAAGCTAAGACTCAGTACCCACTGGACAATTCCCATGGCCCCCTCCCCACCCCCTGCAAGTCTGCATTCTCCTGGCTCTCTCTGTGGGTTTGGTGAGCACGGGTAGATCCTTTGAGGTGACTGTTTGAAGCCCCAACAACTTACACAGCGCCTTCTTTGCCATTGCACTTGACCTCATTAGAGATCAGTTGTGCTTTATGGGTTCTATTCTCATACTTTCAGAATTTGACTAAAATTTCAGTGAGTCAGAGCACATTTGAAAATGTCAACTGGTATCACAGAATTTCTTTCCTGGCTTTTAATTCGAAGAAGTACATATTTATAGCTCCCCTGTGCCCAGCACGGAGGCATGTGCTACAGAGCTGCAGCAACGGGTCTCCCTTCTTGAATCGGCTCCTGGTTGGGCAGAACATACTCACAAGTGGAGCCAAGGGGAAGGTGGATGTAGTTAAGTGGCCCAATGGTGATTTGTATGCAAAGAGCAGAGACACAAAACGTTGACTTTCAAGGAGGAGGAGGAGACTGTATTCAGGAGAGCAGAGATGATAACAGAAGAGTTGCAACTATCCAACCACTGGAGATTACTACCCTTAGGGCAGGGACCACTTCAAGATAAAGAGGATAAATGTCACAAAGATAAAAAATGTAAAGAATACTGTTCAAGGGGGGAACTCGCTCTAAGAGCACTTGGTGGTTTAAAGTTGTGGATTCTGTTATTTTTTGGGTCAATGTCTGGAACATTGTGAAAACTCAAAATTCTGTGATTCGTAAATATCTGTATATAGTGCTTTCCAGTTTTTCCAGATGACTTTAATCCTAGTGGCAGTTTGGGTTTGAAGCCCGCTTAGCTCTTTCAAACCTGAAAAAGACAGTCCTGAAAGCAGACACATGGCGGATTGCTTTAAAGGGCCAGCCTGCGACAGAGCACCAGGGAGTGACTTCTTTCCTTGTGTTCTAAGCTCTAGCAAGTAGTTCAAAGTCTGCTGTGAATGTTCTCCCACTCGTCTCCCCGGGGTAAGAGACAGTTGTGAAATGCACAGAATCCACTTGTGGGGAGTGGGGAGTGCAGCGCCTGCAGCCCCCCAATGAATAAATACGCTGTCATCATCTCCAAAGACATGGTTTTTTAGACACACAACACATATCAGCATTCCTAGAAAATTAATCATCATGTGTTGCTAAGCAATTGGATAACTAGTCATGTACTATTTAAGTGGATGAAAACCAGAAAATAGGAAAATCAATAAATAATGAGAGGTAGTTTAACTGGCTGTGCTGCAAAGAAAATCCATGTCTCCTTTGAAAATGAACCTGAAAGGTGCACTGAGTTATTTTTTATCTACTAATCTGCATCCCCTAGAGGTAGTTTATCATTATCATTTAGTTCAGTATTTAGAGTTGAGAAATATGAATCAAAATCATACAGTATTTAGAAGTTGCAATTCTTACATTTTTCTCAGGGGTTTTGCTTTTTGTTTCTCTTGCTTCCGTCTACTTTGTCAATAATATATAGGATGTCAGTAGTGTAGGGGTGGTGGTGGTAAAACAACTTCAGATTGTTCGGCTCACTGCTTTGCCTTCAGGTAATAAATATTTTATTATAGCTGCCATGTATAAGTTTTGGCATCATTGTAAAATATGAACTCAAGACAGAGGGTGAATTTCATTGATATTTTTGGTCTCTGTTACTTCTGAAGTGTGACAGGACATGTTGTTAAAACATAAGAAAAGGTGTTTCCCAGTTAAGTATATGATCTCGTTTCTCTCTCTCTCTCTCATCTATCTTTCTCTCTCTCATTCCATCCCTCCTTCCCTCCTCCACCTTTCTAATTCTTCCCTCCCTTGTTGCTTGTCTCATCCCTGCACATTTAACAAGGGACTTGAGGTGCTTATCGTTACTCTCTGCCTCGATAAGGCAGCAAAAGGAACAGTGTGAAACAGTCAACATGGGTTCTCTTCGCCAAGCCGCCATCACCACGGCCCAGGCAGGGCCTTGAGGTGTCCTTTCGTTTCAGGGGCAAGCAGCCGTGGTCCCTGTGGGTGGAGTGAAGCTCATGCAGTGTTTGGGGTCCTTGGTGCAGTCAAAGGAGGCTGAGTTCATTCTAGTTCTCGGCGGTGGCCTCAGCACGTTTGATCTATTTTGAGAAATCAAGAAGTTACTTACTTCATTATGATCAGAGAGGTCAATAGCATTTAAGCACAAGAACTGGGAAACATTCAGGTATGGGAGAAGTTGAAAGTGGTGGGAAAATAAGGTAGTGTTATGACGAGGGCTTTGAAGTGTAGACCGAGAGCTGTCTCAGTCCACTTAAGTGTCTGGACTAGGACTTCAGCAACCGGGGCTGACATGCAGAAGATGTTGATTGCTCACAGTTTTCGACCCTGGGAGCCTGAGCTCGGGCACAGCTGGGTTCTGGAGAGATCCTTCTCTTGACTGCACACTGCTGCTCCCTTTGGATTTTCACATAGCAGAAAAAAAGAGAACCCTCCTGGGTCCCTGTGGAATAGCCCCAATATCAAGCATGAGCACCCCCAAAGGTCTCTCCAGCACTAAAGCACATGGATTCAGGACAGCATCAACCTTCAGGCAAAACAGAAGTCCTGAGCATATTAGGGTTGTATCCAAGGTTTAGCTTTTACATACTGTGCTGCTAATAAACATGAGTGCACGTATATTGCTGTGGTATGATGTTTTTAATTCTTCAAGGAAGATATGTATGCACAAGTGACATAAATCAGACTCACATGTGTAAACATCATATTGTCTCCTTGGTGTGAGAAACTGAGAGAGTAAATAAAGACTAACGCGTACAACAGATAGTGTGAAATGGGAAGAAATTGTTCAAAGGAAACAGGAACTAGGATGGGAGAAAGGGAAAGGAAGGAAGGGAAAAGGAAACATAAATACAAGATAGTTAAGGTAATTATACCACTAGTTTCTCCTAGTTCATTGAAAAGAAAAGTTTGCACTAATATTGTTTGGAGAAATTTTTATGCCTATATCTTGTACTCTGAGGAACTACTTTGAAGATTAGAATACCTAATGTGTTAACTATTGTTATTCTCCTATTATTTTGTTAGGAAGTTCTGTATAATTTTCCACAAAATAAAAAAATGGTGGAGGGAGAATATGCCCATCCAACAAAACACATATTACTTAGAAAACAAAACAAACCAACCAACCAACAGAAGGTCTGAGGGCTAAATACTAAAGGGAGCCTCTATGGGACCTGACCTACAGGCGTAAGACATTTGCAATGCTGGCTTCTCAAAAAAACCTCAATGACATCGGCCACTGGAGACTGAAGGGCATGTCTCACAGCCCTCCCCAGAGGACCCTGAGCCCTCGGGGCCTTCAAACTGGGGGCTGACGGCACTTGGGGGCGCAGTCTTCCTGAGGGACCCACTCAAGGATGCCCAGAGAAGGAAGCTTGCGAAACTCGGACTTCAGAGATCTGTTTTGCTAAGTGCAATCTGCACGGAAAAAAAATACTTATAATTTAATCCCAAACTTTTTATAAAAATTTAAAGCCTTAAGGACACATGAAATGTAAAATCAATTTCATAAGAGTATGATGAGGCGATCAGTAAAGGTTTTAAAGCATGAAACACATGAAATTAACGTGGAGCAAATGGAAGAGAACTAGACATAATGCAGAAGAGTCACAACCTGTAACCTCCTGCTCACAGAGCAAGGAGAACTCATTCTTGTTTTTAATTGGAGAATGGTGAATTTCACTTTGCTGTGGTATTTAATTTTAATGATATATTTTGAAAAAATGGTATGATTTTATTTTCAGTTGTCAATATTTACCATGTTAGCAATTAGATCCTCTGTGACTGCCCCAAGTTAGTGTAAATGTTTTAGATTTATCAGAAGTAGGAATGGCTGTGTCATTTTGCAAGACCATTTCACAATCTGTAAGAGCAGAAACCTTTTTAAGGGCTTGGAAGGGCTGTGTCAGCCACGCCTAGTAATAAACATGAGGGCTGGTTTCACGTGAGTCGGTTTTGAAGTGTTACCCAACTACGTGAAAACAATGACAGAAAGGGTGAGCATGTGTGTGTGTGTGTGTGTGTGTGTGTGTGTGTGTGTGGCACAGAGATCAAAAGGGAGAGATATGGGAAAGAGAGAAAGAAATACAGACAGAGAGAGAGAGAGAGATGAGGGAGAGGCAGGAGCAGCTGCCCGGGATGCGGACTTCAGACCTGTGCTCCTCCATGGCGTGCTGTGTGGTGATAAACCTGAACAGAGCTGATTGTACCACTTGGTCGCTACAGGTGGATATTTAAATATTTAAATGAATTCATATTAAATGAAATTAAAATTTCCATTCCACTGTTTCTTTTGTTAACTTTTAAACTTCCGTAAACCACAGCTTAGTCAGACTAGGAGCCCAGTACCTGAGCTCAGAGAGGATAGAATACCTGCGTCACTGTGAACTTGCAGACAGGAGTTTTTCTTTGTCTTTGCCCTTGTCTTTTTTTTCCTCCCTTGCTCCCTTCCTCCCTCCTTCTTTCTTCTCCTCTTCCTTTTTCTCTTTCTCTGGGGACGTCACCCAAGGATGCCCTCCTGCTGGGCCAGTACTCTTCCACTGAGCCACAACCCAGCCCCTCCACAACACTTCCACGGCTGGCGTGTATCTTGAGCAGGGTGTTTGCATAAACACCACTTTTCTCAAGGGCTCACCCCCCGCCCCCCAGATTCTGGTGGCAGGCTCATCTGGTTTTCCGGGAGAAGGGTTTGGGCAGTGTAGCAGAGTGAGCGCTCTGTTTCACATCCAGGGGTGAGAGGTAAGCTGTAAAAGGAACGCAGGAAATAGACACCTGAGCAGACTTGGAAGCTGTACTTAGCACTGGTTGAAATGGAACTTTTCCCTGGCTTTATCTTTATAGAATGATATCTCTGAGGGTATCATTTTCCCTTAGAATTAGAAATATACATTAGTAATCAACATTTGTATTCTGTTCTTCACTTTTACAGATAAATCTTTTGTTTTTATGAAACAATTTTCTTTGACCAAAATTTTTCTTAAGTTAAAAGTGGTATTCCAATTTGACATGATTTATACTCATTAGAAATTTTTTTACAACCTTCTATGAATTATTATGAAAATGAGCTACTTGTTAATATTTAATAATGGTGCCTCTGATTTTGAAAGTCATATGTGAATTTAAATAATTTATTGAGTGCACTAACAGTATTTACAATGAGAAACTTTTATCAGTCAGAAAAATGCAAATTTAAAAATATTATATCCATAAATTTAATAATTAGAAATTTTTTGTAATTTTATACATAGAAAATTAATATAAAATGCATTTGATTCACTCTACTGAAAAACTCCTATTGACTTGTGGTGAGATAAATACATAGTTTCATTTATCCCAAAGGGGGAGTATTGATTGAGGTTATTAAGGTCAATATTTATCTCAAGTGAAAAATAAATCTTGATTTTTTTTATTGAGTCAAAATGCCAATACATGTTTCATTACAAAACTCTAAAAATGAACTATAGTCATATTTTAATATTTTCTGCTAACATAATGCTTTTCAGGGGGCCCACTCTCTCCTTTAAAATAATTTCAGAAGAAACAGGATTTATGGATCTGGGGAGGAGCTCGGGCCCTGTTACAGGCAGCACCCTTAGCCCTGCTGTTCTCCTTTCTCTCGTTCTTTCATTTTTTCTGAGGGAAGCAGCTTTGACCACACCTCGGTTTTAACTCTTTCCTTTTAGCATGAAAGAAGCAACCACCAGTTTTGTCAAAAGGAAAAGCCGTCTCCACAGGCAACATCCTCGGACGGCTAGCAGGTATTGACCGGAGGGTGCTGATTCCCCGGCCGTATGAAAACCCAAAAGGCTCTGGGATTTTCAGCTGTGAGAGAGAGGAGTCACACCGTGGTCATGACAGTGGCTGCTCCTCAGCGAAAAACGGAGCCATGGGCAAGATGTCTTCTGCTCTGATTGCTCATCAGTGTGAGTGTGTGTGTGACTCTGTGTGTGTGTGTGTGTGTGTGTGTGTGTGTGTGTGTGTTGCTGGGCACCAAGGGTTTCAGGAGGATTAAAAGTCTTTCTGTTTGTCCCTCCACTTGCCTTGTGGGGGGCAAGCTGGGAAGGCTCATAGACACAGCTGTGTCTTCACAGTGCCCGGTGGGTCCTCCCTATAAATCATGTCAGCTCTATCTACACATACGCTGTTATTGCCTATATCACTACTGGTGATTTTAGAGCAACTAACTTTTAGTAGCATCTGGTTACTTTGCCAAAAGCCAGCCCTGGCCCAGTCTGTGGTCCGGGAGGACGCTGTCTTCCCTAACAACGAGCAAGACTCAAGTAGGCTTTGCAGCTCCTGCCAGAGTGGGTGGAAGGGGCTCCCTCAGCTCCCAGGAGCTCGTCCCCTGCTCACCGCCCCGCCTCCTCCTCTGCGCTCCTCTTCTAGCCCCCAACCCTGGTTTCACAGGAGATCCAAGTTCCTCCATCGGGCGCAGTGAGGAGGGAGGCACAGTCAGTCTGGTTTCAGATGACTCTGCCTGGTCTGTTGGCGTCTGCTGAAGCGGCATCTGCTGTTTTGCTATAATCTGCCCTCTCATAGCCTTAAATCAGTTGCGAAAGACACATCCCCCTGCAGAATCTGAAGCTACGTGTATCATTTAAGTGTCCTGAGATACACAAAAAACCACGGTGCTCTGCTCAAAGTCTCGGATGAGGCAAGAGTACAAGACTGTCCAGCAGGAGGTTTGCGGTGGAAGGGCACAGATGCGCTCAAGAATGATCCCAGAAAAACACACCTGTCCCGGTTTTCCCGGAACTTTCCCTTTGTACAGTTGAAAGTCCGGCCCCCGGCCAGGCACTTTCCCAGTGGGTTACCACACCAGAGCATGACGGCATGGCATCGCCCATGACTGCTCACTAAAAGGCCGTCTGCATGGAGCAAGCTGTAACAGGACACAGTTGCCCTCAGTCTGACAGCAGCCAGCCTGCACCACCCTCTGCCCAGCCTTGCCCAGGGGTCTCCGGTAGAGCAGCCTTGCAGGAGGACTGGGCCCCGCCCTGGGCTAGCCACAGGACCCCAGTGGTATGGTCCAGCGCTGTCATGTGTGGAGTCCAGTTTGCCAGCAGGAAAGTCAGTGTTCAGGTCTCAGCGTGTGCTGCACCGAGAGATCACATGTGCCTCTGTGGGATGCTAGCAACACCAGTTCCTTAAAGGATAGAGTGCTGGCTGTCTCTGCCTGGAATAGGCCCTGACTCTTGACTTGGATTCATCTTCTCTTCCTATCAGCAAGTCTGTACATTCACCGGATTCCTTAGTACTGTCATGCCAACCAAAGCACTGGCTTTTCCAGAGAAAGGCAATGTTGCACAGTGGGGCTGTGGCCAGGGAAGACGTGGGCAGGGTACCCTCCAGCAGCCAATGCCCATGAGTTCAGGGACCTGACCCACAAGATCTGGGACCTGGGGATCTGCCCTGCAGCAGCCTGATTAAAGCTGAGAACCAGTGAAGCCAGCAGAGATCCCTGATCTGGGTGGCAGTGTTCACAGTGTCAAAGGTGACGGCCTGCTCTGAGCCCGGAGAGCCCAGGCTCAGCAGGTGGCAGGGACACCAGGACCGCAGGGGCAGCACAAGTGTGACCTTCCTGGGGCCAGTGCTTTTGTGCTTTGCCTGCATGAACCACACCCACATCTGGTTTTCCCACCATTCTCACAAATACTGACTCATCTCCCACAATAATTTTCTGCTCTGTTTTCCACAAGCCAACTTATTTCATTCAAAAAACCAATGCCAACACTGCAGAAGGCGTGTCTACTCTCAGAGCTCAGATATCCATTCCACTTTGCTAAATGGGATTCTGTCCACAGCCCCTCCAACACAACATGCAGCACCTCAAGTCCCACCCTGGAAGACTCACGTCCTTCTATGTTACAATTTGTCCTATGACCCTGTGTTAAACCTGAGCAAGTCATCTCTGCAGGATGGTGGAGTGTTCTCCTTGCAAGGTAGAAATGGCACTTCTGTTACAGGCTCGTGCAGAACAGCTGCACCATGTGCTCACCAGAAAAACGACACCCCTCTCCTTGTAACAGGTAAATTATTCATTTTGAAGTTTCTTTTGTAAAAATTTTTCCCAACGAACAAGAGATTTTTGTGCTTAATGCACAGGTGAGAAAATATAAACAAGCTGCTCCACAGAGCTCATCAATTTTGGGCACTGCTTCTCCCCTGACAATACCTAATTGCTTCTTGGGTATGCCTTAATATTTCCTCTTACAGAATGCCCCACTGGCTCTGTGGAATGCTTATTGTTCTGTTTATGAAAAACTGCTTTCTTATGTCTGATTTGAATTTTTTGTTGACTTGTATTTAAGCCCTCTGGCACTGTCATCTATCAGTGTCTAATAGAGATGATCTCAGAGGAACTGCTGGCTTGAGAAGTCTGTGCTTCATGTGAATTTATACGGTTTTCCCAGGCTACATCCCCACTTCTGACAGTGCATGCCAACCTCTTTGTTTTTTTTTTTTTTGTGTGAAAAACAAAATGCCTTTATTACACACAGAGAGGTGTACCTAGCACACTAACTCTGCTCTGCATGAAAACTACCATTGTTTGTTTCCAAATTAATTTTCCCTTTTTCTCCTTCCCAAATTTTAGCTTGGTGCATAGCTGCACAGAAATAGTCTAATTTCTCAGCCTCCCTTGCAGTGAAGTGGCCATATGCTAACCAAAAGCCATGGCACTGAATCTATAACTGTTGAATTGAAATATTTAGAAGATCTCTTCTTAAAACAACTGATGTACAAGCTTTGCACCCTCCTCATCATTTCTGCTTGGCTATTTACATTGTGGATAAAAGGCAGGAGGCTGGGAGTTCCAGTGTAAGGGCTGGCACAGTAACAGCCATTTATGACTATGAGAACAAGAATCTGGCTCCGGAAGGCCAAATGGGAGCTCAAAGGCTTGGGATCGTCATGTGAAAGTAAAGATCCCATGAGACCCTTGGGAAGTGTCTTTTCACAGTCTCCTGGTAAAGGTCAGCACAAAGCTCATTTATATTTGTGTCACACTTACCATGGAGAGTCTCAAAGGCAGCTGAATTCTAAATGATACTTAGATTTTTGTATCTTTCTCAGGTCAGTGAGACCATGAAGTCTACATGTACGTTTCCTTGCACCACATCCACTGGCGCAGGCCTTCCTGTGACTTCCGCTACCAGCAGTCTCCAGCGCTGTTTGAGCATCTCCTGTAGTATGGACAGCTCAGCTCTCTGCGTCACGCAGTCAGTCTGCACATCTATCTCTGCTTCAAACAAAACCAGAACAAGGCAACCTTCTCAACACAGAACAGGTGTTTGAGGGTCAAAGTCAAATACTGGCAGCTGTTCTGGGCTCATTTTTGGAGTCCTTACTAATTTTGAGGCATCTTAATTCAGGGTATCTCGCCCAGCATCTAATGCTCACAGTGGAGGAGCATTACCACCCTCAGGTCGGCTGAGGGCTCAGGAGGACGCTGGTCACCTTTCCTCTGGTCATCTCCCGGTGCACTTCCTGCAGCAGGTGTTCCCGGTGAGACTAGGGACGGCGGGGCATGCTCCTGTCCACGCCAGCCCCTCTAGTGCAGCAGGGGCCTCGGGAGTCTGGGGTGTGTCCCAAGCCGGGGCCACCCTGCCCCAAGCCGCTTTAGTTCTGCCTCCTTCTCCTCTCTGTCTTGCGTGATTCATTTTCTGATTGAGTTACCTAGAAGTGTCTTGCTGATTGAAAAGCACATGGACTGTATTTCTGTATCTGAAAGAATTTATTGTTTTATGGACCATGGTTTTCCTTCTTTGGTAGGGTAGTAGCCATCCCGGGAACAGTGCGCACACCAGCCTGGCAGCTTCCTTCGGGAGCTCCGAGTGGAGGACTTGAGCAGGTGGGTTAAATTAGTCACAGGTCGTGGACAATCACCCAACATAATTGGATTGGAGTCGAAGTCACCTGGTATCACATCACACTGTCAGGCAGAAAACTGAGGTCCAGGAGACAGTGATGGAGGTCTCAGACTGTGTTGGAGAAGACCCAGCCTGAATCAAGGAAGCCAGGTCTCCATTTCTCTCTCCTACTTCACCTCTGGATTCATTTTCCTCTGATTCAGAGGGGAGATTAACGGGATGATCTGGGCCAGTGAGTGTTCCTTCCCACCCTGTCTTCAGGACAATCTGGACATCTTTTCTGGAACTTATTTCCTGTTCTGAGAGCCTCTCAACAAATGCCTTTGCAGTTACAAAAGAAAGAAAGGAATTTCACTGAAAAACCTACTTCTGTGGACAAAGAAAAACTCAGGTAAGATCTCTAGCAAAATAATACTGCATGAAGAAAATCAGGAAAATAAGTTTATTTTTCCTGAAAATATAGTTTGTACAAAATGCATGGGCTCTCTAAAGCTGCTGTGTATTATAATGGATGTTAACATACATATGTTTAGCTCACTTGTATACTAATGCTCATGTTTAGGAAAACATATCTACAGAAATGAGAATGCTCTGTAGAAATTAATCAAAGTAGTGTGTACCTAAGCTGCAGAGTTTCCATAAGGCACTCAGGTCTCTGTTCCTTTACCTTCCTGTGTCTCTCAGAACACGGGTGTTTCAGCTCTGAAGGTAAAGACAAGAACTGCATAAAACAGCAAGTTGGGAAAACTGGAGGGCCACCCACTCGGTGAAGCTGCAGTGCCAAAGTAAACACAGGTGTCAGGATTCAAGCTGGTTTGTAATTTGTTCCCAGTCTGACTGTGAGTTATACCACTCACCTTTGGTAGCATTTCTATTATCTGTTAGTCTCATAGACTCATAGCAAAAGCTTAACCTTTGTGATCAAGGTAAACAAAGCATCAAACTACAGCACAGAAGATCAAAAAGAAAAACTACTACCCTGTCCAGCCCCAACCTTTCCTCTTTGTCCGCAGCACAAAGAAAAGAGAGGAGGGTGACTGCCCCATGGCCGCTGCTGCAAACTCACCAAGCTTCCAGGTCTCAGCACAATAAAATGGGGGAGGGTGAGAAGACAGCGGCTCGACACCCACAGAATGAGCTACATGCCTTGCCTTTGATGAGTTCCATAGGAGCCCTTACGCACGCAAATCTGCTTATGAGTATTTGTTTTAATTATGAGCACACTTGAATTCATCAATATTAGAAAACTCTTCAGAATGAAGCACTCTTTTCCTCATATTTTCTATTGGTTTTTCTTTTTTCTTTTTTTTTTTTTAACATCTATTGAGCTATGGCAGATACTGTGAAGAATATCAAGTGTTCTCATTGTAAGTATAGAGCCCAGTAAATATTTCCATTTCTATACTTGTATCTCTGTGACCTATACCATAGCAATATTACAATATTGTACAATGGATAAGTGCAATGTATACAAATAGCTGTGTAACAGATAACTTGCAATATATAAAATATAGACATGCAATATAAAATGATCCCTCTAAACTCAAGGACCCAATCCAAAAATGGGCATCTGAGATGAATACACACTTCTCAGATGAAGAAATACAAATGGAAGATAAATATATGAAAAAATGTTCAACCGCATTGATTATTTGAGAGATGCAAATTAAAAAAACACTGAGACTGCATCTCACCTCAGAAAGAATGGCTATCCTCAAAAACTCAAAGCATAACAAATGCTAGAAGGGTTGTGGGGAAAAAGGAACTCTTATCCACTGTTGGTGGGAGTGTAGACTGGTACAACCACTGTGGAAATCAATGTGGAGATTCCTCAAAAAACTAGGATTAAAGGTCCCAATCCACCAAGCTATCTCCCTTTTGGGTATTTTCCCAGAGGAATCAAAAACATCATTCCACAATGATATGTGTGCACCCATATTTACAGCAGCACAATTTGTAATAGCTAAATCTTGGAAACAACCCAAATGCCCATTCACTCAGGAATGGATAAAAAAGATGTGGTCCTTTTATATAATGGAGTACTACTCAGCCAAAAAGAAGGATAAACTGGAGACTTTTATAGGTAAATGGATGCAACTCGAGACTATACTCATAACTGAAATAACTCAGACCCATATGTGTAAACATATTGTCTAAGTAGTGTGAGAAACTGAATTAGTAAATAAGATTCAAAACGTACAGTAGATATTATGGATTGGGAAGAAACTATTCAAAAGAAAAGACAAACTATAATGGGGAAAGGGCTCCTAAGGAAGGAAGGAAAAGAGAAAAATGTAAGCACAGCATGGTTAAGAAAGTTATATAGCTAGGTTTTCTTAGTTCATTGAAAAGAAAGGTTTGTGCTACATGGTTTGGACAAGATATCATTTCTGTATCTTATACTCTAAGTAACTACTATGAAGACAACAGTATACAATGTATTATTGTAAGTCTCCTGCTAACCTATTTTGAAATACTTATTGTTCTTTTTATTTTTTCTTTTTAAAATAAAATGATTCCATGCAACATTAATGGATTTATTATTATATTTACTTACATATTTGCTGCTATTCAGTTAAATTGAAATATTAAATATTTCTAGTTAATAGTGCTATTTTACACGAATAACATTTTTCTCTGTGTAATTTTTCATATGTTAAATATCCACATACATGATCCTCATAAACATAACACCTTTATTGGCCTCAAAACTTTTAGTAATGGAAACATTTCCTGAGGTAATACCTTCCCATGGGACCAGCTAGTTTTTTCTCGCTATATGATATTACGTCCGACAAGCGGGAAATCATTAACTTCTCTGTACCCGGATTCCTTCCTTATACAACTCACTGTACCCTTTGTACGTGAACAAATGGAACCAGACATTAAGAGTGCAAGAAACAGCTGAACTGAGACAGTCACAAGCATCTGGATTTCAGCAGTTGCTGTAATGACCCCTCATGCCAGCACACACAGGAGCCTTGAGCATCTGGGAATCCGGTGATTTCTGTACTCTGCTTCCCTGTTCCAGAAGTTGGTTGCTTTCACTACAGCTCAGAGAGGGAGAGCCCTGACCCTCTTCTGATTCTGAGCATGCCAAATTCACAAACTGTTCTTTGTCCAAGTGCATTCTGGCAAATGTAGCTTGCTTAAATTTTTTCTTTTCACTATCTGATAAGCACACATATCCACCAAAAGGCATGTCTGAAAATGCTGCTGTGAGGGTTAGGTATTTATTCATTGCTCAGCATTTATAAAAGATAGAGTTATTCACTAGGGTTTTCAGGATAGAGAAGTACAATGCTGGTCATGAAAGGAACATTTCACAGGTGGAGTTTGGAATGAAAGGGAACAGGGGACAGACAGGGACAGCTAAGGGATTCTCTCATCTGGGGACACTCACTGGGCTTGGCTCAGGACATCTGGTCAGTAGGAAGAGGGACTGTGGAGGCACCTCAAGGTATGGATGAGTCACCCGCAAACCTCTTTAACCTACTCTCAGCCCCAGCCCAGGCTGGAGAGCTGGGAAGGATTTAGGTTCTAGACAGTGGGGACGGGCAGCTGAGAAACAGGTCAGAGGAGTGCTGAGGTTATGGCTGCAAGTTGGAGTTTCCTGAAACTGAGACCTCAATGCCTGAGCAAATGTTCTGTTTCCCATGAAACCTCCTGCAGTACAGGGAGGGACCCACACTCTCTCTGAGCTCAGGGCTGCCGGCACCTGGAATGGCTTTGGTTGACACCAGGGTGACCACTGCTGTCTCCGAGGTGGCCATTCCTGCCCCTCAGGATGGCTCTTCTTGTCCTCTGGGTAGTTCTTTCCTGACACCTGGGATAATCCTTCTCTGTCCCCTGGAGTCCCCCACAGTCTGAGCCACTGTACCAGCCAGGAGGGCGTGTGGAGACCAGTTTCCTAGTGGCAGTCACAATTGAGTTAGAAGATTCAAGAGAGGAGACCTTACTGAAGCTAAGCATTGCCAAGCAGATTCCCATGGCTCACTGTTAAGCATTGCCAAGCAAATTCGCATAGCTCACTGTGAGATCCTACCTGCCTCTTGAGCCACAACTAAGAGTCTGAGTACAGGGCCTGCAGCTCCTGGTGCTTGTCCATCCTCCGATGTTGCAGGCGAAGAGCACAGCACATACGTAATCTGTAACCTGCAGTCTTGTGGCATTTCTTAGGTTTCTCCTGGCCGCACAGGGTAGGGGAGGGTGGATGTTATTGCAGCTGCAGTGGAGGAGCCTGTGGAACCGAGTATCTCAAGCATTAAATACCTTTAAAATTCTTTTTAGTTAATTTTCAAGAAAGGAAAGAACAAATAAAATCTATGCACAATTAAATTACTAGTCAAAGTAGGCTTAGCGGAGTTAAAATGGAAGGCGATGAGATTACGGATGACGTCACTCACTTCACCTCCAGTTCTCACCCTGATTTATCCGTCTGGCTCAGGCGTCTCGGTTCACACTCGTGGTTTTGGTTACTTGAATTTTACAATGCCTTATTACTTGGAAAAGCTAATGCTAGGTTTTTGAAAGTTTGACACAGGCATAATTTTGCTCTTAATTTCTTTTTAAAACTACCCTAAAGTTTGTAACAAAAAATCTTTCCATTCCTGAAAATCAATACATAGATAAAATCAGAGGCCATTTTGAAAATAAGAGGAAGGACTCAGATGCTGCGATAATTTTTCAGTCTTGCTCTTTAAAATTCGCTTCAGTTAGAACAGAGCTGGGTCTGGGTGGGATGTTCTGTTCTTCCTGGCTTCGCTCTCTGTCTGACCCTCGGACTCGCTGTTCTTGCTAGGCTTTGTCCTCACATCTCCTGCTGTATGCAAGTGTGTATTTGAGTGCGCAGGGCACACTGCCCCTCCTGTCGTGCACCTCTTACTGTGTAGCATGGTTTGCTAGTGTCGATGTGGGGTGAGGGGCACTGACCTGCTGCGTCGCCCACCTCCCTGGGATCTCATGGATCAGTGGGAGCTGGAGAAGCAGGAACCATTTCTGGAAAGTCCAGCAGGGCGTGGCGAGGTTTTGAGAAAAGAACATGTGGCATGAGGAAGGCGTGCACAGGTGAGCTCCTGAATTAATGGAACGTACACTGAGTGTGCTTGTCTGCTTTTGATCCTTGGCCCACATGCAAATGTGAGTCAGGTTAGGTGGTCCTCATTCCATCAGTTCACAAGTGGGTGCACCAGTGGGTGAGAGAGACCAGCAATTAAAATTCTTATGCATCCCCTGCCACGCTCTCTCTCACCAGCATGGCCACATTCAACAACCCGGTGATAATAGACGATGCTTTGTTGTTGCTGTTGCTTGTTTTCTAGTATCTGAATTGATCATCGTGGCCTGGAACAGAGCGCGTTGGTCTTCCTGCTTTTGCTGGGTGGCTGAGAACTGGCGTTAGAAGTCATCTATTCCCCTTGTGCAGCTGGACAGCAGCCTTCCCCACGCCCTCTGCTACTGGATTCCCTCCTCCACACCAAGCTTCCCTGTCTCTGCCCCCATGGTAGCTTTACAGTCTGTACTTACTATTTTGAGCTGTGGTTGCAGATCGCTCCAGAAGCTGTTCGTGTCCAGGGTGATTTGTCTTTGCCCTGGATGGCCCTCAAATGATAGGTCTTTAAAATCTCTGTTGACTTTTCTAACATCTGGTCTCCTGCGCCCTGATCCCTCACTGCTTGCTGTCCCCCCTGACCTCTGTGTGCCTCATGCTCTACAGACCTGCAGTGATCCTCCAGTCTCCCCAGGCTTCTACGCAAAATAACCCGCATGTCTGAGACTACTTTTGGAATTGATTTGGATGTTACCTTTTAAAAAATGAAGTAAGGCAGCCTCAGGACTGATGTGAGATTATTCTATTGCCTGTTTTTCCTGGTGACCTACACTTTCTATTTTTTTCTGTCTTCTTGGTAAAGGGATCACATCATAGTAGCATGGATCAATGGCACTGTTTGCCTTTGAGCAGTTCAGTTTATTTCTAGGTGCTTGTCTCCTCATCATTAGAATGGATAGACTTGATAGATGGCTCCAAAAATACCCGGCATACGTGAAAAATCTCTAATTCAAAATGAGATGCATTCTGCACATGAACTGAGTTGAAAGATAATAGAAAAGAATCATAATGAAAAGTTAAACGTGGATTTTGAAAGGAAGTATAATTAATGTTAATCTGAATCATAAAAAGGACAATATTTATAGAGTTATATAGTATGTAAATATTTTCTCTTTAACTATATAAAATCACATAAATTACTCCTAGGGCAAATATGATTCTCCAGAAGGATACTTAAAATTATATAATCTATTTCATTTTCAGGCAAATATACATAATATGATTTAAATTAAAAGTATATATTCTGGGCCAGGGATATAGCCCGGTGGCACAAGAGCCTGCCTGGCAAGCACAAGGTCCTGAGTTCAATTCCCAGTACCCCCCAAAAAGTATATATTCCATTTTATTTGAAATGTTGGGTCATATATATTAGCTACATATTGAGTGATATGTCTCCGAATTTTAAAAACTGTGCCAGTGGTGGCCTTTAAGATCATTCAAGCCTTTGAGTGCATGACAGATTTGTTGAGCTTTTTGATGTCCTGATTTTGGGTAATAATAAGATTTTGGTTCTTGTCAATCTCCTGTCTCTGGAAGAATCACCCCTCAGTGGCAGACTGCAAAAGTATGTACCTTCAAACAATTTATGTGCACCATTTATGAGGGCAGAATTGCAACTACACCCTTTGTGATAGTGTTTTTATTACCACAACCCTGAGACACCTACACGGGACCTCCGCATCCTCAGAAGCACTGAGAATGTGAGGATGCTTTTAAGGAGTTTAGTTTCAGAAAAGTGAGACAGCGCTGCTTCAGCAAGTGATATCAGCATGCAATCTGAGTGCATTTCCCTTGAAACAAAAGCCCTGGAATCCTCCAGCAAAGTGTACTTTGACCCCATTTCCAAAGATAATGTGATGGAAACAAGTGCTGAGAAGAGAAGAGCGAAGCAACAGCACGGTTTGTGAACTGATGGCAGACAAAGGTGCCTTGCTCAGGGCTGGGAGAAACATACGAAAATGCATCAGTTTTCTGCTTGGTAGTTTCCTGCAGAAACTGTCACGTCCTGGCACCAATTGAGAATGACCCAACAAGAGGCAGCAAACAAACTCTACAAAACCAGAATTATATTTTGCAATTGGCTTGTCCTGCGCTGTCTCGCTAAAGTACTCCTGGGTTGGATCTGACAGCTAATCACCAGCAGGCATGTGCTCCTTATGAATCATCATCTTGTAGCAATGAAGCTTAGAGTCAAATTGACAGTGATTGCATTTAAGGATCCATCAGCTTCAGAGCTCACAAATATCCAAATGGTCTTCTCAGAGATACTGACCATTTGAAACCGAAATGCTCTGACGTGTAACTACCTTCATTAACTCACATTGCCTGAATGCCCTGGATGGAACCAGAATCAGGTTTTCCAGGGCTGCAGACGAAATGCAGAAATCGGGCTTCAGCGCCTATTGCCTTCTAGTAAGATAAAGAAAACACACAACAACAAAGCAAAGCACAGTGTACTGGGCACAACAGACACTGTGGAAACAGAAGGCGCTCTGAGTGGCCGAAAGACTGATCTGCCCTTGCCGGAAGGGACAGAACATACAGTGTTAGCAAGACGGCATCTGCGCTGGGTGCTGAGATGCTCCTGGGGCACTCATGGCAGATAAAACGAAGAGAAAGATGCTCATAACAGCATGAATGGAGGTTCAATATACAGCATCATTATTTAAAAATATTGAGGGAAGATAAATGTGCATGAAAAGGAGGAAAGTAAAGAACAGAGGTGCTGGTACTGTGGATACTGTTGGGTTTGATTAAGAATTTTGAAAGAAAATGTGACAAGTTGTGTATTTTTAAGTGAGGAGACCCTTAAATGGAAGAACCAGAGAAATGTAGGTAGGACATCACTTGGAGATTATTTGATTTAATAAGTAGATCCTGGAGCTGCTTTATGTAGTGTTTAAGGAGTTTAGGGATAATACATGGGGATGGCTTTAGATAATGCTAATTTCAAACATTTGCAAGGATTCTGTTGCGTTTCCATTGTCTGCATGGGCAACTGAGGCTTGGGGAAGACCAGGACCCTCCGGGACACCCAGCTGATGCCTGATCCGTTGGTGCCCAGATGTCCATTCTGAACTGAGGCTGGACCCTTTACAGGGTGTCCTGCCCCCCAGTGCAGCCAGAATGCTCCATTTCCACGGGGAGATACCCCGAGGACTTGCTGCTTGGATGCTGCTGTAGAGTCAGACGAGATGTTCCTCCTGCTCAGACACTTCTAGGACTGCAGCCTCCTTAGTGACTATAGCTCGTGACCTAGTTTTTCTAAATGAACTTTTGACTTTAGAGCAATTTTAGATTCACAAGTTGTAAAGATCTGCAGAAGGGCCGTCTGTATGTGTAGTATAAGGTGCACAGTTTATATTATGTGCTTGACATTTGAATCCGATCCTTGAAGGGGCTACTGCAGGTTCTCCTCCCAGCTCCGGTCTTCCAGGGGTGCCCTCTCTTCATAGCCTTCATGCTGGGGGGGACAATGCAGCCCCCACTTACCTCCAAGTAGGGGGTTCTGCTTCCCTGCTGTCTGTGGCCTACTGAAGCAGGGCAGCCGCATTTCCTGGTGGAAGCCAGAGGCACCTTGCGCTGTGGACAGCTGCCTCCCTGCCCTGCGTGTTTGTGTGAATCCAGGGGAATTCTGTGGGAGCTACAAACAGTACACTGCCGAGCTCTGTTTGTCAGAACTGGAAGGCCAACACTGATGTATCAGTACTAAGTCTCATGTTTTCTCAGACATCCGTAGAGGGTGTCTGCATCTCAGGCAGCATCCTTTTTACATCCTAGACCATGTCATCACGTCTAACTGTCATATCTGCTGAAAGTTCTCTTTGCTGTGAGAGTTTCTGTGACCTTCCTTGTTCGTGAAGACCAATGCTGTGTGCAGCACAGTAGGTGTTTCAGAGAATGCATTTCTGAGGAGAACTGTGTGATGATTTTCTCCTGACTGGACAGGGGTTATGGATTTTAAGGAGGAAGACGGCACCACGTCAAGAATACCTACTACCGGCACAGGTTGCCATTGCTGATGTGAGCAGCGGTCTCCGGGCAAGGTGGTGTTTGTGAGGCAGCTCCATTGCACAGACATCTTGCCAACTTTTTATGTTGTACTTTTAGGTGTTAATATTGCAGATTCCATGCTTAAGAAACAAAGAACTGTGCCTGATGTGCTGAGCACAGTGTCTGCACGCCAATCGATTCTCTTAGGGCAGCACGCACTCAAGGGCTTTTATTTCATGCACAGATTACAACACAGTCTTGTTTTACACACCTTGTTGTTCAGATTATCCCAGCCTTAGCCTCTGAGAACTCTTCCAGTTGGCTTCATATCCCTGTGACACAGCTGCATCATTTATATATGTGTTTAACACTTCATTTTTAATATTCCAACACCTCAAGATGCCCTAACTTCCTCATATATTTTCTCCCTCAATCCTACAACCAGCCATTTCTCCAAAGACAGCTGGCTACTTTTATTTGAGGATGGTTTTAGAAGCCCAGCTCTCTGTGGTGGTGTGATCTCTGCTTCAGGACACTCAGTTGATAGCAAGCTGATATATGTTTGTGTACTAACCTGTGTTTATAAACACATCTAAAACATTTCTGGTTTTAGGCCTCACTATTTCAAGCTAAACATGAATTCATATTAAATTGTTCAATTCCTGTACAGAGGTGTGGTAGTTTCAGAAATGCTAGCTTGTACCCCAAGGGAAACAAATGCACCAGCTGGAGTCCAGTGGTTTTCTACTCTTCTTTTTACTTAGCCTGACAGACTTTCTTCACTTCCCAAGTTGCCAAAGCCAGCATCTCTCTTCCTCCATCCCTTTGTTAGGTTACCCAAATCTTCCTAATATACAATTGAATTACTTTGCTACATTCTCATTAAAATAGATCTTGGGGTCTCTGCTGATAATAGTTTGAAATGTATACATGCACAGTGTCACCATGACAACTTGGGAACTAATATTCTAAGATTTAAAAAAAAAAATTAACTGAATGAACCTAGTGAATTGTTTCAAAACATTTTTCCTCTGGCATTACACGATGTTTTTTCTCCTTATATGTAGTAATTCATCAAATACTTTTTCAAAGCAGCTAGTCTATATTCCTGAATCCTCTCTAAGGCAAAGAAACAAATTCATTTTTCTACTGTTCCTTCCACTGGTCCTGCTGTGATGTGGTTCCCAACGTCCTGCGGAGTCTTCTTTTTGGCAACAGTATTCATAACATGCCTCAAATTGAGCGCAATGTGTCGTGAGTCAACTCCCCAGTGGCCATGATTTCTCACCGCCTTCCCTCGATGAAAACCCAGGAAGCCTCTCAGACATTGGGATTTCCTGTAGTTACCACTATTGTCAATGCCAGAGATCCTTCTGGGATTGGATGCATGTGTTTTGTAATCTTTCCAGTTCGGAACCCCTTGTAACTTTGTCTTTTTCTCATAGAAGTTACATATACAATCAAGCACATTCTTACAGCACACTATGTTACTTTTCTCTTCCACTTCTCCACATTGTTTGAAATTCCTTGATAAGATTTTCACAACTTAATTCAGCATAAGTGGAAAACAGATGAAATACTTAGGGTAGAAGACGGTTGGTGAAGAATGTGTGCTTTCAGGAGATTAATCTGACATCTGTTATGCAAAAAAGAATGAGCTCACTCATTCAGCAAATACTTACTGAGCATCCATAAAGTGCCAGAGACTGGTCCAGGAACTGAGGTTACAGCAGTGGGGAAACAGCACAGAGAAATTTCCTTCTCTCCTAAAACTTAAATTCCAATGATGGGATGCACCAGGTATACAAACTGCAAAAGCATGCAGTATGTGTAGTGGGAACAGATTTTATTAAAAATATTATTAAAAATATTTCATTAAAACATTTACTAAATATTTAGTAAAATATTTTACTACAATATTTTACTAAAATATTAATTTATTTTTAAAAATTGTAAATAGCATCTGATGGAAATAAACATGAACATAGTATAGCATAGTCACAGATACACTGTCTAACGAGCCAACTTCTAAATACAGACTAAAATTAAATGCATACAACTCAAGCAGAAAGAAGTTTTCAATTTAAAAAACAGCATGCACCAGAGCTTCTCAGACCTGAGTACACATCAGAAAGTAGGGTGGGGGAGAGTGGTCAGAGTACGAGAAAGAGAGGGACACACTGACAAAACAGTGTCAGAGAGATCCTTGGGGACAGCATCAGATAGGCCTGCTAGTGAGGTAATGGCATTGTGTAAGCTGGGTCTTGCAAGCTGAAGTTCCCATCAACAGTGGACCATTTATTCCCTGGGAGTCCCACAAGACTGTAATGGAGCTGAGAAATCCCTATCAGCTACTGCACAGAAGCCATCTCAATAGTACAGCATAATGTGTTACTTATGTTTGTGATCGTCATAGTAAACAAACCTTCTGTGTCACCCATTAATAAAGCTATAGCAGCACAGTTACAGTTCATAACACTTGTAAATAAACACATGCAACTCTTTTACGTATTTACCATACTGTATTTTCTTTAAGAAAATGTTTAGTGTAGCAGCCTTATGTACCAATCACCCACCGCAGGCGGACCCTCCAGAACCATCACTTTGGGGAGTGGATTTCAACACTGGACTCCAGGGCATACACACATTTGATGTACAGCAGTAGGTAAGACTGGAAATTAATTAAAATTGAGCATTATCGGCTGAAGCCAGAGCAGAAGCTATAAATGCCAGAGAGAAAAAAGGGACACTGGTTGGTGCTCATCTTCCCAACATGACACAGGGAAGACAGGCCGACAGTGGAAAGGAACTGGAGTCCGACAGGTCAGATGGGGACAGAACCAACAGGTGCCACAGATGCAGAGGCTGGGGAGGTCCCACTGTTGTCCTCGTGTCTAGCCTGGTCCCCTTGAACTCAAGTGTGGTCCCCAAGATGTAACAAGACTGCAAACTGAAACACCTGGCTGACTGCTAGGTAAAGGCGGCCATGCAGAAAAATGAGAGTGACGATGCCAATCATGGTAGGATTTCCCTATTAGCTAATAGGATCAGAGCACTGAATGAGAGAGCTGCTTCCTCTTCTCCCAGTCCCTCTTTCCTCTCCCCTCCCCTTTCCTCTCCATCCCCCTCTCCCGTTACTTGGCTGCAGAAAAGTGGATCGGTGCCTCTATTCCCAGCTACTCACTAGGGAGGCAAGGCAAGGGCATTGTGTGATCAGGGATTTGAGGACAGCCTGGGCAACACAGCAAGACCCCCAGCTCCATAAAATTGGCTTGTTGAAGATAATTTCAGTTTTGCATCTCTAAAATGGAAATGAGAGCTCTTGTGCACATTGCACCATAAAGCTGTTATCAGCCTTAAAATATTACAAAGAAGTGTTTTATGATGAAAACTTTACATGACAGAAAAATATTATTCTCCTGAGGTATAAAGAAGAGGCAGATGTTGCTCTCAGCAATTCTGAGATTTAGTAGTCATAAGACCGCTGACAGATTATTTTCGAAGAAAAACAACCAAAACGAGAGGCTCTGCAGCTGTGGCTTCCCAGTCAGGTGAAAGCGGACTCTATTCTAAGAGAGACGTTGCTTTGTTTAGCGGTGTTGGACAAGAAGCTAAAGGTGCCCGAGCCTCGGATTTCTCCCTCAGAAGTGGTGACACGCTTCTTCTCTCACGGGATGGCAGAGGGAACAGTTGTGGGTCTAACACGGCGGGACTCAGAGCCGGTTACGGTAGCTTAGGATCGCGACCCTGCTAGGCGTCACTAGGAGGAAGAAAGGACAGCGCTGGGCTGCAGAGAACAGAAGAGCTAAGTGGCCTCTGAAGTTTTCAGGGACATTCGAAGTCAGCTGCCCTGGGCATGAAGGGGAAGCAACCGTCCTACGACAGTGTTCTGAAGGCCCGGTGTGGTGGTGCATGCCTGTAATCCCAGCATTCGGGAGGCTGAGGTAGGAGGATCGTTTCAAGTTCGAGACCAGCCTGGGCTACAAAGGAAGTTTAAGGCCAGCCTGAACTGCATAGGGTGATCTTGTCTCAAAAAAAAAAAATAAAAAATAAAAAAAAAAAAAGGTTCTGAAAGAGTTCTTCATTGCTAAGTGTAGTTGGCACACTGAAGAAAAAGAACTCCAAAAGCATGGTAAAATACTGAGCAAAAACGTTCTGAACCCTGCTTTGCAGTCTACAGGAATCACACTGTTCAGTGATCCAGAGCTGCCGGGACTCAGCGGACACCGGGGACCGGACGACAGAATCCCTGGAATTCGCCAAGAGTTCTTTAAAGACCGTGTGGGTCAGGATTCTGGAGAGGAACAGAACCAGCAACGATAAGTAGCTCTGAAGGGGGCTTCTTAGGAGGGCTCACAGGGTCAGAGGCGGAGAGCCAAGGGCTGTGGTATCTTGGTGGTCCTTCGGAGTCAGCAGCCGCTCAGGCCTTCGAGCGGGAAGCCACAGAACAAGAGGGACCAAGGATGCAGAGCCGGTCCAGGTGCAAGAACGGCAGCTCTGTGCAGAGCTGCTGGTGTGGGCTTGTGTCGCAGGCGGGAGGAGCTGGACTCTGAGGTGTGCAGGCCACGGAAATAATCAAAGGGTGCACCTGCTCCAACACAGTCGGCTTCCTCCTTCCTTTTCCGGTAATCCGAGCTGCAATCCTACTGGACAGTGCCCCGCAAGAAGGCGGGTCTTTCCCAGCAGTTTGCTGGGCCACATGCCAATCATCTCTGAAAAGTCTCACAGAGCAGACACGCTAGAAGTGTGCGCTGCGGTGAGGTTGCCATTAATAAAGACTGGGCGTGTGCCTGAGATGACCTGAGGGCCTAACGGAGGCGGAAAACAGCTTCTTCACACCTAAACATGAAGCTCAGACTTTCACTTATACCGCTTTCAGGGTTTAGGCGCTTGCGAATGAGAACACAACCAAATTCTTTCTTTTTTAAAATAAACAGCAAATTACTTGTGAACGTCTGAATCCACTATGCAATTTTTTCCAATTATGATTTTAATTTGCCTCGTGAATGTGTACCAACTTATTATTTTATCTGTCGGAAATGTCAGAAGTAAGGTTGTATAAAACAGCTAGAAATTATCAATTTAATTTATATAACTCTCTCAAACACGCCTCCTAATTTATATGTATGTATCAAAATGATTTTAAGTTTACTATAAAACAATTAAAACAGAGAGAAGCACAAAATAATGTAACAGCCATCCTCATATTTACCGTCAGCTCTGAACACGTTAATATTTTGCATCATTTCACTTCCTCAAGACAGCCAGCAGCGCAGCACAGCTGGAGAGTCCCCTCATTCTGTCGCCAGTAACTTGCTCCTTTTCACCTTTACGCTTCTTTTCAGTTCATTTACGTTGTTAAAGTTTGATGCACACTATTTTGTGACGTGACTGCACAGTCATGATAACACATCTTCCAGCGCACCTCATTCTCTGCGTCTGCGCTTTGCTTGCGGTGAGGACGCCTCAGCACTGTGTCTTTGGGGTACAGCAAGGCGTGCGGGGGTGCTGGTCCCCTTCCGCAGATGTCTGCACGGAAGTGACGTCTGTCCTGTGCAGCAGTTCTGCCTTGTGGAGACCTGACAGCCGCTGCGTGCTATCCTGCCTCGCTGTAGGCCACGCTGACTTGAGTGGGAGTCTCGGCTGGGTCCCCGCAGGTTCTGCTTAGCGAGTGCTGGTCCCACTGCATGCTCCTGGAGTCTGGGTTTGCTGGCCGCCTCGCCGTCACCCACAGGTCCTCCTCGCTGTCCAGCACTGTGCTGTCAGCTTGGACTCTCACCTCAGGGAGCTGCACGTTGTGTGGGTGGAGGCGGCTGACTCTTCAGCCCTTGCTTCCAGACTCAGTCCTCCTCGGGGACTCACCCCAGCCCTCACTCCACGTCTCCCGCGTCCATCTCGGGGTGGTGGACACTGGAGTCCAGGGACCTCGGTCCGCGGCTCACAAAGGCAGACAAGCAGGATCCGCAGCAAGCAGATGGGTCATGGGGCAGAGGCGGGGCGCAGGGTAGGACCGGTGACAGCTTCTGTACTGTGGGAAGCAAAGGCAGAACTGAAGCCGGCACCCCGGGCCTGACCTCACCATTTTCCTCCACTTCCTCGTGTTTTCTGCTGGGCCGTTGATGCAATTCACCTCCACGTGGCTGGCCTGTGGCCTCCCGGCTTCTGCGCACTTACTGCTCTGCTTACCAGGCCGCATCGCTGTCAGCTCCGTACAGACAGCCCCCGGGGGGTCAGGGTGGGTTTTCTTAGCAGCCTGGGGGAGGAGCTGCAGCATGGGGCGATGCAGGGGAGATGCCTTCCCAACATGGGGATATGAGGGGCTCCGGGAGAGGGGGCTCCCGCATCCATAAACGCCAGCGATGAAGTAGAACTTATTTTGTAAAGCCTTTGCAAGGCTTCCCCTAATAAACAGGCTCAGAATTCGATTAACCATTCAGTGAGTTATTAGGCGCTTAGGGGAAATCCCCATGCCGTATGATAACACTCCATTTTCATAACAGTAGTGACAAATGGGGCTGAGGTGAGCTTGACTAATATCATAGCACCATAGGGTTCTGTGTGAATGGATAATGCATCTCATAAATTACATAGAGACATTTAGTTTAAAATGTATTTTTCTGCAGGTCCAAGAGATGCTTTAAAATAGTGCCACAATTCCTGTTGATAGCATCTACATTGGCTAAATTTGGTAACTAATTAACATTACATGAGTAGTTTGAAAAATGGACCACTCACAAGTTCTGTAGGAATAGGCTCTTCTGTTTGTTAAAAGCTGGGAATTAAAATTTTCTTAACATGTTTCATGAGCCAGGGTTCTTTAAAAAAAAGAAAGAAAGAAAGATTTCAACATACAGAAAATGCCATGAGAGGTTTTCTGTCTTTACCAACTTTTCAGGTCACGACCAGCATCTATGAAGGGACTTAAAAGGCGAGGAAATATTTTGGCATAGCGGTAGACTTAGTCCCCAACCTTATGAACACCGTGTAAAACAGAACAGAGTATGGGCATGTGTAATGTGTGTAAGTATCAGTGTGTGTGTGGTGCGTGATACGTTTGAGATGCAGGTGTATAACTGTGTGTGTGTTTGTGTGTGTGCACCTATCTTTGGTGTGTTCCATGGACACAGATTTGGGTGGGCACAGTGGCTGGGTAGTTACTAAGGCACTGTGGCTGTTAGTGAATGGGCCTTGCTGCGCTGCCACCTGTGATACCTGGGACAGGTGGACTGTACACCCCGCAACTGTCTCCAAGGGCCCCTGCAGGGAGCAAGGCACTAGCAGATACACCTCACCGAGAGAACTGTTGGACATTTCCACTTCTGTACATGGTGGTTGAATGTTTAAGAGATAAACATTGAGCGGTATCAGTGGATCATAAGCTAAAGGAAATATTGCTTTTTCATTTAGTTATTTGAAAATAAGGAAGCAAATTTCGAAGGAACAGAGGAAGCTAGAGAGACCAGGGAAGGAGGGAGGGAAGGAGAGCCGGGAACAAGAAAGAGGTTCCAGGAAACCACTTGTCAGCTGACCCTTGCCCAGAAAGTACAGCAGGTTAGCGAGTCTGTCTTTTCTACTTGACTGGGGTGTGATGCCCACCCTGTCACAGACTTTGATGGCTGTGTGTGTGCTGTGCGTCAGAGCCTGTGACACAGCAAGCCAGGGCAACGTCCTCTCTTCCCGTGCTGTCCCTCCTTTGTCCTTGCAAGCATGGGACACAGGTCCTGGTGCACACAGGGAGGCCAGGTGGCCAGAACAGAATTCCCGCTGGTATTTGGATGTAGGTTTCACAGTACAGGCTGTAGGGCTTCAGTCAGTTTGAGGAGAAGTTCCCTAAGTCCCCAGAGAGCATGAACTGTGCTTCATACATCCCTACACATGCAATATGTGGACATATGTGTGTGTGCATGTGTGTGTGTGTCGCTGACTTCCCCAACACACGTGTTGTGAGGAGCAACACCACACCTAAGCCCCCATCTCTCTGCAAGGCAGTGCCAATCTCTCCTTCTTTGGAGGGATGCAGATCTCTAGTGAGCCTGGCCGCCTGCAGGTACAAAAGCACACCTGCTAACTGAGTGGACAGTGACTGCCTGTGACAAGAGATCTGACCTTCTGAGCAGTCTCAGCCCGCCCTGGACAAAAGGAACCACCCAACTATAGGTCATCCATGCTTCAGCTCCTGCATTTGTTGGCACTGACACCGAAACCTAGGGAAAAATTCTCACTAATATCCTCGCTCCAAAATAGCGTAATGCTGGTGGTTTTAAACAACTCCCCTGTTTTCCTGAGTAGATTATTACCACTGCTTCAGAAGCATCTTGAACTTCTCAAGATTTCATGAATTCTTACATATTCTTCTAACTGGTTTATGAATGACTTAAAAAGAATGTTAAAAGTTTATCATATACGTTTGCCACTAAAGTTTTCTAAAGAATTTTTAAAGTTTTTTCCAATTTTGTGTTTGTACTTCAGGAAGCAGCGCTAATGTAAATTATAATAATTATTAGCAAATTTGAAATAGCTTACCAGCTGTTTTTTCTGGAGCATGGACGGACAATTAGATAACACTCAACACTTCTAACTTCAGCAAAGAGTCCATGGCCCCCTGAGGGCGTGCTAATGATGAATGAGGGGTGATGATTGGGGTCGTAAACTTGCCTTTGTGTTTCTGCCCTGAGCTACATGACCCCAGCAAATCTCACTAACCGCTTTGCACTTGATGTACACCTTAAACTCCCTAGCAAGGGTAAGTTGTTAAAATGTCCCTATGAAATAGGTGAGACATTTTAATCCCATGGCAAGGAAAAATTAAATGCCCGTAAAAGACATTGCCCTTGAGGTTCACGTGGAAATCAGAACCTACGCAAAATCTAAAATGAAAGATCTGGGGCTGGGGATTTAGCTCAGTGGCACAGCGCCTCCTGGAAAGCGCAAGGTCGTGAGTTCAATGCCCGGTACGGGGGTGGGGGGGGAGTAAAATGAAAGATCTGCATCCAAATCAGGAGTCAGGAAACCCAAGTCAGCAAACAGTTCTCAGATCTCCAAGGACAGCAGAGCACTGGCCAGAGAAGCAAAGTTTTATGAAACTGACCACAACCAAAGGGTTTTATGATTCTCTCAACCTTATATACACTTTGTCTGGCACAATTAATTTCACTTTGGTGAAACAAAGGAAAATCTGTTAGTACAGAAAGTGTTTATAAGCAAGGTCATTATAATCTGTATATATATATATATATATACACACACACACACACACACACACACATATATATATATATATATATATATATATATATATATATATATATATATACACACATTCTTACTGCATTCTATTAGAAAAAGAGTAAGTCTATATTGTGAGCATAATTTTTTATGAAAACAAAAGTAAGTGTTCAGACATCTACTTCATTCTTTCTTAAAAGCAACATAAAACTTGTGTTACTGTTTAGCATTAATTGTTAGATAATGTGATGTAGGTGTTGGTTTATGCTTCATTTTCTTCAAATTTTCTCATTTGGCAGATGACAATTGTGGTGAATTTGTCAATTTATAAGCTAGTAAAGGGATAAGGACATTTAATTTGCCAATAATTCAGATTTTGACAGATAAGTAAAAGAACTGTGGAAAGGCTTTATCGCCTCTAAGTTTAATTAGGGTTAAATATATTTGCTACTCTTAAAGAAGAGAAAAATGAAAGGGAAAGATAAACATGGAAAATATTATAAACTATGCTTTCATGCTTGTAGTATTTGCTGCTTTATACTTTAAATGGCTATGAATTAATGCTCTAGCTCAGTGTTCATCAAATGATGCAGTTTGTTTACTTGACAGAGAGAAGTTGAATTCATTTATAAGAACTTCTGCACTTCAGAGAGACCCTGAAGCAACAACGCAGGAAGCTCAGCAGGAGTGGGGAGTGGGCAGCGGGGAGAAGCATCTCTAAAAAACACAGCTTTTCCTACGCAGGAGTCACGCAGGACCCTGAAATGAAGGGACCACAGGGCCTGGCTCAGTGGGCAGTTGTGTCCATGCAGGGCTCCTGGGGTGTACATCCCACAGGAAGGCCTTGGGCTACAGGGCTTTGTGTAGAACATGCTGGTCATAAACAGTGTGAAAACTGCTTGTCCAGCTGTTTTGTGTGGTTGAACCCATGAGTGGGAGGCCATCTAATCATTTGGGAGCACCCAGGATGGTATTTCCCCTGTTAGGCCAGTGTTCCTGAGTCAAAAGGAAAGATTTTAGAAACCAAGTAGTGTTGGGATATGACAAATGTCTGCAAACATAATGAAAGGGAAACATCCAAACAATTTGCTGTTCTTTAGCTCTAAATGGGACTAAGCTCCCAGCCAGGAAAAATCACGGGTACCTGAGATGCACATCACTGAGTGGAGGAAGCTAGTCTAAAAAGGCCGCCTGCTGCAGGACTCCAGCTCTGTGAGGTTCACAAAAAGGGAAAGCCGGAGGTGATGAAGGATCCAGGTTCCAGTGGTTAGATGCAGGGGGATGGATGGCTAGGACTAGGGTGCTGTTAGGGTGTTGAAACTGTATTACGATGGCGGACAGATGTTCATTTATCCAGCCCCGTGGAACAGCACTGAGAATGAGCCTGGTGTGAACTGCCAGCTGCAGAGGAGCAAACGCCGGGGAGGTGTTTGCAGCAACTGAGCCAAACGCACCACTCTGCTGGGGAAGGCTGTAGGGAGACGGGGGTGTAAAGGAAACCTCTGTGCTTCTGTCAGTTTTGCAGTGAAGATCTGCGTGTGTGTGTGTGTGTGTGTGTGTGTGAGAAATTTTAATCGCTGTCCAGATTTCATGATGATTTAGATTGTTTTTTCGTTCAAATGTTAGCAGTTTACATTATTTTATTTCCAATGTTAGATGTTTTACCCATCTTCAAAGCAGGGTTCCTTGGGTGGTTTGGCATGTTTCATAGACACCCTGCTCAGGGAGAAAATAATTAGAAAGGCTCTGTTAAAACGCCACCTATCCTGTGAGTTTAATACTTGAGAAAAGCATCTGCTGTTTTAAAAGCCTGTGTAATGGTTTAGAATCCGCTCATTCATCATATTGAGTGAAAATTTACTACATGTCCGGCATCATTTTAGTACAAATGACCCTGAACTGACTTAACAGAATAAAGCTCTTGGTTTCCTGGAGCTTTCACTTAGACTGGGGTCTTAGATGAAGCGCGAACAGGTAGAGCACACACTAAGCTAGACTGCATTCAGCGCTCGGGAGGACGACAGAGAACAGAGCAGAAGAGAGGGATCGCTGAGCTACGGAGGTGTAAGTTTAAATATCGTGGTCATGGAAGGCTCTAAGGGAACTACATTTAGGAAAGAAGGGAGGAGGGTAGGGAGCGTGCAGTTAGGTGTAGGTGTGGGTGAAGAGCGGTCTGGATAAGGAAGACAGGGAGCACGAAAGCTCCATGGTATGAGTCTGAGGGCAGGAGAAGCCCGTGCCCGGGGGCAGAGCTTGCGGGCCCGGACCGGGGTGTGGGGTGTGGAGGCAGCACGCGAGGTGCGCAGCAGGTACTCACTGAGCATCTGCCCTTACGCTGTGACCGTGCTGTCCGCACGGGGGATGGGTGGCCACGGACAAGGGCTGAGCAGGACCGAGAGGCTCGGGCTGGTCCATAGTTTTGGAAACACCCTTCCGCGGAACTGCTTTCGGCCTTTCGGCGTCAGCGTGGAGGAGCGGCAGCTGCATGGAAACGAGTGTGGAGGACGCCGAGCCACTCACACCAGCAAAACAGACATGGAATCCCTGCACCTTACAGTTTGCAAAGAAGTTGTCTTGCCCCCATTTTTAAATGATTTGCGCCTTTGAATGCAGATATTTACTCCTGCGGGACCAGCTGGTAAGATTTCTAAGCAATCCCCATGCATTTTGACCGGAGTGTGTAGTTTATTTTTTTTTTTCAGGTTCACTATGAATCTGGTGGAAATTATACCTGCAGTTTTGCTATTTACACTCTACGTCTTGCTTCTTTCTTTTCTTCTAATGTGGTATGCTGATACTTTTCAAGATCATTTGTACCACTAATGTGGTATGCAGATACTTTTATTTCCTCCTTTATTTCTTTTCACAATATTTTCATATTATTCATTTCGGTGGTTGCTCTGAGTATTGCAGTGTGCATTTTGTAGGGTACCAGAATCTACCATAAATCAACATTGTCAAGATTACATTTCTCCTTCACATGATCTACAGTTTCAATGCAACCCCAGTCAAAATCCCGAGAAGTTTCGCTACGCCTATGGATAAACAACCTGGCTCTAAATTTCTGCGAAGAAGCAAAACACCCAGAACAGGCAGCACAATACTGAAGAAGAATGAAGAAGCAGCCCTGGCTCTCCCCCGCGTTCTGGCTCACATGAGGCCCCGCGCATCCAGCAGCGTGGTGTAGGTGAGACGACAGACAGGCTGGAGGATGGGACAATGAGGAGAGCACAGACCTGGGCTCACATGAGCAGTCCGCTAATCTCCGATAAAGAATAAGCGCATGGCAATTCAGGGAAGAGGGTGAAGACATCATTTTCAATAAATGATACTGGAATACGGGACATCCAGAGGCAAAGCATGAACCTAGACACACAGCTTAAACCCTCAATGCAAAATAACTCAAAATGAAACAAAGACCCAAATATAAAATGCAAAGTAATGAAACACATGGAAAAATATCAGAGAAAATCTCAATGACCTTGGATTTGGTAATTACTTTTCAGAAATAACACCAAATGTACAACCGTGAAAAAAGTCAGTAAGCTGGATTTTGTTAAAATTAAATATTTGCTTTTTTTTTATTTTAAAGAGAATTGTAAAAAAAGAACAATAGCAAAATGCCAGTAACAGACAAAAACAAAACAAAGCGAAAACAATAAGAATGATACAGGGTTTCAGAACAAAATGATAAGGATTAACAGTGGTTATTATATTACATATTGTTATCTTCATCAGAGTTGGTCAGATTAGCAGATGTAAGAATGCAAGATTTGTCAAACCATTAAAGAGAATGAAAAATAAACACAAAAAAATAAACAATACAGACTTTCACCAAACAAGATGATAGGAATTCAACAATGGTTGTTATGTTGCATATTGTTGTCTTCAAATTAGTTGTTTGGATTACCAGATGTAAGCACGCAAAATTGGTCAAATAAATAAATACATACATACATAAATAAATCAAGCATGAACGATTCCTCTGAATAAATCCTTAGACATCAGCAGTGCAGTTATCTCAACCATCCTTCTGTATGCATATATTTTTTTCCCTTCCCTCTTTCTTTCCTTTTCTCCTTTCCCTAATCCCAGTTGTTACTCTAAATGTAAAATATTTGTTTCGTGAAGCATATTACAGAGAGTATATGTGCAGCAAAAGTAAGTATACCATATTGACTAGAGAATGAAAAGACAAACTACAGACTAGGAGAAAATATTTCCAAAGACACATCTGACAAAGAACTCTTATTTAAATTACCTGAAGAACTCTTAAGAATATAAATATTATGTACTGCAAATACAGAAGGGGCTAGAGAGATGACAGAGGGGAGGAAGGGAAGGGAAAGGGGATGGAAAAGGAATGAAGAAGCGTTGTGGACATTGACCAACTCCACACAGGAGTAACTTTACTTCAGCCCACTCCAAATGTAAACATTAGTACTAGGCACACTTACTAATAACTAAAATAAAATTTAACATTAAACAAACTAAAGAAATCTTAAAAGTTAATGACAGGAAAATAAACAAACCAATTAAAAGCAGAGCAATGGTCTTAACAGACATCTCATTAAACAAGGTACGTATATGGCAGGTAAGTATGAAACGATGCTCACAATGTATATTAGTATTAGGTGACACTACAAATTAAGTGCTATAAATACTAATACAACAATGAACTATAAAATGGGAAGTCCAGAATGGCAACAGCAATGATAAGCACATGGAAGAAGGTTACACCTCACCCATCGTTAGTGGGAAGGCAAATGGTCATTCCACACTGGAACACACTCTGGGCAATTTCTTATAAGACTGAACATTTTTTTTTAAAAATATGATTCCAGCAGTTGTGCTCCTTGATATTTGCCCAGATGAGCTGGAAGCATATCCTTCCAAAAGCCTACACATGCTTGTAGAAGCTTGATGCATAGCTGTCAAAACTTGGAATCAAACAAGATACCCTTCAGCAGGCAAATAAACTGTGGCACATCCAGTCAATGGGATATAATTTAGCCCTAAAAGAAGTTGAACTATCAAACCATGAAAAGGCAGGGAAGAAAGTGAATATTACTAAGTGAAAGAAGCCAACCTGAAAAGGTGAGATACTATGTAATTTCAACTGGAAGATTTTCTGGGAAAGACAAAACTAGGGAGACAGGGAAAATATCAGTGGTTATGAGGGCATATGAGAAAAGAGGGATGAATACATTGAATGTTGGTAATTCTCAGTGCAGTGCGATATGATGCTATAATGGACATGTTATTATACAGTTGTTCAAACCCACAAACATTCATGATTAAGGTCAACTGCCCATGTAAACTGTGGACTTGGGGTACAAGGATGTGTCTGTGTTCTAGTGTATGGTGAGTGTGCGTCTCCGGGGAAATAGGTAGGGGACTGGAGGCTACATGCATGTTGCAGGGACAGTGTGCTATGGATCGGAAATCTCTGTTCCTGCATGTTCATTACATTTTTATGTAAAGCTGCAGCTATAATAAAATTTAATAAATAGAGGTATATAAACAATTTAAATATAAGTTTTAAAAGTCTACAGCAGGTTAAAAATGGTTAATATTCTTATGAAACAGAGCAAACATCCCCCAATATAGATACATCCTTCCACTTCTATTTTGCACTATTATTTTTTTCACATATACATAATAAAATATACATTGAATTATTGCTATACATCATATGTTCCAAAGAAATTAATATTTTAAAAGAAAAGTATTTTTTAACCCAGATTCTTAGTGTTTCTGGTGTTCTATAAATAATTTTATAAAAATTATTTAGCATTGTTTCCTTTCAGTGGGAAGGATTTCCTTCACCAGCTTTTCAAAGGCGGGTACACTAGCAAATGATTGCCTGTTTAATTCACTGTCACTTCTGGAGAATTACTTTACTGGACACAAACGCTTGCTGAGCAGCTTTTTTCTTTCAGCACTCGAGTAAGTCACTACAATGCCTTCCACACTCTGTTACTCCTGGAGAGAAGTCAGCTGCTAACCCTTTAGTGCCTGGTAGGTGACAGTCAGTTTTTTCCTTTTGCATATGGACTATTTACTCGTCTGTATTTTTCAGTGGTTGGACTACAATGTATCAAGATGCAATTTTCTTTCTGTTACTATTATTTGGGGTTCATTGGCTTCCTAGATCCCTAGTTTTAACAGTTTTTGTGAAATAATCAGTATTATTACTGCCACATGGTTTCCTTCACTGCACACCCTAGTTCATCGATTCTTTTCTCTACCAGCTCCACCGTGCGGTTCGACCCACACAGGGAACTTGTTCATGTCAGTTATTTGTTTCTCAGCTGTAGGACGCCCAAGTGGGTCTTGGGAAGAACTTGCATTTCTCTATCTGTGCTCTATATTTATTATCACTCTTGACATATTTTGCTATAATTATTTTGAAATAGTAGCATAAATTCTTTTAATATGATATAGCAAATCTTTGAGTGGTTTTTCTACTGAATCCAATATCTGAACATACTCAATATCTAATTCTATTGCCTGATCTTTTTCTGAAAATATTGTATTTTCAGTGTCTTTCCATGTCCCAACTTTCTTGTTTAAAGCTGAGCATCTTAGGTAATGAACAATATCAACTATTAATTTTATCTTATTTCTTGAGTGGTTTCATTGGTTTGCTCGTTTGTTGTAACCTACCTATGTACGTTCACACTGGAAATTTTTCCTTCTCATATACTCAGCCACCAGTGTATCTAGTCACATATTCATATTCTTTTTACCCGTGGAAGGTAAGTAGAAGTCAAAGGATTTGATGCAGCATATTTGTAAGAATATGCTATTAGGATTCATATTCTTATTTTTATTTTAATACACATGAATTTATCCCACAGAGCTCAGCCCACTGCTGGACAGAGGTTTTGTCCACACCCACGTCTGTTAGTCTTCACTCAATCGACTGCACTCTGGAGGCCGCGCTCGCAGCTCTCTTCTTTTTCGGTTGTCTCTATCCAGACTCTCAGGTGTCTCCAGTGTGTGTTCATCTGCTGAGTCAGCCAGGGCTGTCTGGAGAGCTCGCTGCCACCTTGTCTTTTCCTCTCACAGCCAGGTTAAATTTAAGGCTCATTCCTCGGGGACATCAACTTGAGGACTACAGCTTCCCGGACGAGTCCCTCAGTTCTTACCTAAGTCCATAAATTTTGCATTGCAAAGCTGCGGCTTTATATCTCCATCCTAAGTGTAGTTACACATCTGGCAACGAATCTCAGAGTGGAGCAATTTCCATCTGTCAGGGACGGAGTGGGTTGGAAGGGGTCAGGCAAGAAGGTGAATGACTATCATGTTCCTATCCGCAAGTGGAGTCATTTTTCAAAAATAAACACTTTTCTATTCGAGCCTTCATGGCAGTCACATCAGAAAAGTTGGTGGGAATGTAAATAAGAACCTAATATGCATTTGGGGAGCTTGAAGTAAAAATACTGATTTGTGTAAGACCTTAATACAAAATAAATACATATGCAATGTCTACTGATATCACTAAAAGTAATAAGACAAGTTAGTGCTAAAATTAAGTGTAACAGAACAAATTGGTTAATAAGAAAGAAAGGAAAGATAACAGATATAGTTAGGATAGAAAATAAACATTAAAATATTTACACATCTTAGATGCCCAGGAGAAGATGGTAAATAGACTCAATTTAAAAAATAAGCATTGCATAAATACTGCTAACAAGAAACATACTGTAAATATATTAGGAATTAAATTTGGAGAAGTAAGGATACAAAACAATACCAAATGCAAACATTAAATATAACAAATGTGGCCATCATTCTATCACCCACAAAAAGTATACATTAATAGAATTCCTTGAAAAAAAGATGCCCCAGATTAGTGTTATTTCATAGTGATTAAGGTGTAAATTCTCCTGAAAGAAAAAAATCTAGATCTATTTTGTACATAGTGATATGTCTGAATATATAAAGGAAATTTTATAGAAAAAGAACATAATGTATATTAAAATAATGTAAGAGAAAGGTAAGAAGGTATAATATATCAAATCTTTCTGTGATATGAAGAACTGAATTGTGAGGAACAGTTCCAGCTCTACACTTAATACTACAACTGCAAGAAGACTGAAAGTCACTAATAAAAATGCCTCTTTTAAAATTTCAAAAAAATTAGTACATTGAACCTACAGAAAATAGAAAGGAGAGCAATAAAATAATTCAATAAAATAACAAAATAGTGTGTAACATAAAAATCATTGAGGTTTGAATTTGATTCTTTCAAAATTTTAATAAAAATTGATATACCTTAGCAAGACTGATAAAAGATGAAGCATAAATACTATGTATACTTTAACAATGGGTTTCAAAAAGAGAACTGCAAGTTTTGAAGGCATGAAAAATAGGAGATTCCAAATAATTTAAAACTTCAGAACAAAATGTTAAATTCATGCAGAACATTTCCGCATACAATTACACAAGAAGAAAAAGTGGGTTCTGAGCAATTCTGTGTCAGTGCAAGACACTGAACACTGAAACTAAAAACTTCCCCAAAAGAATTCTCCAGAACCAAATGGCTTCACAGTGAATTCTTCCAAATGTGTAAAAAAGGAGATTACAGGAGTCTCTCTCATACTCTCCTAGAGAAACTCAAGAAGCAGAAGAAAAAGGACTAAGAAGAGGAGGGAAGGAGGGAGGAGGAAGGGAAAAGGGAGGTTTCTGATTCTTTCATGGAACAAAATTACTCTGAATATCACAACCTGACAAGCTAAGAAGACTGGAAGCGACAAGCCAACGGCCTTAATGAAAAATAGATTTTAAAATTCTTAAAGTGCTAGGAAATTGCATTTGACAAAGAGCATAACAATCACAATAATGTGAGTTTATTCCTAGAACCATTTAATTTTAGTGTTAATATAACTCTTGGAAATCAACAGATGCGGTTTCTCTCATTAAATAAACAATGGAGTAAAATCATAAGGTCCTATCAGTAGATGAAGAAAAAACATATAGTTAAAGTCAACAGCTGTCAGTTATAAGCACATTACCAAACCATGAGGAAAAGGGAACCCCTTATTTTACAAGGGTTATTGAGCAACAAGAAAAGCAGTGTGGTATATATCATATGTAATGCACATACACCATTCAAAATGTCCTGTAAAGGTTTGGATTAAAATGCAGATACCCTCTCTCGTCATTTCTATCCAGTCCCGTACTGGAAGACACAGCTAGAAAAATAAAGCATGGAAAGAGGATGAAAGGTCTGGAGATTAGAGTAAGAAACAAAATATGATTTATAGAAAATGTCTAAAAATATGTAATCTAAGTATACTGAAAGCATATGTTTAGTATAAACCTAATATAATGATGCATAAGTATTGTATTTGTATGCAATAGCAGCAAGCAGTCAGAAAATGTTAAATTGGTACTGTTTACAAGCTGTCATAAAGCAGCAGGTACCTACTAATGCATCTGAAAACAATCCATTGAACAGAAAACTACACAACACAACAGAAACGAATCAAAGCAAGTCCACAAAGATGGACCAAAAACCTTCTTGGGTTGGAATACCTAATCTGTAAAGGACTTTGCCTAATATATCTGTATATATTGGTCTAAACATTAGGTGCAGCTCCAGCGAGCAACCGAGAAGCCAGTTTGTCTGTTGTTTTGTATGTCTGTGTTTATCTACTTACTGACATTGTCATCCTGATTCTAAATTTTATACAGTGAATTAAAGTAAAAAATTACCAAGATAATCTTGAATCACAACAGCAATAGAAGACTCATGGTACTAACTAACAAGGCGTATTACAAAGACAAAATCATTATGACTGTGTATAGCATCAGCACAGATACATAGAACAGGATAGGAAGGCAACAAACAAATCCCAAATTTGATTTATGGCAGTCATTTGATTTATGGCAGTCATTGTCCTGCAGGGCAGTGCAGAAAAGATCTTGCTATAATAAATAGTACTAGACCAATCTGATATTCATTACACAACTTTTGACACATAAAATTATGTATAAAATATTCCAACCCATAAATTTATGAAACTAGATTTGACATAGATTTTCAAACAATATAAAAATAACTAATCTAGAGGGAAATACCTGCAGATTACACCATGCCTATTCTCTTCACCAAAAAAGGAAGATTCTATTAAGTGAGTAAAAATTCACTACACAGAGTGGGAATAATATTAGGAATTCTCAGATTTAACCAGAGATAGAACTTGTAAAGAATCCCTACAAAACGTTATAAATAATAGATCATCTAACAGAAGTATAACAACAATTACAAAATCACAGACAGCCAAAATGCAAACCTCTTTTATTTTTAGAATAAAACAAATTAGAAGGCGTTCAAGAGGCTTAAATTTAAACAATGATCATATCAAATGAGGATGGGAATCCCCCCCTAGGGGAGATCTAGTGCCACAGCCGGTTTTGTAAACTTCTGCAGTTTCTAAAACTATAGTCATTTTCTGGGACATCATTCCACATTTAGAAAATGCTCCAAAGCAAGCCATATATTTGTTCACCCAAGCGTATTACTCATATGCTCCACTCCCACCCCTTTTCTATTTCTATCAATAACACAGATTGGGTAATTATCATGAATACAGGTACTTATTGGGATTGTCCTTCTGAAGGGTGACATGTTCAAGGTTTGCTGCAGGGACCTCTCTTCATGGTTCCCAGGCAATGCATGGGGCCACATGGCCAGGCAGAGTGTTCTAGCTCACGCCTTCCTTTCTCAGCCCATTGGGCATGGCCCCAGCTTTATGGAGTCATCCAACCTTAATCATTTCCTAATGATCTGTTCCAATGCCCTCGTGAATCAAATCTCTACTCTCCTGCTAGCTCAGGATGGGGAGTAATTTTCAAGGAGAGTTTTGACAGAAGGAGTTTCAAACCACAGTGTGGCTGTAATGAAATAATTCAGAGTAGCCAAATACTAGAACATAAACGTTTGATTTGGTGGTTTTAAAATGTGAGTGCCTGCACATGTACACTTGTGTGTATATGATCATCGTATAAGTACATTTTGTCAGTTAGAAATAAGTTTAAAAATAAGGTTTGTTTGTACAGGTAAATTGTAGAGTGATCACACAATGGAACATATCCCTCAATATGAAAGAACTAACTTCTGTTGCAATAGAACTATTGCAATAACCTCAGACAAAAACTTCGGAGGAAGAAAGTCAAAATTCAAGAATACACATAATATGATTCCATACCTACAGAATCCAACCTGAAGAGCACTCACCAGTGGAACTCAGTCAGCAGAGTTGTTATTTTTGTGGTGATTTGAAGCCAGAAACCTGCTCTGGGCAGCTTGTGACATTTTATTTCCTCATCCCGATCACGGTAACACAATTGTGTTCACCTGTCACAATCTATCAGGACAAAGTATGTTGGAGTCAATGGAAAATTTACTTTTGAAAAGCTCCACTATGCCTGTGAGTTGACAAAGGAAGGGTGAGAATAGATGAGAGGTATCGCAGTAGTGCAGTGGAACTGAGGGCAATTTGAACTGGGGTTTGTGGGATGGCGAGGGGTGTGTGTGTATATGTGTGTGTGTGTGTGTGTGTGTGTGTGTGTGTGTAAGGGCTCCAGATCCTGCACCCATGCTGACAGGTGAGAGAAGAGGAAGGATGAAGAAGAACTCTAGGGTGATGCCTGAGCAGTCTGAAGTGAGTTGTTTCACTTGGAGACAGTGGTAGGTGCCGGATGAAGAGGAGTTAAGGGAACAGGTGAGGTGTGAGGCAGTTGGGTTCCTGACGTGTTGCTCAGGATGACTTTGCTAACGTTCATGTGCGGTTGTTGTATACACAGCTGGCCACTGAAACGAGATGTGGACTGACTACGGAACACAGCTGGTACTAAGGATGCTAACGAGAGCAGATGTTTCCTGCTTTAAACACTGAAGTGAAAGACAGATTTGGCATTTGTGTCATGGACAACGTGGGGGAGAACCGAGGGGGGCACCTAGGGCAGGCTCTGGGGAGGATACTGTGGGACAACAGAAATTTCACTTTTTTAAGGTAGGAGATATCTCAGCCTGTCGTTGCTCTAGGCTTTCTCAGCAGGAGGCGTTAGGCGCAGTAGCCGATTCTTGGACACATCTGTAGTGCCTATGTGTGTGCACGCGTGTCTCCATGCATACGCATGTCCTGTGAGGCCATGCTCAGTAATCATTCCATCCAGTACACAAGGGCTATTCCATTACCTCTGCTTTTCTTAGTTGCAAATTTTTTCTCCAGTGGAAACAAACCCTGTTCTTACTACCTAAATGTTTATTTGTTGAATTTTAGTATAGTTTCCTCAGTGACTCACCCGCGTAGCTGTGAGAAACCTGGTACTGACTAAATCGCATCATTAGCCCACACCATTTTTGTCTTTAGCTGCAGGATCTGCAAGACATTGCTTCCACAGCTGCCCAGGGCTTGCAGTGCAACAGTGGTATCATTAGACACTTAGATTCCTTTGTTCGTGTTTGTATTTCATTTCTGGTTCACCTCGCCGGCCGGTTGCTGATAGTTCTGTGTTTGATTTTGACTCTGGGATGGGAATGGATAGCTGTCCTGGGGCTGTGAATCAGTGCTGAAAGAGCAGGCTGCACCCGAGAAGCAGCATCCTCCTTGGCCCTCCTACTCCTTCCACGCAGGGCTGCTTCCCACGGCTTTCTCTCCCCATTCTGTAGGTGACCTGCGCCCATCACTGTACTTCCCAATTTATCTTCATATTTTCTTTCACACAAATGAGATGATAGATATATGTTTTATGGCTCATTTTTATATAAAGAAGAACAGACAATAAATATCCTGTTGAGTTGAGCTTGCTTTGCTTAATAGTATGCCTTGGTAAAATTCTTTCATCTCCACTTATAAACACATATTTTAAACCACTGAACAGTGCTGCATTGTGCAGAAGCACCACAGTTTAATCGTTCTTAGATTATTAATTTTTCAAATATACTCCAACAAATGGGATTCAAATTTATTTCCAGTATTTTGTAATTACAAACAGCGCCTCTAAGAAAACTCAGTAGCACTTGCATTTCTGTGTTACGGGTCCTGTATTTTCAGGGCAGATTTGTTTCTTTATAGTTTTACTGACTTTTAAAGAATTATTATTACTATTGTTATTGTTATTATCATTATTTTATTTTAAAGAGAAAAGAACAAAAGCAAAATTACAAAAACAAAGACATAAACATCACTGTAGATTCTTAAAACCTGGATTGCTAAGTCAGAGGCTCACTGCATACGTCGATGTTTTGTGTGGTTGAGTCTCTTTAAGCAGTGTGAGCTTCCCCCAGATGGGTTGAAATGTTTCACATTCTTCAGTAGCATCTGAGAGTGCCTGTTTCCTGACAGACCCACAAAAGGAACGTGTTGTCATTTAATTTTAAAAGTCGTACCAGTCTGTCTTGGTTTCTTTTCTCTCGTTGCTGAGATAAAACACCCAACACCCAAAATGAAGGAAGGAAAGGTTTATTTAGCTTACAGTTTGTGGAGGTTTCAGTCCATACTTGGCTGGCTCCGAGGCAGAAGATAGCAAAGCAACAAGAGCAAGGGGGGGAATGGAAGCCGAACAGCAAAGCAGCCAGAGCAAAAGGGAGGAATGGAAGCAAGCAGCCTCTTTCCCTGCCTTACATCGTAAACAGGCTTCCCCCACCTAAGGGGTGCGTAGCTCTCACATAATCTCCATGCCCTCCTCTTCCACAGGCTCAGGATGTATGCAAAGTAAGCACCCTGGCTTCCTGCTGAGTCACTTAGCCAAACCTCTAGACTCCCCAAGCTGACACAATGTATCAACCACAACACATTCTAACAGGTGGGAAATGCTATCTCAGTGTTGTTTTAATTTGCATTTATCTAAAAATGAATAATTTGAACAGTTGTCCACATATAAGAAGGGCATATTTTTCTGTTTTGGAGAATTGTTCACTCCATTTTTTCAATTTTCTATGGGATTATTCACTTTTGTCCCACAATATTTAAGATTTGCATATTAGAAGTATCAGTTCTTTGCCTGAAGTGCAGGTTAAAAGTATTTCTTCCTAGGATGACCCTTTCTTTTATTTTATTCATGGTATTTTTGTCATACCTTTATTTTATTTTACTTTATTTCATTGTGATAAAGGTACTTAATATGAGATCTACCCCCTTCATAACATTTTAAGTGTGTGATACAATACTTTTGACAATAGGTACCACGCTGGACCACAGGCAATCACAGCTTTTATTTCTTGCTTGACTGAATGCTTATGTCTGTTGATCAGCAACTACTCACTTTGCCATCCCCAGCCCTGGCATCGCCATACCCCTCTATTCTGTCATTAGACTACTTTAGACCACCATGTAAGTGTACTCTTTTATGGGGCAGAGATTTAATTATGCTTTTATCTTCCGTTGTACTTGATAAAATATATAAGCTAATATGTTTTCCTCTGACCACTCAGTGACTTTCATAGCTTTTGATAAGTAATGTATTCATGGACACATTGCATCAGGAAGCTCTAATTTTAGTTTCTTATATCTCCTTCACCCAGAATCTGTTTCACAGAGTTTTCAAATTTCTGTCCCTTGTGAATTTTGGGTAGCATACCTCAGTACTGCTTGAGATTATTCTAGATGCCTCTGAAACTGTCTCCTGAATCCCACTGTAGCTCCTTCAGCATCTCCTTCATTCTTTTAAAACACAAATTCAATCGTATCCTGCCCTTGAGAAAACCCCTGAGGGCCTGTCCTGAGGCTCCCAAGAAAGATATCTTAGTGGATAGCCCAGGCCACGATGGCCTCAATCTGGCCCTGTCTTAGTTACTTTTCTCATTGCTAAGATGAAACACCCAACACCCACAGTTAGAGGAGGAAGGCTTATTTAGCTCACAGTTTGTAGAGCTTTCAAGCTGGCTCCAAGGCAGGGTGGCTCACGGCAGAGGAGCATCACAGAAGACAAGCAGTAGCAGCAATAAACAACAATCCACCACCACTCTTTATGTCCCTTATGCCTTACCCAGGCTACCTGCCCAACCGCAATCATAACCTTAATCCTAGCATTATGTCCTTGATCCCAGCATCACTTACCCTAGATCCAGCCACCTCAGAAATGCCCCACCTACAACTGGGTGAAGTTCGAAGGACACTGAGACACAGCCATGAGAAGGCCCCTCTCCTGCCAAGTACCAGCGTTTTCCTCTCAACTTCCTGTCACGCCAGCCATGGGGACCCAAAGGTGCTGGACATCCTTTCAGTCTGCCCACAAATTATTCTTTATGTGTCCAATTGTTCTTGTCCTTCATTATAAATGGGAAGACTCCATCTTTGGTCTACATCCATGGCAACCTCAGAATGGCACAGTTACTCCCACCGCAGCACTTGTCCCACCCTAGGAAAGTCCCTGTGCACTGCCCACTCCCCCACTTGCACCGCTAGTTATGTTCTTACAGGAAAACATAGCACCTATCCCCATGGGTGGCTGCATTTCTGCCTGAGATCTAGCACATGTGAAGTGTGACCCACTGTTTTCAGTGGATACAGTCAAGATACATCCTGGACAGGTTCAAGAACTGTCCATGCTAAGGTAAGCACCATGGGACAGAACCAAGTAAGCACTATATGACCTAAGGAATTCCCATCTTGAAAATAAATAATGCAGTGGTTAGGCAGAGAAATAAGCAAGAAATGAATGATTGAGGAAAGTTATACTTTTTCTTCATCTACTTGAAAATCACCCACATAGGGCTCATTTCATAATGAACATCCCCACACTAACATGCATATCAAATGCCTTTAGATTTCTCTCTTTCTTCCCTGTATATTTTCCCAAATTATTTCTGGTTTACCTTACACCTCTTCTAATTCTTGGCCCTTTTGAGTGTATGTCCAGTCAGTCAACCTAAAATGAGGCAAATCTCCAAACAGCTATTCCCTGACTCTACATTCCAAAACCTAAGAATTTAGCTGCATTAGATTCACTTGCCAGTAACAAGACTAAAATTATTGAATACCTAAAAGTTCATATATTGTTGTCAAAAATAATTATTAACCTTATTATAAATCTATAGCACATTTTCTGACAACTAACCTGTTTATTGTATGTTGTTTTCTAGTTAACATGCCAGCAGAACTCCAGTATGAGAGCCTGAAATACAGTAGCACTTGAAAAAATAATAATAATAATTATGATGTAGTATACTGGTACATGTTAAATTTGCTAAATAACTTTTCTCAATGAATTAGAATACCTTTCAAAGTTGATTTATTCAATAAACATATGCATTTTATTGAGTTAAACCTGTATTTAATAAAATGTTCTATTTTTAGGTACACAGCAAGGTGAATTGTGAAAAATATACCATCATGTAATCATCATAATAGCGAGGATAAATGAAGTTCCAACCATACCAAAAGTTGTTCTCCTACGTATGTGAAAAAAAAAAAAAAATCACCTCCTCCCACCAGATGCCTCAGGTGAGCACTGATCTGAGTTCTGTCTGTATAATTTGGCACAATTCAGAATGTCATATAAATAAAATTATATAGTGTGTGGTCCCATGAGTGGCCTCCTTCACATAGCTTACTGCTTTTGAGATTTATCATGTTGTTACACGTCAATCACTGGCTTCTTGTTACCTCTGAATTGTTGAATGCATCATGTACATTTAACGGTTCACCACATGTTGGCCATCAGGTAGTATCCACTGTGGGGAAATTTCAAATATAGCTCACACAACCATTCATTTGCAGAGCCTTCTGCAAGTAGATCCTTCTTTCCTAGGTGTATACCTAATCACAGGATTGCTCAGTCATATAGTAAATGCATTTTTAACTTTATAAGGCATTGCCACATTATTCCCAAAGTTGCTATACCATTTTCTCCCTACCAACATGGTGTGAGAGTTCTTATGACTCTCTGTCTTCCCAAAGATCTGTACTTTGACACTTCGGGGCATAGTCATAAGTCATCCTGGTTTTAATTTTCATCTTCCTGATGATGCTGAACATATTTCATGTGTGCTTTTGATCTCTTCTGCAGTGATGTAACTATGTAAATGCTTTGCATTTTTTTATTATAAAGAGAAGAAAAAAACAATTTCTAAACAAGATAATAAAAGAGTAACAATAATTAATACATTACGTGTTCTTATCATCACAGAAGTTACTCAGGATACAAGATATAAACAGATATTGTCCAAACAATATTAGCACAAACCTTTCTTTTCAATGAACTAAGAGAAACTAGCATTATGTCTGTCTTAGGTATCTTTTTATACATATATATATAGTTTTTTTTTTCCTTTTCCCTTCCTTCCTTTCCCCTTGCTTATTGTTGAATAAGGTGCTTATTTTCTTACTATTGAGTTGTGAAAGAATGTTGTGTGATCCTTACACAAATGTTTTTTCAGCTATGTGTTTTGCAAGTATTTTCTCAATATTTTGCTCATTTTTATTTTCTTAAGTTATTTGATAAATTAGAAGCTTAATATTGGTGAAATCAGATGGTCTCATTTTTTTCTATTTCCCATACATATTTTGTCTCATGCAAGTAAACACTGGTAATGCAAGGTCTCATAGCCATTCCATAGGATTTCTTCTAGAAGTTGTATGAGTTGCATTTTGATCTGTGACCACTTTCAGTGAGTTTAGTCATGTGTTTCGAGTGATAGGCCATGAGTTGTTTATGTCTATTTCATCACCTTAGTCTTTAAAGATTATTTCCCATTGTTGTTTTCACCCATACATCAAAAGCCAACTGACCATGTATTTGTGAGTGTGCTTGAAGTCTGCCTTGTCCCATTATGTGCATCTCCTCCCTTCAGTACACTTTGCCTTGATTAGTTGTGTGTAGCAGCCCTTGAAATCTGGTAATACACGTCTTCCAACTCTGTTTTTCTCTTTTGAATTTATCTCGGTTTACTAAGATCTTATATTATCATTGTACACTTCAGAATTGGTTTGTGAGACTTAAACTTAATTATGTCAATTGGACTGGCTCTGGTATTGCCCAAGGGAATAGTAAATCATGCTTTGGGCCTGTCTAGGAGGCACGACCTTGGGGTCTATATCTAGTCTCTGACTCCCTGGCACCGTTTACTGTCTTCCTGACTCCCATGAACTGAGCATTGCTTCTCCATCACCCCTTTCCTCTGAGAAGTTTTTGCCTTGGAGCCAGCTTACCATGAGCTGAATCCCCTGCAGCCATGAGCCAAATTAAACCTCTCTCTCAAGTTATGTGTGGTATTGTGTTCGAATATCAAAAAAGCTGACTAACACATAGCTCCTTGGTGTCTACTTAAATATTGCAGGTTTTTTAAAATCAGGATTACATTAAATGCACAAGTAAATTTGCGTAGAAGAAAGATTTTTAAATCAAGTGTTCTGATACCTAGATATGGTATTCTGTTTTCAGTGTCCAGCATGTAAATGTTGCACACGTATTCTTAAATTTATTCCTAAGCATTTGATCTATTTTGACGCAAATATGAAAGTACTCCCTTATGTCAATTTCATTTCCAATTACCCACTGCTAGTGTAAAGCTATATATTGAATTTGTATATATTTAAATTATATCATGTGTCCTTGCTTGATCAATATTAGCTATAAGTATCTGTGTAAACTTTTTTGGATTTTCTACATAGGCATTCACATAAGCTACGAATAATGACAGATAGTTATATGTTATACATGTATATATATTTTTCTTCTCATAACTGTGCCTTTTATTTCTTTCTCCTGTTTGTATTTGGTATTTTAAATTTGTTTCATGGGTTAAGACCATGTCATCTCCCTGATCCTAGACATATGCATTTAGTAATTTCTTCATTGGTCAGGGTATCATTCTATTATTTGCTTATTGCTTTGTGGGTGCCCTTTCTCAAGCTGAAGACTTGGGAGGGACAAGCTTTCTTGCTGCTCCCCCATGATCCTACATGCCATGATTCTACAGCAGACATGGTCAGGGATGTGTGCAAAGTTCTGTTCCTACTCCCTGGGCTCTCTGTTGCCCGTAGTCCTCTGCACACCTGTTGCCTGGGAGACAGCCTTTTGCACCTGCTCCACCTTCTGTGACAGCCCAGTAGAGACCCTGGGAAAGGAGCCTGCACATGAGCCAAGAGACTGCTGCTCTTTTCCTAAATTAGAGTGGCTGCCAAACCTTTACCTCAATCCCGAAGAAAGGCACTGCATGTAAAGAGAGTTTGGATTGATAGCACTTAAAACAAGTACCTTTTGATTGATTTTATTTTTAGGCAAAATGCTTTTAAGACATAAAGCATTTTTATAGCAATTTCAGTTGCATGTAATACTTTTAACTTCCTTTTAATAGTGTCATATTTGCCTCTTACTATTATTTTTCTGACTTTTAAGCAACTTCTTTTGTGTTTGCCTGGCCCTCTCCAACTATTTAGATTTTTCAAATGCTGTCTTTGTTAAGATCACTGAGTATCTCTCAATCTTATAGGTAGAGTATATGTTGAGATACTTTAGGCTAGGCACTTCTGTGTAGACTTTGTAGCTTAATAACCTACTTCATACAGGACTGATTATCTAGTTCCTCAAGGATTGCTTATTTTGGGTAAGATTCAAATTGCATCTGGATCACTGAAGTTGTCTTTCCTCCCTCCCTTCCTTCCTTTTTTCCTTTTCCCCTCCCTTTTTTTCTTTCTTCTCCCATGTACACACACATAAAACTGGTATATTCAGATACACCTAACATAAAAAATTGCAAATATTCAACACAACCTCCTATTTTGATATACGTATTAGCAGAAGTAAAAATTATAATAAATTCAATTTATAGAATTGTTATTTATTTGCAGTTCTGGGACCTGGCCACTCCTTCTTCTGTAAGGCAGAGTGAGCACACTGCTACACTAAGCCCGGAAGACTGGACTTAGAATCATAAAATGGCTGAGGAACAGAAAGAAGGAATCAAAGTGGTTTTACCATTTCTGATAGAATTGAAACAAAAAGGATTTCTTTATGCTGGCTCAGGTAATTTAATACCTTTTCTGATTTGTTACTGTGAATCTCCTTATTTTGTTTTCATGTTTTAAACTGGCCTGGTTCAAAGTTTAGTGGGATTGCCTGGTGCTCATCACAGGTCTCCCCTCTCCTGTTCGATCTGACTTGTTGGGAATGAGTGCAAGGACTCAGCCCAACCGTCCAAAATGAAACCCTCTCTTAACATTTTTATTTTTTGGTTTTGTTTTTTTTTCCGGTACCGGGAATCGAACTCATGACCTTGCGCTTGCCAGGCAGGCGCTGTGCCACTGAGCTAAATCCCCAGCCCCCAACTCTCTTAACTTTTATTTAATAGTGTATCCCATAAAACTGTCACCTCATTCCAGTTAACTCCACGCCTCCAGCTATTGTGTGTGAGATGGAAGGGGTATGGTGAAGAGATTTAATCTAGAATCTATGCTGTTAGCAAATCTCAACTGAACAACAGAGAATTGTTAGCACTAGTCCTGGTGCTGTGTGCTAGGGCTGCAGGACTTGTCTATTTGCAGAATTAAACTTTATTCCTCTTGCACAACCCTGGGGTTAACAATTCTGCTCTACCACTCTGAGGTTCAGTTGTTTTGGATTTGTCCTATCAGTGAGATCTGACAGTGTGTGCTTTTCTGTGCTTGGTGTGTTTATAGTCATGAAAGAATGGAGGAAGCAGAAGTGCCCGAGTTTAGTGCATCTTGTCACAAAAGTTTGCTTCTCAGATAGGTGAACAAAATGTTACTGTATTGTCTTTAAAGCCTTATTTGTCCACAGACGCTCAGGTACTTCTACATTTTAATTATTTGGAAGAATGCTGCTTTGAGCTGGAGAGTACAGGTATCTTTTAAAATTGTATTTCCAGTACTATTGGACATACACCCAGCACTAGGATTGCTGAATCATTCGGCAACACCAATTTGCATCTTTGAGGACCCTGCATACTGTTTTCCTTCGTGGTCGTCCTAATTTACATTCATACCTGTAACGCAAGAATTTTCTTTTCTCCACATTCCCCCGGACATTTATTATCCTTGCCTTTTTGATAAGAACTATCCTCAAAGGTGTGAGGTAACATCTCGCTGTGGCTTTGATCTGTGTTTCTCTGATGTTAAGGGAGCTAGGCTCCACGTCATGTGCCCATTGGCCATGTGAATTTCTTCTTCCAGGTAATATCTCTTTGCACATTTGCCTATTTTTTAAAAGTATTGTTTGTATTTCTCGGTACTGGATTGTATGAGTTCCTCATGTATTTTGAATGGTAATCCCTCATCAGATACATGGCTCCAAATTAGTTTTTACACTGTATGGATTGTCTCTACACTTTGTTTCCTTTGCTGTATGGAAAGTTTTGGGGTTGGTATAATCCCAGTTGTCTATTTTTACTTTTGTTTCTTGTTCTTTTGACATCATAGCCAAAAAATTATTGACAAGTCCAATGTCAGGAAAGTTTTTCCATATCTTGTAGGAACTTTAAGGATTCATGTATTATACTGAAATCTTTAGTCCATCCTGGGTTTTGTGTATGATATGAGGGAGAGCTCCGATTTCTTCCTTTTGCATGGAGGAGTCCGATGATCTCAATTCCACTTGTTGAAGAGGCTGTTCTCACCCCATTGTATGTTTTTGGAACTTTTGTCAGAGGTCAACTGATCATGAATCTGTGGATTTACTTCTGGGCACTCTGTTCTATTTGTCTATTTGGATTTTATGCTGGTGCCATGTTGCTTTTAATTGCTATAACTTGGCATGAATTTGAAGACAGGAAGTGTGATGCCTCCAGCTTTGTTCTTCTTGCCCAGGATTATTTTGGTTACTTGGGGGTTTTTTGTTTCATGTGAATTTTATGCATTTGGGATCCTCAGAGGAGGCCAACAGCCATGGGATGCACAGGTGGAAGCTGTGGTGTGGCAGAGCGCTTCATTACAGAGCAGGCAGTGGGGACCCGTGTGGTCGAGCGGCTTCTTGTGCGTGGCTCTCCTGGTAGCCCAGCCTCAGAGACCGCAGGTATGTCAAGTTCCTAGGCAGTCCAGTGTGATGACCCCAGAGCAAGTTGCTCAGCAAGCCTGGACAGCTGCAGGCTCCCTCTGTGCTCCTCTGCTCTAGCGAGGGAACTCACAGGCTGAGGATTTCCCTCCTGGCACCAGGCAGTAGAGGCCTGGGGGATGTGGTGGCCAGCGCGTGATGGTTCTTCCTGGCTGTCCTGGGCTGCGTGGGTTCTGCTTTGCTTTATTTTTCTGCATTGCTGCACTGTTGAAGCTCATTGCTGAGCTGTCTGAGAGAGGTTTCCATGTGTGCAGAGCCGTCTCATGTACTTCTTGTGAGACAGAACCTGCAAGCTCCTGCAGCACTGGCCTATTGCTGTCTCATTTTGATCTCAAGATGCTTTAATTCCTGTTCCTCCTCTTTGACTATGTTATTTTAAGATATGTTTGGTTGAAAAAGAATGTTATTTTTAATGAGGAAGGATAATATATATTTTAGGAACTTTTAGATTTCTTCTTCCTTGATATATGGCTGATGTAATTCAGCCGTCATTGTTAAATATGCCTTCTTATGCTATACATTTCCATATTGTAGCTTCAGTTTATTTTATTTCAGTTATATGCTCATGTTTTATTATTAATTATTAGAAAGTAAGCTATAATTTAATTGCCCTCTAGGTACTGATCTGAAAATTCAGTGATTTGGTACATCAATATCCTATGTTTATCATATCTAGCTACATTTTTATTATTTCACTTCCATTTACAGAGGTGAAATATTTTAGGAAGAAGAAATATATTCTTAACCATATTTCTAAAATAAAAAAGTATACTTTAATGCACATTGCTACATGAGGTACTTATCATAAATCTTTTAACAATAATAAATTATCTCTGCACAAATCTTGAATATTATTTTTATGCCAGATTCATGTAGAAAAGAGATTGAAGGAGAAAATATAAGAATTCCAGAAGCCAGGCTCCAAGGTACAAAATATTCACAAGAATTTTAAAATTTTTTTGGGGGGATGAGAACGGGAATTAAGATGCATTATGTACATGTATTAACTCTCCATGAGGAATGTAGGCATTGTATACTGCATATACGTAGAAATAAAAGAATGTTTTACTGTGTAAGTCTGATTTTCTCTTCCTGTATGTGAGTTAAATTAAAGAAAGAATAGCATGTATTTCAAGGGACAAGGGCTCAAAAAGTCAGTTTAGCAAGACAAGGAACAAGTCTAAAACTCAAAAAGATACAGATCAAGTTTCACAGCCCAGTGCTATGAAACAATGCACATTTCTCCACATTTTTTATTAAAGCCTCTACCAACTGATACTCCACATTATAAATACCTTTCCATTGACATGTGGAAGTACAGCCACGCACTGTCTTTTTGCCTTTTGGTACGTACTCTCCTCACGCTTAGTTGGAAGGCCAGCTCACGCGAGGCCAGAGGAGGCCGGGTCCCAGAGCCTCCGTGTGCCCCCAGGAGGTGGCCAAGCTCTAGGCCGCCTCGTGGAAGATCTGGGCTCTGTGGCACTGTGCGCAGGGATGTTTCACGTCCCACTCTCATCAGAGGTACCTGAAATAGTCAACTATGCATAGGCAAAGGCACATTTTGTCTCAGAGCTCTGGAGGTTTCAGTCCAGCACTGGATTTTCTGCTGCTTTGAGCTACTAGGTGCCTCGCAGTGGGAGTGTGTGGCAGCTGAGAAAGGAGAGAAGAGGCCTGTACCCTGGGGTTCCCGACCTCCAGTCACCCCACCCTACAGGTTATACCCGCTTCCTGTTGCGCCAGACTGAGGACTGAGCTGCGGACCGTGCCTCTCACAAGCTGGCTTTTGGGCAATGTTCCAGAGCCAACGATCACAAGGGAGCACTGGACCCGAATACCTTCTTAATTTTCAATAAGCCAGTTGAAACACACAATCCATATAGATCTTTTGTGCACAAGAGAAACGCCATTTCTACCTATACATTTATTTCAATCAATGCAAAATCATTGTTTTTTAATTCTTTAGTCTGAGACAAGGTCTCACTGGCCTTGAGTTTACTATTTAGCCCAGGCTGTCCTGGAAATCACAGTGATCCTCTTAACTCAGGCTGGCCTCTCAAGTGCTGGGGTTACAGGTGTGCCACCACACCTGGCAAAATTGGTATTATTGCATGCATCAAGTAAAATGAGCTCTTTTGTGATTAAAAGTATGTTTTGGAATTTTACAAATATTTCTGACCATAATGAGATTCATTTGGTCATTTTTGTTATACATTCATTGAAGCAATGACTCTTTCTAGAGGAAAAAGTACTTGAATATCATTTACTGCCACAAGTTTATCCCTTCCCACTCTCTCTGTGATGCACACATCAGTATTTATTTATATCAGAAGACATATGCACCGCCCTCCTGGGATCAGCACATTTCTTTGCACCATCCAAGTCCAAAGCCAGGAGGGTAGGAATGAAGGAGTTGGGGTCGAAGTGAAGGAGGCTGGGGTTGAAGGACCAGGGACAGGTTCAACTGGGATCTGAACCTGTGTGTTAACAAGAAATTGGGAGGCTGGGTCAGTGTTTGAAGCAACACCGGTGCTTGTTTCTCTGAAGTTAAACTAATAGGCAAAAGATACAAATGCTAATTTCTGATATACAAAGTTAAAATTCACGCACGACTGTGCATATTCCTCTGGAGCTCTGTGTGTACGGAAGGGGCTATGGATCAGTCCCACAGATGACTATCTACGGCACAAGCAGATGTGCACAGTAGCAAACAAGACCCAATGTGCAAATGTATAATCTCTCTTTACCAGGAAGTTCTTACTCACTTACTTTTACATAATTTAAAAAGTAGAATGTTAGGAAATAAGATGTAAGCTATGTACAGGACAGCATATAAAAGGCACATGGAACATATTTCATTTTTATATTTCATGATGAATAATCAGTGGGGATTAAGAGAGTAGATCGAGGAGGAGGAAACATTTATATCTCTTTAGGGAAACAGCTTTGTAAATGAAAATTGCTAAAATAATGTTCTACACAAAGGAAAAACTTTTATTAAAGGCAATAATTTATGTAATAAAATGGAAATGGAAGTACTTGGGAATAATTCTACATTAATATCAACACAAAGATTTGGGTTAGCCCAGAAAAGTGAAAAAGTGAACAACTGATATTCATTTTTACTAAGTGCCCAGAAAGTGTATATGCACATATATAAAGAAGTGAGATATTAAGTATATACAATTTCTGTGTCTAAAATCAAAATTTTTTCTCTTTTTCTCAATGGTATTTCTCTTTTGTCTACTTTAAATTTCTAGACCTCTGTTGGAAAAGTTCAGTATTTTTAACCATTCTGTTCTCATTTCTTGGAGTTTATATGTGTAATGAGTATCACTGGGAGTTTTATATATGTATACATATATAAGATGTATACACATATAAGATATGTATACATATATGTATGTAAATACATATATGTATATTTTATGTGTATACATATATAAGATGTATACACGTATAAGATATGTATACATATATATGTATATAAAATTTTATATACATACATAAAACTCCCAAGTAACTACTCATCAAAGCTAAATTTACACTTATCATGCTTTTTTTCTTGACGATTTAAGAAGCTCTTTTTTATTAAAGGGTTAAAACTGTAATCATTTGTCTTCATGGCAAATACATATGTTTCATAATTTTAATTCTTGGTAAATACCAAGGACTTAAGGGTATTTTTTGAAAAATGATTGTTTTTATTACCAACCTTTTCTTACCTGTACTTTGGCTTTGATGACAAACACACTGAAGGAGTACCTTGTACACATCACGATTATTTTGATTTTTGGAGCTCACGTTGGTGTTGCTTAACTCTTGCTCTGCGGTAGACAGACCCTGCAGTGAACCGGTGGACCTTGCCTCCTTGTATTTGTGCCCCTCTAGATCTCAGGCTCAGCTTGTGCTTGGAAGCAACAGGAGACAGAGGTGATGGTCGTCAGGTACGGTGTGTACATGTGTGTGTGTATGTGCATGTGTGTGTGTGCTTCAACTACTTGTAGTAGGCAGAGATGTTTGATGAATAAGTAGAAATCCGTTATTGTGTTCATATTCTTGCAGTAAGCAGCCCAATGGGAAGCTCCTCCTGAGACTGATTAGGACTCTGAGCAATTAAAGTTACATCCCCAGGGTGAAGAGCTGAGATGGGGCTGTAAGAGTAATAAGAATTATTATTATACTTTTTGCTTTAAAAAAAGAGAGAAAAATAACTCTTGGTTCAGTGGGTTTGTTCCTTCTATCATTCTGAGAGTAAATTAAGAATAAATAACAGGGCTTGGCATTCTCATAGCTCAGAGAAGCACTTTGTTATGAAACTTTGTTTCACTTTTTTTCCATAAAATAAAAAAAGAATCATGTCTGCTCCTATATCTTCATGAGCACAGTGAAATTCTTTCATTGTCTCAACACTGATTTTAACAATGTATTTGTGTACAGCAACTGCCCGTGTGTCCCTGGAAAAATGCAGTCTATAGACTCTGATTGCTAGTTACTATGAAATAGCATGGGGAAGGGAAACACCGATTACAGTCCAGGTCTACATGTCAGCACCAGCCACTCAGACCGCACTGTGAATGAGCAGTGCCGCTGTGGCAGACGCTGGCAGAGACTTGTGACATGTCTCCTGCCCCCCCCCCCACGTGCTAGCCAATGAGGGCAGCGACAAGTTGAAACTTGCTGCCAACGGGAGAATCGGACTCTTCCTGCTGTGTCTCGCCTCTTTCTTCACACATAGCACGGGTTCAATCTGCACTGCCATTCCTTTGTCTTGTCAGATACAAAGCCAACTATCCGAGCAGAGAGCAGGAAACACAGACCTCAGCTTTCAATTCATAGCTCCTACGCTCTTACTGATTTTGCTTAAATATTTAAACCATGCAGTGTAAATTCCCATTCATAACTTACCATATTGAGAGTTCCACGTGTTAGTTTAAATGTTGAAAACTACAGGAGGAAATGTGCCGTTCTGAGGAATCTGTGCAGAAATGAACATAGACACAGGGTGAATGTTCCTGAGAAGTTCGCATCCCTATCAGTCTATTGGACCCTGGGAAATCAGTGTGCTAAGCTACCCTCTTTATTATTAAGATGGTTTTAAATACACACCTGAGTGTCAGGTCAGATTTCACTTGACTTTCACAGTACTACAAGAGCTGAAATGTAAGGTATTTTTATTCAAGTAATCCCTTCATAATATCTTGGCATACGTAGGCAGATTATTCCAAAATGTGTCTTCTTTTTCTGAAGTTGGATCCTCAGTAATACGTTTTTGTTTTCTCTCCGTGTAAAATTAAGCTCAGCACCAAACTAGAACTATAGCTAAGGTAATTTCTAATGCAGAACAAAATAGTACTATTTTAAGTGGCTGAACCAAGGTTGAGCAATTTAACAGTCTGACTATAACTTTACTGTAACTTAAAGGTCTTTAATTCTTGAAAATTAAGAACAGATATTAGTTTGCTAGCTTTAATCACAATAGCAGGTAGGATTTCAGGTTTGATTATCCAATTTTTGCTTAAGTATTTAAACCACATAATGCAAATTGGGTACATGCTGGCCAAAAGACACAGATTAAGGGTGGTAGCTGAGAAGAAAAGCAAGCAGGAAAGGGAAGGTCCTCATGGGTGCCATTTGGAGAAGGGGGTCCCCTTGTCCTGAAGGGAGGCCCTGACACTGGACCAGAGGTGGCAGAATGTGTCACTTCTTGCAGGAAGACAGAGGCTGACTGGGCAACAGTAGGATACCCATGCAGACCTTCTGCAGTCAAAATGTGCAGAAACCTAAGAAAATAGGGAAGACTGTCCAGAATACAAGATGATAAAACGCATGTATTTTGTATACATTTCAAAGCATCGTTCTGCAAAGGGGCTTCTAGATTGCAACACAGAAAGAGGGTTCCCTACCCCAAAGAACAGTAGACATTCTGATAAAGAACTCCACAAAAATAGAAATTCATTCCCAAAGTGGAGTGTGAAGGAAGAAAAGTGACACAAAGTGTAGTTAATCAACCTAAGTTTTAAAGGCTACAGCATTAACAATGAATGTAAATGAATTAAAATTGACTAATAACAAAAATTTTCATTTTGGCTTTGAAGTGTAGCTACATCATAGTTTACAAGTCACACAACTGAAAACATTGATACAGGGAGTGCAAAGAAGAAAAAATATAAACCCAAGGAGAATTTAAGAACAATTAATGCAACATAAGAAGAATATTGCTGAGAACTAGCGGAAAAAATACACTGTGATCATATAATCTCATCTGAAAGGATATGCAACACACAGGGAGGATACACTGCTGCGATTTTGTCAGACTGAGTAAGTAGTTTCCAGGAGACACCAGTGTGGCTCAACACATAACTCCACACGGGTTCAGAGGGCAAGGCGCAGGAGGACGCTTGTCAGCACGCTGCTCATCCTAAGGGAGTTAAGTACTTTGTCCACTGTTGAGGGATGGAAAATTGAAAGTAGTGAAATTCTAGGAAATACTTAAACAGCTTGTGTACATACTACAGTGTAATTAGATATTGAAAACCTAGAGATGAATACATAAAAAGAGAATATAAGGAGCACCATCACGTGATGCTGTTTCCGTGAATTAGGAAAGTCCGAACGCTACCTTCCCTAAGAGCCTGCCTCTCACTGCGTCCCCACGGTCAGGAAGCATTCTGGAGCGCTCACTGATGGACAGGTAGGAATGAGGGACGGGAAGACGGAGTGGATTTTAATGAACAGATCTGCTCATCTATCGAGAAAGCTTTCACACATCAGTGAAATAGCGCGTGTGATGAGATTGTTTCCGATGGGCTCCGCACCACTGCTGAGGGCAGAAAGCACAGCGGGAGAGGGCTGAGTGAAGGGAGACCCACAGCCGCCCAGCCTGTCTGCTTGTAAACCCACGCACAGCAGCAGCCGTCAAACCAGCTGGCCAGAACCAGAAGCGAAAATCAGTAACTACTCAAAGGCCCCCCAAAAGAATGTGAATATATTTTATATCCATTCATTCATCTGTTAAGAAGTTTATTATTATTTTTGAAAATTTATTTTAAAGGGGAAAGAACATAAACAAAATAACAAAAACAAAGACAAAACCAAAACAACACAAAAACATAAAATAATGCAGGTTTTCAAAACAAAATGATAGGAAATTAACAATGATTATTGTATTACTTACTGTCATCTTGAGTAGTTGCTCAGATTTCCAGATATAGGCATATAAGATTGATCAAACAATGAAACATTAACTGCTCCTTTCAATAAACCAGTAGAAATTAGTAGTACAATTATCCCAGCTATCTTGGCATATATATGTTTTAATCCCTTCCTTCTTTTTTGTTTTTTCCTTTCCCGTACCCTAGCTATTCTTTCCTTTTGAGCAGTTTCTTTCCCTTTCCCAATATTTATTGTACTTTTCTGATATTATTTACTCTTTCAGATTCTTACACTATGGAGACAATACAATATTTACGCATGTGAGTATAATCCAAAAATGGGCATCTGAGATGAATAAACACTTCTCAGATAAAAACATACAAGTGGCAAATAAATATATGAAAAAATGTTCAACATCATTAGTCGTTTGAGAAATGCAAATTAGAACAACACTGAAATTCCATCTCACCCCAGAAGGAATGGCTATCATCAAGAAATCAACAAATCACAAACGCTGAAAGGGCTGTGGGGAAAAAGAACCCTTCTCCATTATTGGTGGGAGTGTAGACTAGTACAACCACTGTGGAAGTCAGTGTAGAGAATCCTCAAAAAACTAGGATTAGAGTTCCCATTCAACCCATTCCCCTTCTGGGTATTTTTCCAGAAGAACTGAAAACATCATACTACAACTATATATGTGCATCTATGTTTTTAGCAACGTAGTTGGTAACAGCTAAATCTTGGAAACAACCCAAATGCCCATCAACTGAGAATGGATAAAAAAGATGTGGTATTTTTATAAATGTAGTATTACTCAGCTACAAAGAAAGATAAACTCTAGGCTTTTATAGGTAAATGGATGCAACTAGAGACCATATTCATAAGTGAAATAAATTATTCATTCACTTTTGCAAAGGTGTGCAGAATAATCTAAACTTAAAGAGCTCAAAATACAAGGGATAAATTTCCCATTTTTTTTGTGTGCTTTTTTGCTGTGAGAGTATCCATACTCGCAATGTGGCCAGGGAGTGAAAATGCTCCCTGTAGGCACCAGAAGGGCTCGGGACAGATTTATGATACAATGAACGGCTCACAAAAGGGCATATTTAATTTATTGTTAAATACATAAAAATTATCACTAAGGTAACTAACAGAATGGAGTGAAAACATATTGAAGTTTGACTAAAAACCTAACAGGAAGACTAAAAATAGGAATTCTGACAGTGCTGTGTGCTAATAAAGACAGAATAAAAACACATTTTTGCAAAATAATGGATTCTCAGATACTTGTAATACTTTCATTCACAATAGCCAAGAGTCAAGAAAAGACCAAGGATCCATTAACAAATGAATTAATGAACAAAATAGGGTTTATCCCTATGAAAGAGAGGGGCTGCTGGTTCATGCACAAAACTAATTGAGTCTTCTTCATTAGGGGAACACAAAGAGTGTACCTACTCTCTTTCCATTTGTAGGAATTCCAGGATGTGCAAACTATACCGATAACAGGCAAATCATTCATTTTTGGGATTCGTAATATGGGATAAACTTCTGTGTAGAAGGGAGTCTTTTGAGGATTATGTAGAAGTTTTTAGCTTCCACTGTAGTAGTAGCTTCACAGATACATGCACCTGTCAAAGCTCACTGACTTTTGCAATTTAAATAGATGCAGTGTGCTGCACATGAAGATGACTTTAAAAAGAAATCTGAATATATATGAGGCAGACTTGATAGACACACAAGATTTCAGAAATTCAGAGTGAACTCTCAGAAGTTTTCTCTCAGATGAATGATTTGTGTCAAAAATAAAATGTGTCCAGAACACTTAATCTATAAATCTGACAAGATATGGGATCATTTCTACATGTACTATATATCAAGTATAATAGATTTCTCAGCAAGTTTCATTAAATTAGAATCAATAAAAGACAAATTTGTTTCCTCACACAAAAAATGCATCTAGAAATAAATGTCTTAAATGACTACAAGTCAGTCATAAATCTTGAAATTTGAACGAAATTACTTCTAATTAAATGGCTAAGGAAAAATGTGAAGGAAAATACCATATTCTTTTAAAATGAATAGTAACAAATGTATGAACATCAAACCAGGTGAGATTCAGTTAAAGAATTATGGAAAAGGAAGTGAATAGATTGATATGAAGAGAGAAAGGATGCATTTCCATTAATGATAAAAGTGCTAAAAGGTCAGATAAACAACACATGTTTGAAATGATGAACACAAGAAACTGATCAGTGAGGAAATGAAGGAATAGCAACAAAAACAAATAAAAACACAAACTCATTTGTTTCAAATGCAGTAAAGTAGATAAATATCATTATCTAGCAAACTGAAAAAGAAAGGAGAGGAAAAATATGTTAATACTAAGGAGTTGAAAATTCTGGGACAATAGAGATGTAAGGAAACAAATATTTTTCAAAATTTTTTCAGCATTATTTTAATAAAAATAAATTGCAATGTTATATAAAACCATAATAATTGACTTAAGTGGAATTAAAGTAAACTAACAACTATTATAGGTGTGAAATGTTCACTGTTAACTTTATGTACTCTTCCACCTGCATCTATCAAAAAGCAGCCAGGCAGAAATGAGTTTATGTATATATTTTACAACAACTTTTAAAAACAATTTTTAATGCAAATTGTTCATGTAGTCCCAAAATGTTTTACATCAGTTTCATAATGTGTGAAAGAATTCATCATGTACAGCATGTACTTTTAAAGTAATTTAAGATTTAGAGGGTAATCAAGAAGTTAACATTAATAATGTCAAAGCATAATATTTTTCTAATACATATATAAAATATACTTGGTGTAAAGGGATTTACATATATATTATTTGCTCATTTCCTAATCTCTTTATCTACAAAATCACAGGAACATAATAGGAAAATTTTGGAGTATTTCTATAAAATACAAAAATAATTCAGGGCACATAATGTCATCAACCCAAATCAATATGGTATGAGACAGATTAGCCAAAGCAATAACACACACATACACACACACATGGTTTAAAATTACATTTAAAAAAAATCTATTCTCCATTTGATTTTTACCTATTAAATTCAAAATAAATATTAAGAACACATCTTATCAAAGCTTTTGGTACATTATTTACATCAAAATTAAAGTTATGTTCAATTTTCTACATACCATAAATGAAAAAAATTAGTAAAACAAGTAGATCTACACATTTTCATTTACAGTACTAATGAAAATTTTATATCATAGTATTAATTCTAAGAAAATTTCATAGTGTTTATAGGGAAAAATGGTTAGATCATAAAGAGGATAATCTCATGCTTGCATAATGTAACATCTAGATCATAAAGAATGTTACCCCAAACAATCTTTAACTTCAATACAGGCTCAGGATAAATTGTTACAAGAAATGTTCTGAAATGTGCAGAAATTCATTCTAAAGTGCATGTACCACAGTTACAGCCTGTAAAAGGCAAGTCAAAAATAAAGAAGTGCTGAAGGAGAATCTACTTAAAACATCAAAGGAAGCAGAGTGCATCTACCATAGCTACAAAGAGTCGAGTAATGAAAATCAGGTAACTCCACGGAGGAAGACCAGGTTCTGCACACAGCCTAATGTTTGCACTTGGCCTGAGAGACATATGGAAGGTGCTACTTCCCTGCCGCAGGACCGTTCTGCTGTCCCAGGGAAGGTGGAGAGAACCCCGAGGAGAACGAGCCATAGTGTTAGTTGGCAGAGAAGAGGAGCAAGGAGCCTTACATCTGGAGAGGAGGTGGCCCCTGTGGGAAGTCTCCACCCACAGCAGCTGGGTGCACCATTCCACCTGGGAGGGATCCTAACCAGAGCATCAGAGAGAGCACGGCCTCCTTCCCCCCGACAGCCAGGACAAAGCACTGTTGAAATAGCAGCTCAGTGTGGCCGGTACCACCGCAAGAAATACACTTCACACAAAATAGACCCTATGCTCAAAGCTAGAAACAAAGAAAAGGTAAACACATTTAGTAACTGTTGAATTGAAATCCAGCTTCTCTCCCTACTAGACTAAAGCCAATCCAGTACTCAATGTCCAGCAGAAAGACACTAGTGCTATTTCTCAGCACAAAATTATTTCCTTCAATATTTACTATGAAAAAACAGGTTTAGATGTCAAAGAAAGCATGGCAAGCAATAAGCAAAAGCAAGGAAAAAAATCAGTCTGAAGAGAAAAGGCAGGCTCAGAACCAGGCTCAACCATCCCATGGATATTGGAAATATCACACAGGAAATTTAAATACTTCTCATAGTTTAATGGACTCAATAGAAAAAATGTGTATGTATGATAAAATATGTGACAGCAGAGAAATAGAAATGCTGGAAATGTGAAACACAGGAACCAAAATGAGCAATACCTTTCCAGTATTCACCAGGAGATTTGACAAGCAAGGACAAACTCAGATAACTTGAAAATGGGACAGTGGAATCTCCTCAAGCTGATAGATACAAACACAACAAGAACGAACATGGATAGCAAAGAAACACAGAATCCAAGAGCTATAGGCAGAACCAAACGATGGAATACACACTGCAAGGGAAAACCTATAAGAAGAAATATTTAAGAAATTAATTTCAGAGAACTGTTGAAAAGTGACAGATACTAAAGCCCTGATCCAAATTCAGTACTCAAGTTGGATTAAATAGGAATACAACAAACCACATCACCAATCAAAAACCAAACAGCTGAGCAGATCATGTTCAAAATGCTGAATACTAAAGACAAAGAGAAGATTTTAAGTAAGGCAGAGGGGTCGGGTACACACAGATACACACACACACATGCATACACACACAGACACACATAAACAAACATCAGAACAGCTAGGATAATGATTACCTTAGATTGTATCATCAGGAAACACACGATCCAGAGGATAATGAAATGTCATCTTTGAAGTGTGTGGGGAAAATGTCAAAATCTATCAACTCTTCACTCCATTCCCAGAGAAAATGCTCTATAAATGAGCAGATATGTTGTTTTTTGAAATAGGAGATATCCCAAATGATATCTAAGTTGATATTTAGATTCATCACATCCTGAGTAAAACCTCAGTATAAAATCATTTCAGATGTATAAGCTTTGGGTGTCGAACAAGGGAAGAATAGATTATCCAGAAATATGCAGTGCATGTATAGTCAGTGAAGGTGCCCACATAACCAAACGAAGACAGGATACCTGCATCAAGTGGTGGGATGTTTGGACATTTTTACAGCAATAAACGAACTTAGCCTTTACTGCATACAAAAAACAAACTATACTTGAGATGAATATTTATAAATGTATGTGTGTATGTTTTGTGTAGATATACACACACATATATATATACACATATGTAAACATGTTATTTTGCAAATCTATACATATTAATCAAATCAGTAAACTCCTGGAAAGAAATATAAGCAAAAAATCTTTCTGATTTCTGGGTAGGCAAATATTTTTTCTGTATTTCTCAGTAACAGTTTTCGTTATTTGAAACAAAAATTTTAGCATACAATTTTTAACTTCCCTGTCATTCATTTTACTGTATTTTGAGTTATTTGCTTAGTAGTTGCCTTGGGGATTACAATTATTCTCTCAACTTCAAGCCATCTGGGTTTGATTAACATAACTTATTTCAATGGTCGATGGAAGTCTTGTTCCAATAGAGCTCCATGCCCTCCTCTCTCCTTTGTGTTATTGTCACAAAAATTACATATGTGGGTGTTATTAGCCTATAAACACACCTCTGCAATTATTGCTTTATGAAATTGCCACTTAAATAAGAGCAAAAGGGTGCTGCAGAAATATGTATATGCTTTTTTATACTCGCCTGTGCAATTATCTTTACGGCTATTCCTTATTCCTTCACGGGTATTTCTCTTTACTTGAATTTACTGGTTCATTTTCTGGATTTGCGTGTACTTAACGGCCAACAGGTGTCTGAGGCAATGTTCAATTTTCTTCTCTCCTCTCTTTGTGTTCCTCCCAGTGGATAATTTGAATTTGCCTGTTTTCAAGGCCACAGATTGTTTCCTCTGCTAGATCAAATCTCCCGTTGAATTTATTTCAGTTATTGTGTTATTCAATTGCAAAATGTCTAGTTGTTTTTAAGAAATAAATTTCTTCCTTTTTATTGCTAATTCCCATTTGGTGAGCCACTGTTCTCATTCTTTCCTTTAATTTTTTCAGCGTTACTCCGTTAGTTTCTTGAACGTGTTACAAAACTAGTTTAACGTTTCTCAAATCCAATGTCTTGACTTCCTCAGGGGCAGTTACAATTAATTATTTTTCTTTCTGGGTGTATATGCTTTCCTGTGTCTTCATCTATCGCATAATTCTTACTGAAAACTGGACATTTAAAATAATATCATCAGGTTGTGTTTCTAGAAATGAGATGTGCCCTTCTCAAGGTTTGTTTTTGGTTGTGCTTATTTTTGCTGTTTTTTGGTCAAGTGACTTTCAGGAGCTGATGATCTGCTTGTTGTGTTCGTCCCTCTAGTCCACAGCGACTGAAGTATCCCTCAGCATGGTTAGGGTTAGGTGGCGATCAGCCTGAGATCTCCTTAAGTAACGAATGCTACACCTGCCCTCTCCCACCAAGGGACGTGGTGAGTGTGTTTGAGACTACTTTGTGTCCAGGCTGTTTACAGCTTTGTCTCAATTTTAAGTTTCTGGTAGAAGGTTTAAGAAGAGCTGGAGGAGATGCACTGTGCACACTCACAGCTCTTCACGCAGGTGTGTTCTTTTCCGTCTTCTGAATCTCATACACTTATGTTGGTATTGGTCTCCAGGAGCTGCATTGGTATTAGTATTAGCTGTATTGGTATTAGTCTCCGGGAGGTGAAAACACTGCTGCTGATTGTTTTCGTCAAATGCTCTGGGATGAAGATTTTAGGAAGAGAGCAGTGTGCCAGATCAGATAATGACAATATTCTGTGAATGGGACTTTTTCAGTTCTATGGGCTGAATCCTGTCTTGCAAAATCCATGTGTTGCATCTCCAGTAGCCCAGAATGTGACATCGTATGGAGATAACACATTGACGAGTTGTGTTACAATGAGGCAATCAGAGTATGCACTGGGCCAGTCTGACCGGTGTCCTTCTAAGAGGAAAGACTGACAAGCAGGCTCCAGAACTGTAGATAAAAGGGGAGAAGCCTGTGTGAGACAACATGGGAAGCTGACTGCCCGCAAGCCGCTGGGAGAGGCCTCAAGAACAAGTAAACCTCCCAACACCCTGACCTCGAACTTTGAGGCTGCAGGAGTTGGGAAACACTCTGCAGGTTAAGCACTCTGGTCTCGCGTATTTTGTTACCGCAGCTTGAACTGTTACATCCAGAAAGCTGGGGAGAATTCAAAATCAAACAGTGCTGTGCTTACAGGGATGGCCAGGGACTCCGGATCCCACCTCCAGCCCTGATGGGTGCGGCAGACTCGGTTTCCATAACTTCCATGGCTGCAGGCTGATGGTTGCAAAGAAAGGGGTGTGTGTGTGTGTGTGTGTGTGTGTGTGTGTGCCAGGCAGCCTTCTGAGTGCTTTCTGTGTGTTAAGTCACCACGTTCTCAACACCATCTGAAAGAGAATCACTCCCATTTTCAGAAGATGACACTGGATTTCAGAAACAATTTTTTTCTTCCCTAAAAGTCTACATCCAGTTATTAGAAGATCTGAGTGTAAAATATACAGCTCCAATTAGCAGCGGGAGGCCTGACGTCTTTGACCTAAGGTTCTGCAGGCACCCACCCCTGGGGGCAGGGAGTATGACCACCAGGAGAACATGCACAGGGCAGAGTCCAGGTCCTCCGGATGAGCCAGCTAGCCTCATATCCCTTATGGATCCTCACCTACATTCAGAATACAGCCACCTAGTGGAATAACTCTTTTCTTAGAAGCTATGTATTTTTTTGGAACCAAAATGAAGAGAAGTCATTAGCTATCTGTGTTCTGGCTTGAATCCCCCCCTCCCAACAAAAGAACTCATGTTCAAATTTAATTGTCACTGCAGTACTATGGGGAGGGGAGGCTTTTAACATGTGGTGAGGTCATGCTGGCTCTACCCTTGTGGACTAGTGCTGCAGACCCAGGAAGGGTGCATTACTGTGAGCTGTGCTATAAGCCCAAGCTCACCCACCACTGACAGCTTATCCCGTATGAAAGCTCAGTGCTCCCACTGGACGCCACCCCTACCAGTCTCTGGTTTCGTGGGCCAAGTACATGTCCGTGGTACCAGTTTGCTCAGCCTGCAGTGTTCTGCTACAGATACAGAACCAGGAGGGGCCCTTGCTTCCGTCCTTCCCCTGCTTCCTCCCCACCCGCCTCCAGCGACTGTGCAAAACCGGGACCCTGACCTGTAAACAAACTGTCAGATGGTCCTGACACAAAAGACCAGGGCAAGCCACCATCTTGGAAACCTAGAACCTTGGGACATTTGGGACAGGCAGTCGTGGTGTCTCCAACAAAACTCAGAATCTCCCTCCCAGGAAATTGTTTTCTGAATTATTTTTGTGTGAAATGATTTGGATTCATTGTCTGAGAAGTTTGTTCTGAATATATTTCTAGGAAGCCTCTCAAAAGCTATATAAGATTAATTTCCATGAAGAACATCATCTGTATTTCATTCAGAGGTAATCTGAAATAACACAATTAGCACACATGGTTGCACCTACGGGACACAGGCACACAGGGGCCTGCTGCTGCGGGGCTCAGGGCTCATGCTGGCTGACGCAGCGTGGGCAGTGCACGGAGCTTCGGCGCATTTAGGGTTTTTGCGCATAACAACATTCCTGCATACATACTGTACTTCAGTAAAGTGAAAAGAAACCTTTAGGTAATACTGGTTTATTTCTTGTAAGTGTAACTCCTTATAATTATAAAAGCAAAAAACCATGCTATGAGAAACAACCTGATTCTTCCCTACGTCTGCTGAATATCTATTTATACAGATAAAGAAAGACAGTAACGCCACCTTTCTCACGTTTAGTATAGAGGAGTTTTCCTCGTCTTTAAACACCTTGTTGAGAACAGCGCTCAACTGCGGGTCTTTCCTTCTCACCTGAGTTTTCCTTCTCCGTGGAGACCTGCTGCATCATTAGGTGCCAACAGCCTGCGCGTTCCCTGGGGGCACAGAGCACCTCTGCGCCGTGCCGGCACTGTCCTGTGTGGCTCTTACGGCTGGGCAGGGAGTGTGGGGAACAGGCTGTGCGTGGCAGAGGAGCCGCACGGGAGGGTGGTCCAGAAGAGCGGGTTCCTTGGAGGGCTTGGGCCCAAGTGGGTGGAGGGAGAGAGGGAGGAGAGGTATAGACCTCGTGTTGAACTTTAGCAAATAGCTCACCTTGAATAAGATTCTACTGATTCCTCATCAGAAAACATGAAGATATCTTCAGAGTCTTCACTTTTAATCATTTTGCATTAATTCCTAGGTAGGTAAATAATCAATGCAACTTAGAAGATATGTGTTTACCTTGAGCTCTAAGAACTTTCTGTCATTCAACTTATATTGTTCCTCTCTCTCTCTCTCTCTGTGTGTGTGTGTGTGTGTGTGTGCTTCTCTCTCATTTTCTTCCTGTAGATAACACATCATCTACCCACTTCCACTTGCTCTCCTTGCCCGCATCGAATCTCTGCTGTTAGGGTACACAGCCTGCCACGTATCCCCTCACCTTGAATTGAGCTTCATAGTCCTCACTTTTGACATGTCCACCAGAGTGTGTCACTTGCCTTCCAACTTGCTTGGCCATAAACTATGAAGAAGATCAGTTTCCCTAAATAACACCTTCATTATAGTGAATGTACAAGCTATAGAAGGAAACTTAATACCAGTCAAGTTTGTCTTACTCCCCACCCCAAATTTCCCCCCAGTTCTGTGAAGCAGTGTGCCTCTCAGCCCTATTAAACTCCAGAGGCCCTGCCACCTTGAGCCAGGTCTGCTAACCGGTCCTCAGCGTGTCGTTACTTACCTTACAGCTGCTCAGCTTCTTCTTGGTAAAGCTACGAAACGAAACCTTCGAATCAGAGGTAAGGGAATCATCCTTCTGTGGCTTCTCCCTCTCTCTGCTAGGGGTTTTGTTTCCTCTCCGATGCTGCGGTCTAAGTCTTTTCGACGTGGAGAGCAGCGGCGGAGGGCTGAGTGATTCTTCTGCACAGACCCTCTTGCTGGATGGAATAAGCACTGGTGCTTCCCCTGGAAGATCCTTTGAATTGAATTGGTGGAATTTCTCTCATGCATGGCTACTTTAAAAACCTCAAGGGAAATAATAAAAACTTTGCTTACGTGTGTTGGTCCACAGATCCAGTCTTCTCATCTGTTGTAGGAAAGTAAAATTTATGTCCTGTCTGAACCTCAGGGTGACTCTGAAGGCTAAATTGAATAGTGTAGGTGACAGTAATATGCAGGCCACAAATGTGATGTATTATTATAGTTCACTGGTTGCCTTTGAATTCAAAATATGCAATTTGTTTATAAGTTATAATCTTATGTCCTGTTGTAGTTTTCAGCCTGCAAACTAGCAGATGAGGCCTTCCCAAGTTGTGGTAATTGCACTCACAAGTGAAAATACTTTTCCCTGATACTCAATTTGTCCTACTGGGACCATTTACCCATCACTCATACTACACCTCTTCTGGATTTTAGAATCATTTTTAAAAGCCATAAAAAGCTCTTGAACAAATCATGTAGAACAGTTGTTCTGACAACATAAATGTTCCGTGCATCAAAAATCACATAAAAATTATCCAAGCATTTATGAAAATGCATCCAAAAGAGCAGGCTGTATTTTTGATCAGGACCCCTACAGCTGTACAAGGGAGTGCCAGCTCACCCTTGCAGAGGTGAGCCTGTTGCAGCCCATCAACGCCACCACGGGTGGAAGGTCTGCGTCACTGGGACCAAAACAAGAAGCATGGGTTCCTCGCCAAGGGGAGGCGACTGCAGAGGAAGCACAGATCACTTTTGTTGATTCTTCACCTGTCTGTACCGTTGCACATAGATTTTGATTTTGGAAAAATAGTAGCCTTTTAGATTATGCTGTTACTATTTCAAGCTATTTCTCTACACTGTTTGTTTTAAAATCAAAGTACTGCAATACGGGTGTAGTATAACTTTTCATTTTTTTATTAGTCCACATTTGAAGTTCATAGTATTTACATTCTTTCTGGGTAGTTGGTACATGTACGTAGCACATCTTAGTTCCTTTTTTCATCCTCTTTCCCTTCCTTCACTCCCCCTCCACCCATCTCTTGCTCCCTTCTTTTTGGTGTACTGTGATCTTTTGTGGACTTTTTCCCAATTGAAGCCATTATGAAAAAAAGAACCATCACATAAGCCTGAAGATTTGCTGTACAGCTCTGATCATGTCCATGTCTGCCTTTGCAACCTAAACACAAGATTATATATATATATATATATATGCCCACTTGTGTAAGCAAAATGAGCAAGTGTTTATTTCATCACAAAACACAGATCTAGGGAAATGCAACATCAAGATCACACTCTGTTTTTCTTACCTTTGGGTTTTGTTCCTGTAAAAACATGTATCAGTTGGAGAGTAAAAACAGTAAATTAATATTTTAAGAAAAATAGCATAGCAAGCTTTGCTCTTAAATAATTTAATTACTTTGCACACTGTATTGGCACAATATATTCTTGTTGATTAGCAATGTATACATGCATATCAGCAGCAGAAAATATTGGAAATACTTTTGCATAAATATTGTTTATTTGCTAGGTTCTAATTCTTTTTGCTCTCATTGAACCATACATTTCCCAAATATAACATTCACTGCATGGTGTTCAAATTGTCCAAGCCTCGTAACCTCCATGTACCCAGTCTCCATTCTACTGGTTATTACTGGAAAACTTCCTCTTGTATGTCTTAAAAGTTCTTTCTCCTGCAAGGGTGTAACCGACATGGTGACTGTGATGTGGTAGTTGGATTGCACACAGAATATTTCAGGGAAGTTAGGGCTACAAGTACTGCATTTCTACTTCCTTTTTACTAGGTGAACTGATGCTTCCGGAATATGCTATATCAAAATATCTGGCATAATTTGCAGGCATCTTTGGGGAAGAGCTGGCTGTAAGAGGGACGGAGGAAGGAAGGAATGCCTTCAGAAGTCTCTGCGGCTCCCACTGGTTCACATGTTATTATGAGATGAAGGTCAGAGAAGAGGGGATTTTAAAAGACATTATGCAATTTTAACGTGGGTGCCCAATGCCACTCACGTGTATGATGGATGTGAAACCATTCCACCTCAGCCCAGGACCATCCCAAGAACACACAGACAATGTGATTTTTTGGAGCACAACATAAGAGAATCTTCTCACCCTCCTCACAAGGAAGGTGCAACAGACACTTGGAGAGACCAACAGCTGAGGTGCAGGTGGAGTGTCGGAACCCACACTCCGGGGGCGGTCTCAGTGCCTTGGCTCAGTTATCCTCAGCAGCAACCCTCAGCCAAAGGGGCTTTTCCCAGAGAGAGCAGGACAGAGCTCAAGACACTGAGGTAAAATGTGAAGAAAACCTGTCTGCAGATACCTTGTGCAAGGCACTCTAACTTCCTGCCATCTATCCCTTTGTGTTCTTTTTTCTTGGAGGTCAGCTCTCGGTCTCCACATTACAGGAAATAGATTAAAGGTGTGCTGTGCCCGGACACTTCTGAGTTGCTGGTTCCAGATGCTCATTGACTGACCTTACCGATTTTCTTCAGAACTTTTCAGTTTTCAACAGTGAAGCATCTCATTTTTGGGAAATTCTTCCCGGGATACAGAAAGGCCCAGTTTGCAGTGAGGAACGCAGACTTTGGGGAAGAAGGATGAAGCCCTCACAGCGGCTCTGAACACAGGAGCTGAAAGCTGCACTGCTTTCAGTGTCAAGTGTCTGTGCGTAGATTGTGCTCCTACGTATGTCCACGGTCACTGGGTTGCCTGTCCCTGACCAGGGTGCAGCCCCAGCTCCTGCTGCTCCCAAGGAGGGGCCGTCAGTGCTGCACCTGGCCAAGTGCACACGGGATGGGCCAGACTGGAGATGGGGACCCGTCGCTCCCCGAGGGTCTGTGGGAGGGATGCAGAGCCCTGCACGGACCTGGGGCTAGCTCAGGTGCGTCACTGCAAACACCGTGACCTCCGTGAGGTTCTGAGAGTGAAAATAAGCAGGACGACAATCCCAATACTCGCACGATCACCGACAGTGAGGGCTGAAGGTAGATGGGAATACACGGGGCCTGATTAACCGAGGAACAGAGCAAACCCAGCCTCGCTGAACTTCGGAGAGATCATTACAAGTGGCTTTGAACTCTGACCACATAGAAATTCTAAAATACCAATGCCAGGATGCTATACCAGACAAACTAAATGTGGTGGTGAGTTCTGTATGTTTGCGAGTTTTTGAAATAATTTGCACCTTGTTCTGATACAAAAACTACTGCATATTACTAAGACACTGTGTTCGTAAGAGTTTAGAAAGAGCAGTGCATTTGGAACTGCTCGCTGGGAATCAGCCGTGGGTGTTTGCAATATTCAGTCTATATTCTCTGTTCATAAAATTTTATCTTCATGCTAGGAGGAAAATACGTGGAATAGCAGAAGGAAATGTTATGTTTTTCTCTCTCATTTTTCCTAATGAAAGAAAACATCCCTATACGGCTTAGACCTACTCCTAGATTTTTCAAGATCTGAGCCAGAAATAAGCTACTCTCCAGTTTTAAATTCCTTTTAGCATTTTTTTTCTTTTTTCAAGTTTGAATCCAAACAATTTAAATTTGTCATCTCTCTCTGGACCCGTGAGATGGTAAGAGCTTCCTGTGGCAGAATACTCATCAGTTTGCACAGCACTTTATATGAACAATGACATTTTATCTTCTTCCCAACCCCTTCCCATAAGGACCACGGAACACAGAACAAATATTTAATATTTGGATTTTACAGGAAACCCACTCAGTGCGAGGTGCAAGTTGTGACACAAGCGACAAGGCTTGACTCACAGTTCCAAGGTGCGCGCGTGGATGTAGCTTCCTCTGTAGTCAAACCAATGCCGCTTCACTCTTCGTTTGGTTTGGTGGCTGTGCTTAAAACTCTCTCAGCTCAACTCGGCCTCTGCAGGAATGCTCAGGCCTCCAGCGGGCCGCCCTCTTCCTCATCTGCCTGAGTGAGCTTGAGTCTTAACGTGGGTGACGGAGGAGGACGGGTCACGTCACCCCACCAAGAGTCCCAGCAGAACAGCGACAGTCAGTTTGGGAATGAGCACACCGCCCTGAGTGGTACTCACTCCCTTCCCTCTTCCTGTGCTGTGTGGGGTGCTGGAAAAGTCACACAGAGGCTGTGCGCCTCGGGGCTGTGGTGCAGCAGGACCGCAGATAATCCATCCTGTCTCCTTCCCGCATCTCTGCCTCTCAGCCTGCCAGGGCTGGCAGAGCCGCAGGGCCCAGGCTGTGGGCTCAGGGTTCTTCCTTTGTTCTTGCGCCGCCGCTGCTCCTTTGAAATCCACCCTCTGGGCAGCAGACTCGCTTGCTAGGAAGCCGTGGTGACTACTGACTTAAAATGAAGTTCTTCAAAAATTAATGTTGTAATTTCAAAATACGATTTTCAATATTTCAAAAAGTATTTAAGGCAAAGCTGTAAAAGTACCTCTCCACAGCTGTGACTTCTGAGGCTTTCTGTTATCTCAGACTGATCAGGTCTGCAACCTCCCAAACGAGTGGATGGTGAAGGCGTGAATAAAACAGACAAGCGGTATGATTTTAGGACTCCAGGAGGATCAAAACCCTCTAGCAGAATTCAAGATTCTCTGGGGGCTGAGAAGACGAAGTTCTCTGCGTGGCCTGTGTTTATTTGGTTTTCAAACGAAGGGGTTTTGAGGAAAGCACAGGAACTGAGAAGGACCCTGGGAGTCAGTTCAAAGACTTCCCTGGGTAGTAAGTTACGCCACTCAGAAGAACTGCCTTATCTCTAGGTTGACATTTATTGCAGGAGTGAGATGCCTGCAGTTACAGTCTCTAGTTAGTATATTGGGATGGGAGCCAGGCGTCCTCAGCTGTGGCCTTATCTTGTCCTTTCAGGAGTCAGGGCCTCACAGGCCACTACAGGCCTCAGCTGGGACCAGTGACTCATAGAGTTTCGCTTGCTATGAATCCACTGCCCATCTCCAGACAAGAGGCCTAGTCCTTGGACAGACTCAGAAGTAAACATCGAAAGCCAGTTGATTAATTTCAAATCCTGCTCAGGGCTGCTGTGTAGTAGTCTCCATCATTCTCTCACATTGCACATTTTATTTCATTTTATAAATTCAGTCTCTGTATAAAAAGAGTGCCTGCTGATGTTTTCTTTCAGAATCATGGACACACACATGACATGGAGGTGGGTGTTTAAAAGTGTCCCTCCCAGAATGATAATAAATTTTTTGTTTTAAATGAGGAGAGCTAAAGGTAAATTTAATAACTACTCATTAGTTCAGTCTGACAGAGATAAGAACTATGTTTTATAGTTTGTCTTTAAGTATTACCAATGGGTATCTGTAATTAAATAGCAACACTTGAGGGATCCATATGGCAATATCCCTGAATTATCAGTTCCAAGACGATTAAGTTTCCTGGCAAATGCAGAATCATGAGAAGACTGTTTCTATCAATATGCAGTGTCATGAGTATCTATACATCAGTGTTACAGGCCAGGTGCTGTTCTGATCAAAGAAAAACTATTCTTAATGGCCACTTTATCTATTATCTACATTAACTCTCAGACAAAGCAAAACACATTTCATAATTCCTCTAAGTGAAACAAAATCCCTTATGAATTCACTAAGTCTTTTAGGAATGAGAGAAAAAAGAAGACATAACTTCTAGAGAGGATATGTTTAAGCACGGCGCCTTCATAACCCGAGTTCTGCATTGCATGAAACAATAGCATCAGTGCCCATAGGCTGCATGCAGACAGGGAGAGAGAGAGAGGAGGGAGGGGGGAGAGGAAGAGAGGTTTGTTAGCTACTTTGCTCGTTGGGAAAGGAATCATGCTCTCCAGCCAATGGAGCCAGATGAATTCATGCTAATTCTGCATTTACTGGTTAAAAATAGACTGATTGCTTCTTAGCAGTCATTCCAGGTTGTTCCACACGTTTCCGGGACCAAATCCACAGCAATAATTAGTCAGCAGTAGTTTAGAATGATAGGTAGGCTTGGGAAATTGAAAGTGCAGTGATTTGGACTGTGCTATTTTTCATTATGCCTTTTGTCTTTATTTCTGGGATGTTGAATGTCTTAGATAATATGTAAAATCCAAAGACCAGCAATGGCAAAATATATGTAGTCTGACTTTTATTTTACATGTTATTTTCTTTACTTGTGTATTGAATTAATAATGCGTTCATGTGCTTCACATCTCTTAAGAGTGAAAATCTTCCTGCTGGCCTCAAATGCCACCTACTAAGTTCCACGCTGAAAGTAAATACTGTCAATCATATTTTGGTGTATTCTTTGACAGTCATCTTAGCTGTCTAGAAAGAAATTCATATATATTCAGGAACATGTGTGGTTGTGTGCACATACATTATACATTCATATATAAATTTACATTATATAGTTTTATAATAAAAGAGTTATACATTGATGAGGATTTTCTGGAGCAACAAAACTGAATAATATTCCAAATGATTCAGTAGCTGCTTAGCCCAAGAAGCTGCAAGCCACAGGACAAGAGGGATGGAGGACGCAACTCTAGTCCAAGGCTGAAGGTCTGGAAGCTCCCTGGAGAGTGACTGGTGTGAGTCCACGCTGAAAAGCTAAGGAAGCTGGAGTCTGATTTCCAGAGGTGACTGCAATAGCAAAAGACAACCTACTCCAGTGGAACGGAGCTTTTCAAAATGCAGGCAACTTCCTCCTCCTTCCTGTTTTACTCTACCTAGGCTACAAACCTATTGGGTGTTGTCATGCAGAGCTGAAGTGTGTCTTCCCCTGTCATTTGCTGTGCTGCATGCCAATCATTTTCCCTGATACGCCCAAATTGATGCTGTACTCTGCTGTGCATGTCCTACTCCAGTCAAAGTGACATGCGATGGCTACAGTCACACACACGCACATCTTCATTTATAAAAGTGTTATCACTATAACACTCACCTGGGTCTGGCTGTACTTTAGTCAGTGCTCTTCTTATACAAAAATTGCATGGATTCATTCAGCATCATGAGACATTCCAATGCATTTATACTGCATATGATGTTCAAATTAGGGTAAACATACCTAACACCTCAAATATTTATGATTTCTTTGTTAAAAATATCCTTTCCTACCTTTTAAAAATTATACGGTACATTATCCCTGATCATTCTACTATGCTGTGCAATAGACTAGCAAAACTTATTTCTTTGATTTAAGCATCACTTAGAAGCCTTTGCTCTATGGACTTTCGCCTGTAGGGTCTTGCTGCATTGAAGACAGAATTTCAAAGACTGTCCCGCTTCAGCCTATGATCCCTTCTCATTCCTTCCTCCAGCAGAGCAGCACCTCAAAGAATGCTGCCCTCTGTATAGCCAGGCACTGGTTTCTGCTATTACAAATCATGCTACAAGATAAACACACACACACACACACACACACACACACACACACGTCTCCACACATTTGCAATAGATGCTGCGCAAATAAACCCTGTTCCACTTTCTCAATGAGTTTTGCTTTGCTCACCTAAACACTTGGCAGGAAAATATCCACTTTGCATGATTGTTATGAACCTACAGTGAAAGGTCTAGAGAAGTTTATGGCTGGAAGGAATTTAAAAAATAGTAAATATCAGCACAATTCGTATATATGAGAATATTTTAACAAATCCATTTCTGTTCTTTGGTATCAGAGCAACCCTAGGAATTTACCTACTAGAAGAATTGAACTGAAGTGGAATTTGGGACTCTTGAGAGTTCAAGTCTGCGCCAACCACGGCAGTGGCTGAGCTCTCCGAGCTGCACAGTATACGGTACAGCCGGGAAAGACATGCGTTGTGCAGGGAAGGACTTACCTGGTCATCACTGGTGACGGAGAAAGTCCACCTTTATCAGGCCTTCCTACCTGGTATCATTAATCCTCGAATTCCTTGATTCTTTATTTCTTTCCTCTTCTGAGACAATGAAAGATTTCTTTGCTATATTTAAAATTCTTTCTACCTTGGAAATTAGTGTTTCTAAAGTTAGTCATTGCTTTCTGAGAAATGCAGGTATTTAAAAAAGGATATAAAAAGAATTTTAAAATTAGAAATACTCTTCAAAAACTGGTTATCATCCTCACAGGAACACAGATATTAAGAGATCTATTAAGTCCGTGGTTTTCTTTCTGTTTTGTTCAGTTTCATGAGATTATGATGTTACGAATTAATATTTATGTGAAGAGATAGCTTAGAAAGAGAAATTTAACTGGAATGGGTGCTAATGTGAATCGATGCATTTTAGGTCCTTCTTAAATATGATAAGCAGCAAGTGTAATGGTAAACACACATTTAAAAAACTTCCCCCTAATGCAGAAAGGGAGACTCCCTTAGCCTCTAGTTAGAGCCCTTTCCTTCAGAAAACTTATCAGTAGAATTTCTCTTCTCTGCCCTACTGAGATATAAATCTTTATAAAGACCAGTTCAAGCTGAATAATGCCTTTTCCAGGAAGGTGAAGTTACTTCCTGAGGTGTCACCGTGAAAGAAGACAGTGCCTTGTCTCAGCACCTGCGGATTTCTGTTCCCAACTAACAGAAGTTTCCCTTTTTAAAGACACAAGAAGTTTATTTTTCATTTAAATACAGCTGGCCAGCTACCATGAACACCTAATTACTCCCAACACCGGGGAGCTCCGGAGTGAACTTGTAACCGCGCTGGCAAGTCCTCTTACTTGAAGACTAATTATTGTTCACCTGGGGAACATACATGAAAAACAGTCGGTGATATCTGCTTGGCTGTCTGCATAAAATAGTGAGATGTCTTTCTGTCATTGGCATCTTACTGAATTACATTTGATGTACATCACATTCTGATTTAATGCTTATTAATAATTCACTTTTCTCCATCTTTCTGAAGAGTTTTCCTGGGATGGCAGGAGATTTTGATTTTTAATTGTTGTTCCCAATATAAGTAACTATAATTATTAAAGATCAGTAGAATTTTTATCATAAATGTTTGCAATTTTGAGCTTTTCATTATATACAGGGTACCTTCAAAGTCAGCCTTTCTCACTCTCCGTCAGAGTGAGGAACGCAGCTTAATCCTAGAAATCACAGGGAGACAGGATAAAATTATTCCTTTTATCCTGAGTTAAAATTAAATGCCATAAAATGGTTTCATAGTGCTTGATATTCTGTCAAAGATATTGAAGAAAGGCAGTAAAAGTTGTATTTTATGTGTAAAAACATACATGTAAGCCTTTTTTGCTAAATATATCTTAATCACCCACCAAAAATTTACAACTAAAAGCCTGATGTGTATGTTATACATTTCTATTTTCCACACTTTCACCAAAGCTACACATAGTTTTAACAGTACTGTTCTATCTAATTATTTATTTTACACATTTTATTATCTATGTAATTAAACCTTGTTTTCTTTTGAGAGTGAATGTATGTGCTTCAGCTTTACTACTCTTCTATACATTGATGATTTGGGTTTGCTAATATTCTTCTTAGAAATTTATGTCTATTCATGGAAGAGAGCAACTCATGCATTTTTAAAATCTTCTTATGCAGTTTTGATATCAAGGTCTCGCTGTTGTTCGAAATTAAGACTTCCTTTATGATTTCTGGAGACATGATCATAAAATTGGTATTATTTCTTTCCTAAAAACTTGGAAGAACTCCCCTTCCCTTAGACTCTGCCAGAAACAGTTCCTTAGAGTTGCTTGATGATGTGTCTATCTCTATAGTTCTCTCTTCCTTCTGGGTACCCATCAATCATCTTCCTTAGAATAATCTCAAAGTGTGTTACAAACATCAGCGCACTCCAGTCTGAACTCGTAGTGTGAACGTCATTAAGTAGAGTTCCAGTTTTTCTATAAAAATGTGCATCTAAACAAATGCAAATATCCCATGCATGCAGAGGCTGAGTTTTCAGAAACTCCATCTGGAACAGTCCAGGACCCCTGGGGACCTAAAACACGCCCCCTTGTCACAGGGCTTCTCACGGCTCTTCTAGTGATTTTCTGCCACACATCAGTTTTATATGAGCTCAGGTTTTCACTATGGTGTCCAAGCTGGTCTGGAATGTATGCACCCAAGAGACCCTCCTGTCTCAGCCTCTGGTGTGGCCTCTGGGACTGTGAGTGTGTACCACATCATCCTGCTGATGTTTTGTCACTGCTGTGGAGTTATCTGCATTGTATGGCTACCTCAGTTTGTTCATGTGCTCTTTTACTGATAGAGGTCTGTGTTCTTTCCAGTTCTCTTCCTATTTTGAATAAAGCTGCTATAAATATCATACAAAGTTTTCATGAACCTGTGCTTTTCATTTCATATGGGTCACTCCAAATATATCACAATTTCCCATGGCTTTGAAAGCTTGCTCTGTTATTGTGGTTTAACTCTGGCAGGGAGTTGGGGGCAGGGAATCGTGCTTCCAGAGGGACTGTGAAGTACCTGGGCATCTGGGCTGAGTTTCCTCTTGAACTTAGTGGCTAACTGGCACTCTTCCTTATTGGGCAGTCCTCTCTGGCTACATCTATTGCTTTAAAATAAGTACAAGTGGCCCCACACACTGCCTGCCAAGAAAAGGGGAAATAAGCACAACAGCTACTCTTAGCTCGGTCCACAGTCTGCCACGGTGCCTTCTTCCACTTTCCCATCCACTGTCCTGACTGAGCAGGACGTGTTCTGGGAGCCCTCCCCTTTACGCCTGTCTCCCACCTTTTGTACCAGCAGTGACCAGTTCCCGGCAGACCTCGCTCTGTGTCTGTGGTTGTGCCTTGCTTTCATTGTTCCAGTGCATTGTTATTTCAGACCAGATCAAAAGTTATGCTCCACTCACCACAAAGAGCCAGATTTAAAAATGAAAACTGAATGTAAGTTTATATGGTCTCCTCCTCCTGTAATGTCCAAAGGCAAAGAACTTTTGCAGTATTAATCAAACCTAGATGATGTTAAAGAGATTAAAATCTCTCATGTCACAATACATGCAGAGAGGATAGGATTGATGAAGACACCACATCCAAAGTCAGAAAACAGAACAAACTGGAAAAACACACACAGCACCTTACCCCTAAAGGTACACATCAAGGTCTCATCTCCTTAGTGTTACTAAGGTCTTTTAGATCTAGAAATTAAAGAGAAAGTTTTGTGGAAAACGGTGAATGGACATGAACAAATATTTCACAAAGAAAACATTTCTTAAACTTAGGGAAAACTGCTCGGACTTGTGCTGACAGAAATTCCAAATAAACCGAGAGTCTCTCTGACAAAACACAGAGTTGAGGAGGGTCTGCAGCAGTGGGCACTCATCTGTGTTTACGAGTGTGTGTGTGTGTGTGCATGTGTGTGACAGAGAGAGAGAAAAAGAGAGACAGAGAGAGGCTGTGCTTTGTGTGTGTCAGGAAACCCAATAGTAGTAAAGAATGTGCTTAAACTTGGGCCTACAACCCCTCTGCTAGCAACTCATTTTACTGGACATCTTTGAAAACACAACGTTGACGCTGAGCTAGCTTGGTTCTTGCAGACTTCTGTCATCAAAAGTAAAGAGTTGCAGATGACATGATACACTTTGATCCTCACAAAGCGATGCAATTCACATACTGTGACACAGGTGCTGCATGGAGCTTGGGAGCGCTCTCTTTGAATTCCTGTCATTCCACTGATTTTGAGCCAACCTCATCTATTGAAGGCTAAGAGAGCTGAGCTTAAATTAGTGGTTTACACTTCTAGGGAAGAAAAATGCAATAGATTTTTTAAATAATTCAGTGACCTTACTAAATTATCTTGTTAGTCTAGTAACCTGTGGAATAATTCACAATTTCTCTAGAGTAATTGGTGAAGGCTGTTTTCTTTCTTCCTTAGTAATTTTCATATTAATTATGATGTAGGATTCTGTAATGGTTAAATTTATGTGTCAGCTTGGCCCGGCTGTGGTCCCCAGTTTTCAGTAAATCACTTGTGTCAGTGCTGCCGGGGAAGCAATTTTAGATGTAATTAACATTTCCAGCTCCTGTTTAGTAAACCAGGTTCTCTTCTTCATTGGCCTTTAGTTGAACGCCTTAAGGGCAGAGGCGCAGGCTCCCTCCCAGAAATGAGTTCAGCATCCAGGGCTCGGTCCGGAGATTCGCCCAAACTCCTGGGCTCAAGTTCAAGATCACAGGGACTCACCTGTGCCTCCAGCCTGCCGGCTGCCTCCCTACTTGGCACTTGCCAGATGCGACCCTTAGTCCTGGTATCTCAGCGCCACTGGATAAAGAACCATCAGCAGATGAGCATAGCAAGCTCCGGGCTCTGCCTGGATGGGCGGCGGAGCTGCTGTCTGGGGTGCACTTCGAGGCTCCCCCATTCCATTCCTCTCTGGAGCTGCTTGTTTCCCTACTGTGGGCATGGATTAAGCAACTGTGCTCTGCCAAAAACAGATGTAGTAAATGAACGCTTTCCTCTTTGCGGCTGTACACATCTTGCGGGTACTGCGCCTTGGCTGTGCAGAGCTGAGGAACACACTAGTTCAGCAATTACATCCACTAAAATAACCTCCTTTCTCTCTCTTCCTTTTAGCTTTTCTGACTGGCTCTTGATTTACAAGGTACATTTGACATGTTTTATCATTAAAAATTAATTATGAGTCCTAGGTTGCTTTAGAGTTGGGAGGGCTTCATCCCTCCCCTTCCTCAGGTCGGAATTTGTTTCAGCGGCAGCTTTGGTCAGACTAGATACGCGTGCTCCAGTTGGGAGAGAGCACCAGGGTTCTGGGTGTCATAGCTACTTTTGTAGGGCCTACCACGGGATTGATAAGTTCCAAGACAATATGTTGTTTAGTCTTTGTTTCTTCTGTTTATTTAGTATTTATTTACTTTCTTATTTTACCAACAGCAAAGTGTGTTTCAAAAGAAAAGGTGAAGAGTGACGGAGAAAGTGAGCTTGGGCCAAAGAAAAGACACAATTAACAATTGTTGTTGTATTACATATTGTACCTTCAAAGTGGTTACTCAGGAAAACAAATGTAGGCATGCAAGACTGATCAAATAATTAATCGCTAACTGCTCCTTTCAATAAGCAATATAAGACAGTAGTATAACTATGTCAGCTATGTATAGCTAACATAGCTATGTGTATATAGTAACATATATACATGTTTTTCCCCTTCTTTCTCTTCTCTTTTCCCTCATCCCAGTTGCTCTTCACTTTTGAGCAGTTTCCTTTCATTTCACAATGTTTATCACACCTCCTAATTTTTATTCACTCTTTCAGGTTCTTATACTAGTGAGACAATATGTCACATTATCTGTAATTCAGCATTGCTTGTACTACTCTTAGGCTACTTTGTAAATGGTTGTCTGTTAATGTGTTTCCATTCTTTTACTTTTAAAATAAAAATATAAAAAATAAAAGGTGGAAAAGCAAGATGAAGTACAAGGAGAAAGCGAGGTGGGCTCTCCTGAGGAAAGCCGCCACAGCCCCTTCTGCTTATGGGGATGTCGTGGTTTGGGGTTTTTGTAAAGGGAATAATATAATACAGGACACATATTTTATAAGACTATTTATGATAGTCACCCAAAGAATCATATACAAGAGAGTGTAGGGGATCTGTTTACACACTAAAGACGAAAGAATCCAGTTGAGGGCCTGGATCCCATGATGATGTTCTACATGAGTTCAACTGAAGACCTAGAGCTCATAACCATGCCTCTTATGAGTCCAGCTGGAGGTCTAGCAGCCATGACAACGTCTCATGCAGGCCTGTTTCATGGATCTGTGCTGGGAAGGCCCAAAGGTCAGTGGTGGAATCTAGAAAGTCTGTGCCAGTGGGATGAAGGATCTGTGCTAGCAGCCTGAGGAATCTACACTGGAGCCAGGAAGCGATGCTCAGAATAAAAACCAGAGCTCCCCCAAAAGGCACCACAGCCATTCTCAGCAACAGCGAGGTCCCCAGTTCCTCCAATGATCAGGACAGCTGAGTTCCCATCAGGAAAGCCAATGCAGCAAGCTTCTCCAGGAGACTGAGCTGTGCACCATCTTCCCCTCCGGAACCGGGAAGCGATGCTCAGAGTGAGGACCAGAGCTCACCCAAAGTGAACTAAAGCCATTCTCAGTGCCAACAAGGTCCTGAGGTCCTCAGAGGATGAAAACAGCCAAGTTCACCAGGAAAGCAGCATGACGAGCTCCTCCAACAGAACTAACAGCTTTTCTCTGCTCCCAACAGCCTCTTTCAGCTCCCGAAAGGCTCCTTCTCCTTCTCCAGTTCTGCCTCTTATGCTGCCGGCAATGACCCTCAGGTGGGCCTCCCACTCCCAGCACCACGCTGGTTCAGTTCACCTGGGGGTTACAAGCTGACCAGTTGTTAGTCCACTACAGGGGACTATTTTTCTTTTAATTTTGCATAAGTTTAAGAAATTTTGCCTGATGTGGAATGAAATGATTTCTAGTCAACGTTGGTGAGATTAAACTGATATGGGAGGCTTGGTCATACCTTTCCTTCTAGATAAACACAAAATAAAAAGGGAAAGCACTCAATTCACAATTTTCCTGATGTGTGGTATAGCTGAAACAATTTTGAAGACTTTTTTTTTCAGTTTTTGGACACAAGGTATCACTGTGTAGCTCAGGCTGGTCTTGAATTCACTAATGTAGCCCAAACTCGTGGTGACCCTCCTGCCTGGGCCACTTGAGAACTGGGATTATAGGCATACACCATCATGATATTGAAACTATTACTGGGTTACTTTATTATACTTTGTTCTAACCTTGCTTTAACAAAATATAAGAACATTCTAGAAATGTCATTTGACGGCTTAATGTTTATGATGTTCATCAAAATCTAAATTTAATTATTGTGTTTTTGGATAGTATAGTTATATCTAAAAGTTCAAATATATTAAAATGGTATTTAATTATATTTATCAATTTAGTAAAATTTCTATTTGCCACTCATAATAATAATATATAATTAAGATAATAGATAATGAATTTTATAAAATTATTTTTCAAAATTTGACATTCCCACTTTGAATGAAGTAGACTTACTCCTTAATTACTCTTACTCTAAGTACTTTGACCCTGTATTACCTCCTGTACTTTGTATTCTACTGAATCACCTGTATATCTAGCTTTTTTTCTTGAAGAAATTGTTTTAAAGGCAATTGTTTGAAAGTAACTAGTGGAGCCCTTCTTCTGCAACTTTGAAGTCACTTTTGCAAGTGCTTCTTATCACGTACATGACTATGACATCCCTTTGGAATGATCTAAGTTTTATTTGATGGAAATCATAATCGCCGTCTGCACAGCCACCCTCATCACCCCTCATTTTGGTGAATACTGACACACTCAGAACTAAGTCCCAGCCGGGCGTGCTGGTACTGGGCTGTAATCCCAACACTCGGGAGGGAAGGCTGAGACAGGAGGATCAGGGCCAGCTCAGCTACATCGTGAGTCCAAAGCCAGCCTGAACTGCATAGCAAGACCCTGTCTCAAAAAACAAAACTATGTCCAATCCTTTATTATATACTGATGCTTAATTTTTAAGATAATTCTATAAATTAGACACATGATTTCAATTCTCAAGAGAAGAGTCTGAGACCCAGAGAAATGGTGAGCACAAGAGAGGAGTGGGTCTGGAGGGGTCTGAGGCGTGGACCCCGCTGCAGCCGCTCCGTGGCCTGGCTCCCGTGGCCTACTGCACTTTGACCCCTCCACATCCCGGGGAAGGCGTTCCTTGTCAAACATGCACAGAAGCATCAGTCGCGTATTTGCTTTACTGTAAGCTACTTCCTTTGACCCTTACTCCTCTTTTCCTAGGGACTAGAAAAGTGTTCCCAGGAAAACAGTTCCTTATTGACTGTTTTCCAAAAGGCGGTGTAGACAGAAGCTGTGAATAAGTTGGAAGTCCATGTTGAGACCTTGATCATTACAGAACAGGGTGTTTAGGGGGAGTCGGGAGGGGCAGGCGGCCAGAGGGAGAGTGGGGAGCCCATCAGCCTGCTGATGTGCAGCGCTCGGCCCCGCAGGTTTCGCCATGATGAGCTTCCTCTGCTGTGAGCGGCCTTAACAGCCGTCAGTCATCATCAGTTCCGGCACCCTCATCACTGTGTCCTTCGACTCGCGTTCATGAGGTCATCCCGAGCAGAAATTTCATGGCTAAACATGCCTAGGAATGCTTCATTGTAGTGTCAAAGTGCAGCCTGGGTGAGGGGGCGGGAGCCAGCTCAGGAGGAGGCTGGGGAGAAAGGGAGCCTCTGCCCACGCTGGAGCCTGCTTTCCAGGAGGAGAGTCTCCTTCTGAACTGGGCATTAGGTGTGAAAACAGTGGGAGAGAGTGCCCAGGTCACTTCGCTTGCACACAGCACGTCCCTGGGCGTGTGCCCCGTGCCTGGTGTTCTGCCGCCCCGTTGGCAGCCCCAACCCTAATTCCCATGACACCCACTGCAGATTTAGCCCCCATGGCTCTGGGCACCATGTCATTTCCTCCAAGGGTCACAAAAAGTCAAAACTCCACCTCCCTGAGGACCCTCATCGCCAAGGCCGTGCAGCCAGGAGCTCCTCCTCCTGGCCGGCTCCCGCTCTGCGCACCTTCTCTTTGCAGACGAATCACTGATCCCGCCGCTCCGCCGCTTGTCCCGCTCATTTCGCTGCTTGGGTTATTCAGAGCCCAGATGTGGCCCAGCCCCGCCCTCGGGAGAGGCAGCCGGCGCCCACACAGAGGCAGCGTTTGTGGATTTGCTTCTAAAGTGTGGGACGAAAGGAGGCGAGGGTAGGAAGTTTGTCCCATGCGTGTCGGGCCCTGCGAGGCCCTTTCCCGGGTTCTGTCCTGCTTTGGGTGCTCCCTGGCCCTCTGATTTTGTCAGCATGACCTTTAAGTTCTCACTTTGCGGGCTCCTTTCTATCAGCATTTAAGAGCCCCCGACACCGTTTAATCCAAAGACTCACTGCAGTAGAACCGCCTTCCACCTTAGCTCTCCGTCCCCAGTCTCGGAGAGGCTTCTCAGGTGGCTTTTTTGCGCTCACTGAATCATCGTGCTTATTCTTTTCCCCTTCTCTTCAAGTCTGCGTCCTTTTTAATTCAGACTTGCCCCCAGACTGTGCCAATTTTCGCCATCAGCACTTCGGGACGTAGAGTGAGCAATTGCATTTCTTGACCTTAAATTGTATTTGTCGTCTGCATGTCTCCTTCTTCGCCATTCTCTTCTTTTCAAAATATCCTCCAGCCTTGTTTGTCAGGACATCCACTTCTCAGGTTGTCACTGACCTCTGGCTGGGCTCTGGATGGTGATTTCTGTGTTCCCTTCTGCATTACTGCCCCGCTCCCACCTTCAGGAATACAGGCCTCGCCGCCAGTGGGCCACTCTGAGGGTGGCTGGAGCATCTTGTCCAGTGAGATTTATTACCTCTGAAAAATATTTCACTGAAAAGCCTGAATCAAAAATGCTCAAGCCACTTCTCTCTTGCTTAATTACATTAATTAAACACTTTAAGTATTTGTATTTAAATGTCTCAGAACTCAAGAAATGTTTCTTACACCCTTAGGCTCTAGTTTCTCGCCTGAAAAGTATAGAGTCTAGGTGAGGTGTCTCTGAAGACTTGAACTCAAAGCAAGTAAACCTGGGTTTGGAAATTCACCTCAGTGTTTCATTTTTTATTTATTTATTTATTTATTTTTCTTCCGGTACTGGGAATTGAATTCACGACCCTGCGCTTGCCAGGCAGGCATTGTGCCACTGAGCTAAGCCCCCAGCCCCCTCACCTCAGTGTTTTAGAGAGGAAAACTTACACTGCGTATCTATTCCCATGACTATTTTTAACAATAATGAAGGCACAGCACTTGCCTTCAGTTTTTATTGTTAGGGCCATGTATATTAAATATACTATCTGACAAATAGTTGCGGATATATGGTGAATTGAACTTTTAATGCCAATTATTTCTTATTACTTGTTTGCTGTTTTGGCAGATATATTTTAGAAAAAAGGATTCAATAGAAGAAAAAATATTTAAAAGCTATGTAATGGAGAAAAGTTAAAAATAAATTAGTTCCTTTTTAGATCTTTGTAGATATAAATATATAACTCCGTCAATTCCTGCTCAATTATAATCTTAATGGGGAATTGCAGTGCAAGAAACAGCACTAGGAAGATTAGCCCTGTGGGGTTTTGCCCCCAGGACTTGGTGTTGACCTCCATCCGGGGTGTTGACCTGAATTTGGAGGTCAGCTATATGGGCCATGATTCAGTCAATCATGGCTGCATAAGAGGATCCTCATACAAACACAGCACACTGAATTTCATAGGGCTTGCAGCAGTAAGGTTTCTCTCTGCTTGCTGGGCTACTCTCTGACTCCAGAAAGACAACACGCCCAAGCCACAGGTGCTCTGTGGGGATCCCAGCTGGAGCCTAGGTGTCATCTGAATGGACTACAGATAGTGATCCGGGCTGGAAAGCCCTGCTGTAGCCATCTGGCCACAGTGAGGGCGTCCCTGAAGACCCTAACTTGTGGCTCCTGTTAGAGTCCTAGGAAGGGAAGAACTTTCTCCTAAGGTTGCTGGTGTGTCACTTAAATACCTACAAATAATATCAAACTTTCTTCTGAAATATCGAACCTTCTCCCAAGTTAAGGACCTTGTCTATGTATCTATCTTTAGAGCTGCTCTCCGCTCTGTTTCCAGGCTGCCCCAAGCAAGCAGCTTTGCTCCACCTTACCCTTCCGCCATGATGTTCCCGCCTTTGAACCAAGGCTGGAACCTTTGAAATCCTTAGACAAATGAAGCACTTCCTGCTTACATTGCATATGGTGGGCACTTTGTCCCAGCAAGGAGAAAAATCACCAAGACACCTGGCAATCATTAAGAAGAGACGTGAACCCTAGCCCTGACCAAACTAATTCAAGGTAAGTCATGGAACTTATGTCTGAGACCTGTGAAAAACAACAGAAGAATACATTCATGCTTTGGAAGCTGACAGATATTTTTATGATGCAAGGAAGTGCTAAATAAGAAAGAAAAATCAAAAGACTGGATTTCATAGAAACAAAAATGTTAAAACTTCTCTTACCAAGACATTATCAAGAGAATACAAAGGAAAATTAAATGCTTCTTGATAGTTATCTATAAAAAAAATATATAGAAGTTCTACAACCCAATAATAGGAAGAAAGATACGATTTCAATGACTGACAAAACTTTGGAATTAACATATCAAATATACTCAGCATCATTTTTCATCAAAGATATGAAAATTAAAACCATAAGAAAGTGTAATCATCCATGAATTAAATGAGAAAGCCGGGCACACCCGAGTGTTGGTGAGGATGACAGCACCTACGAGGCAGCCACCTTCAATTGCTGGTGGATCCGTAAATTCACATGAGTTGTCTGAAAAATTTACATTTCTCTATAACACGACTCTTCTACATTTCAGTACATTAACCCAGGAAAAACGAGCATGCAAGACCATCAAAAGGATTGTTCACCAATGTCCATAAGTACTTTTCTCATTATTTACTGAAACAAGAAACTGCTAAACATTCCACCAGAAGGAGAATAAATAATCCAGAGGTTCCCTATGACACCATCCAACCAAAGTAAGGGATATTCACCCAGACTAACTTGGGTGTATCTTGCACAATTTTGTGGCATGGAGAAAATTCAAATATAAGTAAATGTAGTTTTTGTACACATAAAAATTAAGTAGTGTCCCTCTGGACTTGGAAAGAGATTACAGACTATTTATAAGTGACGGGAGGGTTCCATATGTTTGCATGCAATATGGTCATTTGGGTACACATGTTTGTCAAAAACTGAAAACTGCAGCACACCCTGGCATTTCCATTTTTCACCGAGAGCACTTTATTGTGCAATGCTGCTTTACCTGTGCACCGGGCAGCCAATGAAGTACTGAGGTGCAAGGTCTAATGCACGTGAGCTCCTCTTGCCCACTGATGTAGACGGACACGTTCTATACTGACTGTACACTAAGGACAGCTCGCCAGTTACGCTGAATTCTTGTCAGAGCCGTAGCAGGCAACCTGCCCCTAAAGAGTTCACACACCAGCTCCTGCTCATTAAACTTTTCGATTCACTTATCAGCTCACACACATCTCCTTTCTGGACAAAAATAGAGAAAGTTAGATTGATCCATCCGGGAATCTACGCAGATGCGGGTGAGGAGCTGGAGTCCCCGGGAGCAGAGCTGAGGGTGGGTTAGGGGACAGTGCATCCAGCGCCCCTCAGCAGAGAGACTCAGCGCCTGCTGCTTCAGATGCATGTTGAGCTCATGAACTGAGAAACCAGTACAGAAAACCTAAACACTGAACTCAACGTAATACAAACATCGGGATGGCAGAGAGCGTGAGACAGTCTTATCGTTGGGAGGCGCTGAGAGCTCCACAGCAGCTGACCTGGAGAGGAATTTCCTCTCGAGGGTCCCAGATGGGAATGTCCTGCCCCCACGTCCAAGTTGGAGACAAGCCCCCAAAGTGTCACTGCGAGCTGTACCAGTGGAGATGTCCGTCGCTTCTGTGGCCCCAGCACACAGCAGTGTAGGTGACAGCTGTTGTAGTAGATGAGGCTGGAGAGGCAGTCTGTGTCTGAGATAGATTCTTTTTTTTTTTTTTTGTACCAGGAATCAAACTCAGGACCTTGCACTTACCAGGCAGCTGCTTGTGCCGCTGAGCTATATCCCCCTGGCCCTCGTCATTAGGTTTCATTTTTTTTCTTTCTTTTTTTGTGTGTGTTTCTTTTTGAGACCGGGTCTTACTATGCAGCTCAGGCTGGCCTTGATCTCACTTTGTAGCCCAGGCTGGTCTCGAACTTGCAACAATCATCCTGCCTCAGCCTCCCTAGTGCTGGGATTATAGGTGTGCACCACCATGCTCACTTGGGATACATATTTTTTTATTTTAAAGGTAAAAACAAAAACATATTAACAAACACACATACTTTTAGAAAATAACACAAAAACAATACAAACAATACAGAATTTCAGACAAGATGGTAGGAAATTAAAAATGGTTGTTGTATTACATGTTGATATCTTCAAATTGATTACTCAGATAAACAAATATAGACATATAAGATAGATCAAACACTCAAACATTAACTATTCCTTTCAATAGAGCAACAAAAGTTGGTAGTACACTATGTTATCTATCCTGTGTGGACATATGTACATATTTTCCCCTTTCTTTTCTCGTGTACAGATAGATGCATGCACCCACCGTTTTGACAGGTTCCAGAAACTGATGTATGACCAATGCATTGACCTCTCTCTCTGTATCTTAGTTTTACCTGGTTCTGTGATTACATCAAGTGCCTGCTCAGACTCTCCTGCCTGAAATTTGTATATTGCATATGGGCAGAACCGTGTGGTGTGTGTTGTTTCCTTTCAGTTGCATTTTGCGGAGCAACAAAACATCTCCGCTCTTCAGAGCCCCTGCTCTCCCTCTCTCCCCTGCTCCCCAGTGGGCCGCTCTGTCTCCAGCCTGTGTGGCAGCGAGAGCAGCCTGTCCCTGCTTCACCTCCTCACCAGTCCCCCACCCTGTGTCTTAGCCTCACAGAACTCTGTTCTGAAATTTAGCAAGATGCAGATTCAATGAGCAGACACAAGATCTTCAACAACTTTATTTGACTGTCCTCACATAGATTTCTCTCTTCTATGTGTTTATTCTTTCAGGGTTCCAGAGCATCTTTGGAATCCACTCTGGCGTGGAAGGGGTGGGAATTGTAAGACACCCTGAGCTGGTGAAGAGAGGTGTCTTTGGGGTCGCTCTTTACACCCCTCTCTCAAACTCACTTCTCAAGCAGCGCCCTCTCTGTGTGTGGCTGTGACCCCAGCTCTTTACCCGGGAAGGCTGCCGCTGGTCCTGTTATAATTTGGAGCTATATTTAGACATCCCATCTAGTTTTGGTCTCGTGGCGGATTTCAGTAAAATTAATCTTCCGCGTGGATCTTGGCGCATGCTCTGTGCCATCCATTACTACGGGCAGCCAGGCCAGGCAGTGCGAATGTGCTGATTAATAACCATGTGGGAGCCCTCCTCCTGCGCTTTGATAGTCACTTCACGTAGCCTGGACACATCATTCATCGGCAATGACCACATGGCCAGCCGTGTTTTATTTCTTAATTACATTTGAGCTTTCAAACACTTAGACTGCAAGTGAAAGGAAATTCAGAATGAGAACTTTGAACACATGAAAGAACCACTTTGATGTATGCATGGGATCCAGCTGACCGCCCGCTGGAAACAGCAAAATGTATAGCAAACCTCCAGGTCTATTTGTATTTTTTCCTGCACCTTGAAATTATTAACACTCACTGTGTGAAAATGTTTCTACTTAGAATTAGGTCACTCATTTTTCTGTGCTTGGATGGTGGGGTTAATTAGTGTGAACACTAACCTTAAAAAAAGCAGCATTACACTCCTGTCACTGCAACGTAAGGCAGCATCAGTAACCTGTGAACTAATTTCCTTGAGATCCTACTGGGTGTATGCACTACCCCAGGTATTAATTTTGGTTAACTGTTTAAGCAGTGCTGCCTGTGGGGCTATAGCTAACACTGTATAGATGGAATTCGGTTACTCTAATTGCAAATATTCAATTAACTCACCCAGTTGACAGTGAGTCCGGACAACATTGAATTTCTGATTAATAATTACTAAGCAAATAAATATTAAACACAGAAGAATTGATTTTCCCCCGGAAACCCGAAGCCAAAAACAATTACTCCTCATATTTTTTTCAAGTAATTACTCATTTTAGAAAATGCAAAATTTATAAAAGGAAACTCATTTGAGAGTTAGGAGAGAAGCTGAGAAATAGCAGAGGATGTGCAACTTCTACTTTCACATTTTGTAAAACTAGAATGGTTAAAAAATTTTGTCTTAAAATACATTTGTATTTATTTCTAAAATATTAAAACATAAGAATCTTGTGTGACTATCAAAGATTACTAGTGAGGATAAAGATTATCAAAAGACGTGAGAAAATTTCCTCTCTGAATACATTTCTAATCCATTGGCCATGTATAATCATCCAAAAATATGGAAAAGCAATGGGAAATAAGGGAAAGGCAATGATTAAGGAAATGAAAGTGTTTGTGATAAGCACCAGACACTGCAGAGTTTTGCAGCATTTCTGCATCCTCCTCATCACTTTTACCCTCCAAATTGCAGAAAAATTTCCTGTGGCCAAGGCTTTTATGGTTCCATGTTTGCATCTGATAAGTCTGAATTAGTTGTCAGCATTTTCCCTCTGCCGAGATCCAGTAACTGATAGTCATCGTGAGCAGAGCGTGCTCACGATCAGGCTTCTCCCCCCTGGAGGCAGCACTAAATTTTTGCAAAAAATGTGTCCTTTAGCTTCAAAGTTAATTAAAATTAAAATTAAAATCAGTTTACCAAAATATGTATTCTTTCTGGATCTTAAGACATAGAACAAATAGTGTGTTCTTTGAGGAGGACTAAAATGGATGGCTTGAGAAAAGTCTCATTTTTAAGGTTAATTTACTCTTTTTAATTGAATGACATGTAATAAAAATGGCAGATTTACAATAGTACAAAAACACAGAGTAATGATGTAATTCACAAATCCTTTCTTCATTCACACACTTGTCACTAAATGTCCAGAAAAGCTCCTCCTCCCTTGTGACAACCAACAGCAGGGGATGTGTGTGTGTGTGTGTGTGTGTGTGTGTGTGTGGCAACAATATTGCCACTTCCACCCAGCTGAGAACCAGAGCTCCAGATAGTTGGACAGGATGGCACAGTCTGACTTTCTGTGGTGATTAATTGCCATGTGCAACTTTTCAATTAAGTTCAGCAAATCTCTTTGTTCAACATTTATTATCCTAGGTGAGTATTTCTTTTAATTATATCTTTAGGTCTCTGAGACTAGAGGTAGTTCCCTCAAACTAAAAAGAGATTAAATAAATACAGCCAAATTTTTTGATCCTTTCAAATATCATGAGACAAAAATTAGGGGGGCCATCTTTTCTATGTTGTTTTTATTTGCCACACTTAATATTTCTTATAAAACATAACTATGTCTTCTGTGACTTTTTGGTAGATTTTAGATCATTAAAACGTAGAAAGTATATCATACAGAGAACTTGCCTTTACACTGACCTTGAAGTTTCTCCTTCAAATAATCTCTTATTATTTCTGTGTAGCTTTGTTAAATGAAGTGGAACTGTATAACAACTTTTGAATGTGAAAGCATAACTTTAACTTACCATTTGATAACAATGTTGCCAGTGCATTATAATCATGGAAACCATCAAATTATAACTGAAAACATGGTGCTCAAATGAAATTCTATTTCATTTCCAAACTACATCCCAAATCCTGTGCTGTGTGCATGTGGGGAAAGAAAGGTCCTAGCATTAATCTCTTGCCATGGATTACTGCAAGACTGCACGGAACACAGCAGACAACTAATTCAGTATGGAAAGGAGGCGCTATGAGGCTGTGATCCTTGTGACAGAGGAAAAACATAGCAGAAGTGTGGTCCTCAGATAAGGTTTGGACCTGTAGGTACACTCCGGGATGCAGTGCAGGGAAAAGGAATTCAAACACAGAGATCAGTTTCACTGAATTGAAGAAAGAAAGTCAGACTCCAGGGGTCCTAATGTGACTTAAATTGCAGAGTGGTGTGTAAGAGAAAGAAGCAGCCGAGAAAGAAGAGCTTCGGAAATCTGCATAGATGGCTTCATCAGATGATGAATTTCTATGGTCTTGGAGTGGCATCCCATGTGGCTAAGCAGAGCCTTTGAGGAAGTGCCCAGAAACTGCAGTACAGACGTTTTCTAGAGCTCTCACAGAGTAAACCCTTATCCACTTTCCATAGGCCAGAATAGAAACAGTTCTTAGAATACATGAAACATTCCACACAGGCCTGGTACTTGCTGCAAAAGTGGAGAGAAATGAAGACCATGTTAGACCCCCAAAACCACGACACAAGGGATTCAATATGAACAACTCCATGACCAAGGGGACAAACGCCTGTATGAACAACAACAGTGCTCTCTGAAAAATAAGAGAAAAGTGCATTCAGAAGTATGCTCACAAATGCCTAGATTCAATTAAAAAGTTATTTGACAAAATTAAGGAGGAGGAAATTTAGGACTTGTGACCTGGAGAAGAAATGCTTGTCAAAAATAGAACTGTACATAAACGTAATGATATAACAAGTAGAAAGCATGAAAATACATGTGACTGTCATCTGAAAGCTGATACAAGAAAATAGGAACCTTAAAATAGAGTTAAATGGAAGATATTAAAAACAGCTGAATGGAATTTCAAAGAGCTGGGAAGTACAATAAATAAAAAGGAATTGTTGGATGAGAAGAACAGCAGATTTGACACCACAGAAAATAAATGAAGATCAGTGACCTTGAGACGATTAAAATTAAGCATATCAGGGTTGGCAGTGGAGCCCCTTGGGAGTGCGTGAGCCTAATGTGCACAAGGCCGTGGGTTCAATTTCCAGAATGATAAAAGAGGCATATCAAGAAAAGAGAGTAAAAAAAAGAGGAAAACAGACAAAGGAAAGAAAAGAAGGAAAGGACAGAAAGAAGGAAGGACGAAGAAAAGAAAAGATGAAGGGAAAACAAGACAACTTTGGGAAAATATCTAGCATTGTAAGATATGTATGGAGTTAGAGTGGGCAAGCAGAGAAATGGAAGAAATAACAAAATTTCGTTGAGGGAATGAACCCAGATATTCAAGAATCTCAATAAAACTCAAGCAGAGTAAACACCCACCCACACACACACACACACACACACAAGCATACAACACACAGACAATGTTATCTGAATTTTGAAAATAATAATAAAGAAACAGCAGATGAAAAAGATGTGCATATCAGTATAATATAATCTGTAAGTATTGCTATAGACAGTAGTTACTATGTCAGAAATTCTACAAACCAATAATACTGAAATAGCACCCACTGGGGAGATGAGCGCAACTCCTGATGTCATACTAGAATTGTATACCCAGTTCAAATATCCCCCAAATATACTTCAGTCAAATAAACATCATGTTAATTTGTCATTAGTGACCTTGATCCTCAAGGTAGTTACGTTTCTTCAGGCCAAAGAAAAGTTGTACCACTGAGAATCTTCAAAATATACCAAAGAATGAGGATTTTACACATTTGTGATATTTGTGTAATGCTTAAATTTCTTCTAAGAATAATGTATTATTCAAGGAAAAAGTGAAAAGTGTGTATTGTGGTCCACATCCTACACAGAAATAAGAGGATGCCAGCAATAACACGAAAGCTGAAAGTGGATAAGGTATGGACACCTTGATGGGCTTCTATGTTAGGCAAAAAGCATGGGCTATGATAGGTGAAACATGAATAAACCATGTGACACCAGTAAAAGATTAAACAGAAAAGGACACTTAGTAAATGGAGTAGAAAAGAAGTAGAATCATAAAAGTGGGAGAACCAGAGTGCAGCACATCTCAGAAGGCATAAACTGAAAACACAAAATGACACAACAGTCTTCACCTAACCGCATCAGTAACACTTCATGGAAATCACACAAAAGTCCAATTAGGAGATGTGAGGAAAGTGACACTAACTGTGTAGTCACCCCCAAAACACCCGCTTACTTTTAAAATACATGTATATGGATCATGATAGCACTGAACTAAAACTGTGAAAATTGCACATATTAATGTGAAACAGAATAGACTTCAAGACTCGTAATATATTCTGATTTTGCATTCCCTAGTGGTGAAGCTATCAATTCATAACATGTGCAGAAACTCTTAACAAATATCCTCAAAGAAAACAATTATTCAGTGTGAAAGAAACCAGACAAAATATCTCCATTTGATATAAAAAAATAGAAAACACAGACTAGTGTCTGGCAAAAGTAGCAGAAATTGTCATCTGGCCTAAGGACGGGGTGAGGAGAAGAGGGATCAGGTAGGGCACAAAGACACACCAGGTGTCTTGGAAATGTTCGCTAACTGACAGTGGTTTCCCAACTATATGTGCAGTCAAATGCATAATGTTATGAATTTAAGTATATATTGTGAATAAACAAATGAGATTCCTTTACTTATCATTAGGATGAGTAAAATAAAAATACTGCAGATGCTATGCATTGTGAAGATAGGAACAATTAGAAATTCCACAGCTTGCTGAGTGCATAAAGTAGCAGGGACCCTTTGTAGAGAAGGTTGGCAGCTTATAAAAATAAATGTCCTCACTGTGTGATTCAGCAGGTCCACGTGTGGGCATTGTGGCAAGGAGGAAATTTTGCTCTTAAATTTCTTTTTTAAAAGTTTGTATTAGTACCTGCATGCACTACAGAACGCATTCGGCATAGGGCGTGGTTACATGCACAGGACACATTTTAATTCTGCTTACTTCCTCTCCCCCCTCCTTCCCTCCCCCCATTTCTAGCTCCTCTTCCATTTGTAAAAGATCTGTCCCATTGTTTCCTATCATCTGTCTTTTATTTTGCTCTTTAGATGATTTATACTTTAGGTTTCTGATATAAGAAAGTCATATGGTATTTAAGCTTGTCTGTCTGATTTATTTCCCTTAACATTATGATCTCAAGGTGCATCTATTTCCCACAAATGACTCAAATTTATCTTTCTTTATGGAAATATGGAGAATCCTCAAAACACTAAAAGAAAAAATTCATTCGACCAAGCTATTCTCCTTCTAGTATATTCCTGAGTTACAGACACCATATCACAGTGACACATGCATACACATATTCATAACAGCACAACTCATGACAGCTGAATCTTGGAAGCAGCCCGTATGTCTGTGGACAGATGAATGGGTAGAGAAAATGTGAGGTCTACGCACGGCGGAGCACTACCCCACCTCTTGCATTTCTTGCAGTGAAGAGTGAAACCGGTCAGTGGTCCAGCCCGGGTTTGTGCACACACCATGCTTTCTTGAGGCACACCCAGCTGAAATCTGAATATGACAGGGACCTTGAGGCTGGCTTATGCCTGCAGCATCAAGGATACCATGGATGATCTGACCCAAAGATTCCTGAGAACCTCATCACTGACCCTATCGCACAGCTAGGAGCTTTTTCCACTTCCTTCCTCTTTTTTGGCAAAAGGGCATTCCCGCCTGGTGGTCCAGGGCTTCTTGAAACCATCTCCTTGTCCTTTGCATGCATGTCCCCCAATCAGTCTCTCGCATCTTCTGGGTCTCATCTTGACATGCACTAGCCCATGTTCAACCAGGACATGTACTGATTTGTAATAACGCCAATTTGGAAACAACCCGGATACACATCAGCTGGTGAACAGATGAGCGATGTGTTCCACATTGAAAATGCAGTGCTTTTCATCAATGAGAATGAAAGAAAATTAATTGTTGATGCAGCCAGTGTCCAGGATAAGCATCGAGAACACCACGCTGAGCAAAAAAAGCCAAACACGACACTATGTAATATATGATATCATGTATATGGAACTCTAATGAAAGATAGCTCTTACCTATATTTACCAAAAAGCAGATCCATATTGCTTGGAAGGGGGAATTTTTATTTATAGGATATCTTATAGCTTAACTCTGACACTATCACTGGGCCATATAAATTATCACAACTCATAAAAAATGTACAGAAAAACTGTGGATTTTACTGGTTATAAGTTATAAACAAATTTAGTTTAGCAAAGTAGACTATAATAGTTGTGGAGGAGGGTTTTCTGAAGTGCTTTCACTGTTCCCATAGAGGTCGAACACGTAGTGAGCATACATTGGCATTTGTTAAGTCCAGTCTAACCGGTCCCACTGTTCCTGCTACGGGTAACAGAGAAACTGCCGTTGTCTTCCCAGGCCCACATTCCATCCTGAAGAAATGACTCTTTCTCACATGTAACCTAGCAATCCTTCTTGGGTGGATCAGTTCCAGTTCACCTGCTTTTGCTCTTGGTGGTAGTTGAGAGCCCCAAAATGAGTCAGTTGCCCTTTCCTGTGATTTTTAAAGTAGAGTAAAATCTGGAGGTGAAAGAGGGTCTCCTACTCACGTGGACAGCTGATGCTCTGAGCAACCCTGACTGTGGATCTCATCTAGACAGTGTTGAGTGTGCCCTGAGAGGAGGAGCCTTCCTGGTCTCAGAAGACGAAGTCTGGAGGAGAGAAACTAGGGGATGTTTGTGTGACGCCTGCAGTTCTGATGATGTGGTAGTGGTCAGAGAGCGTTACCTCCAAGTCTTGCCTTGCCTAACTGGCATGAGTTATTTCATTTGTTCAACTGATAATTTCTATTTAGTCACAGATGACAAAAATGCAGCTTAGAAGAGTTCAGCACCCCTCCCAGAGCTGCAGACTTAGGGAGTGGAGAACAATGATGAAGACAGGAACTGCCTGCTGCAGCCTGCCAGACATCTAATACACCAAGTTCAAGTTCTCTAAAATTGATAGAATGACTTCTAGGAACAATGGAGGTGAAGAGCAGAAAATATTTATTGGGGAAAGAAAGCTTGTGTTTAAGAGGGACAGAAAGCCTTCCCAGTGGATTACCAAGGACTCTGCTTCTCAAGGAAATTTGATAGTGCAAACCCATGTGGTGGGGCGGGTGTAAGGTGGAAAAAACTATGATCAACTAATAAAATTCCAAGTACAGTTGCTTAGGTAACACTGATTCAACGGGAAATCACAAGGTGGGTACGAGGTGGGACAAAAGTATGGTCAACTAATAAGATGATGAATATAATCGCTTAGGTAATGTTGACTGAATGGGGATCAAATGGGGAACCGAGTCACGCAGCAAGTATACACGGAAGAAGGAGGGACTTTTCCCAAAAGGAGGTTTCCGTGCCAATTACTGAAATACACCGCACATATTAAGAGCATACAAATTTATATTATTCAATGTTGCAGGAAGAAAATTTCCTGTTATGCTTATTAAACATTTGTGAATTTCAGAATTTGATTGAGCCTTGCAAGGCATTGTGACATGTTAGGAGTTCCCCTGGTCCCCTCACATTCTTTCTTGTTATCCCCAGTATTTCCCATATGATTTGTACAAGCCACATTGCTTTCAACTGTTCAAGTACACTCTGGCTATTGCACTTACTTCACCCTCTGGCTGGAATTTCTTTCCCAGGGGCCCAGAGCTTATTGCAATCACTTGCCTGTTTAGTCAACCTGTCTTTGAAGAGGGTGTCATGTTTACTACATTTAAAATCACTTGCCCTGGTCAGGAGACTCCCTTCCTTCAGTATTTTATTACCTCCCCTCACTTTTATCAATGGCATATATTACTGCATGAAATAAATTAGTTTTTGTAATACATAGTATAAAACATGTCATGCAAGTTATACATAACAGAAACGCTTGGTTGGTTGTCTCTCTCTCCCTAGAATGCTAACTCCAAATGAGCAAGAACTTTGTTTTGTCCACAACTGGACCTTTAGTGTTGGAAATGGTACTTGTAATATAAAATAGATTCAATGAAGAGGCTTTTTTTTTTTTATAAATCATACAGCAAATACCCAGCTTAATAAACATTTTGGACATAGCTTTTATTGCAATATCCAAAAACTGCTATAATTATTAATTCTTCTTGAATTAAAATTTCTATTCACATAAATTTTAAAAGCAATGTTTAGCAAAAGAGCAAGCTTCATTGTGAAGATATTTCTGAGTCATCATTGATTACAACAATCACGTTAATCACTGTCAATATTGCCTCGTATATTAAACTTTGAGGACCCTAAGTGGTAATTTCTATATAGAACTACTGAAATTATTATTTCTCAGTAAATGAATCTTTAAATGTTGGTATTTCCAAAGTTTCTCTACTTGTTGTTCTTGTAGGGCCTGGGTAGAGAAAAATAAGATGAAGGCCTTATTGAGCTTTATTAAAAATTAGTAAAGCAGTTTTGACCTCTGCAGCTGGACTCCAACAGTGAGAAGGACAAAGGCAGCTGGACTCAGGCAATTAGGAAGACAAAGGCTAAGAACCCAGGACCAGGAAGGTCCTAGGCAGTGCAGTAATGTTAGAATCTTCTTTTTTTTTTTAACTGGGAATTGAACTCAGGACCTTGTGCTTACCAGGCAGGTGCTTGTGCCACTGAGCTGTATACCTGGTCCTAATGTTAGAATCAAAAATTCTCCTCACTTAATCCTTTAGCCTAAACTAACTCTCCATAGGAACTCCACCCATAATCTCACCCTCCACCAAAAATGGTGAAAGATCTCAAGAGATCCAAGGTTAGGATGAAAGGCAAACCAGGAGCCAATTAGATTTCAGGAGCGTACTGGGAACAGAATCTCAACAAAAGGAGCTGCAAACACAAAGTTCATGAGTTATTCACTTTTAAACACTCCCTACTCATCCAGAGTAACTGTCCTTTCTCTTCCCCCTTTCTCCATTCAAACAAACTGTCTGCTTTCATTCCTTTAGCTCTTTCTGACACTGCATTTGGGATCCCTGGGAGCCATGTGTTCCAGCAGGGCAGTGGCCTGCCGTGGCGCAGCAGTGGCTTGCTGTCTACCCCTGGGTGTTACAGTGGGGCACAGCCTGGCCTGGTGTGCAGAGAAATATAGCAGTCGGTCAGACAGGGCTGGGCCCTTGAGGGAGTCAGAGCAAGAGGTGAGAATCCATCAGGACTGAGGCTGGAAGTGCATCTGAAGATTAAAGTCCCAGTGGCTAGTTTACATACTTTCCTAAGGGGTGAAAGGAAGTTTGGAATTAATGGTATCACCTTTCTGAGATTCCCCATTATCCCATTAGGGCTGGGCCATCCTCTCCCACCCACAAAGACTAAAACCACTAAGACTAAGATGGCTGAAACTACAGACAAGACTAAGACTATAGTTTATCCACCAATGCTAATGATGTCACTTGGTACCACTGGATCAATATTACTTGGTACCACTGGATCAATATTACTTGCAATCTTATTGGTCAATCATAATTTTGATCCACGTTGTACTCTCCTTGTGATTTTCCTCCATAAAACTTCCTTTGAGAGGTGGACTTGTTGGCCACCCATTTGGGACCCCTCCAGTCTCTCAGGAGCTATTCCTGTTCGCCACTCCCCCTTTCTATTCCCCATTTCTTGTCTCCAATAAATTTTCCTACTTTTACCCTCCATTGCTCCTTAGAATTCATTCTTCCACAATGGGGAACATGAACTCAGTGTATTTGACATATAGCGCTTCCCCGATGTCACAACCTTCTCCTGATGTTACAGTGTCCTCATAGAATCTGATATTTAACTTCTCTGTGGCTAAATCTTCCATGTGTGTCTAGAATTCCCTCATGAAGTACAGATGCCCGGAGCGAATTTCCTCCACTTTTACGATAACGTCCATGAAGTTACAATGCAGTGGGTACCACTGTCTTCCACAGTCCCTACTTCATTCACAGCACCATTGTCTACCTCGATTTTCAAGTCAGGAACTTGGCGGTAAACTTCATAACTTCAACCATTTCTCCTTGAATATACAGAGTCTCAATCACAATAAGCTCTTTTTCTCTTCTCCCTAAAGGTTCTCAGGAATCCACTTTAAAATCATTTTCATTCCCACAGATCCAAGCCGGGCCTTCGATACCTCTGGATGCACTTACGTGCAATCTGAACTCCGCGCTCATCATGGCGGAGCAGCTCCCTGAGCACTTGGCCCCTGGTTTCCAGCCTAATTTGACATCTGCAGGCCTCTCCTGGCCAGAGATTCGAGCTCATTTGTCTCTGTCACTCCAGCTGCTAGGATGGGGTCTGACAAATAATGGCCATTAGGGAAGAGCACAAAACATGAGCAATATGTAAACGAGTGAATGGGTGAAAATAGGTAACTCAGACCATCTGACTGTTACCTGGTAGTCTTTGATGGAATCCTTCTGGGAAGAATCAAAAAGCCAATAAATAATAAAGTTCATCAAATCCATATTTCAGTCAGAACTCCCAGTCTAAGTAATTATCACAGATAAGTTTGTAACAATATATAAATACTTTATTAAAGTCTTGTATTTTCTATAAAAGAAAAACACATTTAAGTGGCTATTGGTTTAAGCAAGTGTGTAAATTTAATAGCTCACCAGTGTGGTAAGTCTCACTTTTCACCTGTAACCACTCAGTATAGATGTCTGAAGTCCACTTTATTCAACTATATGATCTCTGAGTCCCAGGACGTCATGAAAATAGAAATCTAGTCTTTCATCCTTATCATCAAGTTCCTGAAATCCTTATTTGATGTAAACAATCGAAAGCGAGCAACACATGGTGAATGAACATCATGGCAACAGAGACAAGCAACTCACTCCTTAGTCGAGCATTCAGGCCATTCTCAATAGATATTAAAGGCCCAGGATTTAAAGATTTAGAGATAGGTGGGAAAGCACTGCTTTATTAAACGCTAGGCTTCAAAGCAAGCAGGAGAAGAACCATGCACAGACTGGCTGACCGGAGGGGACCGTACTCAAGGACGATGTGAAAGCTTTGTGCACAGCAGTCTCCTGTGCGAAATCTGTGGTCTGTGTTTGACACACTGAAGTGCTGATGAGTGACAATGGTAAAGGATCAATTGGCTTAACTTAGCTCATGTCTTCTAACAGTTATTTGGTAATGGAAGTTTTTAGACACTGGAAAACTTTTTGTATCTTAGGGAGTTAGTACTGTGCAACAGCAACCTGGAAAACACTGTGAGTAATAGAATGATACATCTTAAATTGCTCCATGAGAATAATGACACGGTCCAAAGTTGATTTGGTTTGTGGGACTGTATGTCCATCAAGAGATGAATGGATAAAGAAAAGGAGGGCCGGGGATGTAGCTCAGCGGGCATGGTACCTGCCTGGCAAGTGACAGGTCCTGAGTTTAATTCCTGGTACCAAAAAGAAAAAAAGGAGGTATTTATACAAAATAGAGTACTACTCTGCCATAAAGAAGGGTACATGAATCATTTGTAAGAAAGTGAGCACATTTTGAGACCGTAACATTCAGTGAAATAAACTGAACACAGAAGCTTAGATATCACATGGATTCTCCTGTATCAAAAACTCAAAGTATAAACAAAGAACAAAGTAAAAGGCAGGAATAAGAAGTATGGAGATAGATCTTCAGATGGGAAGAGGATCAAGAGACAGAGGAAGCGGGGAAGGAGGGAAGGAAAAGGGGACCAATATAGAACTTAGGTGTGTTGTGTACCTGCCCGGATTCCCCACAGGGAATGTACCCATCGTGCACTGCAAATATGTATTAATAAAAACAGAAATGGAAAAGTCACAGCTTATTTTATCTCTACACAACCTTGGATACATGGTACTTTGCCCCAAATAAGACCAATATTTTTCAAAACCCTAGGAAATGCTTATGAATTATATATTTTATTAAAACCAAGCAAAAGTGCTCTTCTTTCCCCCTGTGAACGATTCTTTGGTTAGTGCTAACACAGTAGATTTATTTCAGGTTTCTGGTGGGTTTGGTGTTAGATTCACAAGAGCTCTGGCCTACAGGGATTGATGGATGTCTTTGGTGCTGAAGCTACAGCCATGATTTACATACTATTTCTGAATATTAATAAAATGTAAAATCTAGGTTTTCTTTTTATGTTCTAAGCATGTGGTTTCTATAGCACATTTCTTTTTTGTTTGGATTTGAAGAAGGAGCAATTATTATGAAATCATAAATTTGCATTTTCAAATGCAGAGGGTTTATGAGATTTGTAGGCTACTTTAGCCTATATGATTCTGGATACTGATTTCCATTCGGACACTTTCTTTTCAGTTTCTTATAAAAATTAGCCCGTTCCATGTCAGGAAATCCGTCTTTGACTTTAATCTAGTCTTCTCTAAAAGCAACTTAAGATGTTTATGATTGGTTTAATTAAAAACAAGTGGGAAGTTTCACCTTTCATGTCCCAGAAGATATTATACAAATTTCATTATGCATCACAGAGAATGCATTTTCCTCAGCTTCTGTAGTACTCAGTGGGCAACTGACCTGAAAAGAGACCTACTACTTTCAGAGAACCATCCCTTTGAACAGGTCCATTTAATGCACTTTGTGTCTCTGGAATAGCTTTGAAATGTTGTTTCTCCAAAACAATTCTGTAAAGTCCAAATAAAATTTAGTTCAAGGTACTTAAAATTGAATAAGTCATTTTTTTTAATTTTTCCCCATTAATTTTCATTTTACATAAACGGTTATTTTAAAAATGTATTATTTGGTTATGTTTATGGCCCTATCTGGCTTCTCTTGGATTGGTAGCACATTTTAAAAAATTTTGTATTAGATGAATAATAAATAGAGTTTGTAAAAGAAAATGTAGAAAATGCAGGTAGACTAAGCAGACCCCATGTGAAGTCCCTAAAGGAAAGAACACACTGGCTATGGCACCTGCTACTGGCTGTCTGGCTGTTTGGGAATGGCTATGAAAATGCAGATTTACCTGTGTGCATTTGAGCATGGATTGTCCTCTGAAACACGGGTCGACGCTTGAGTGCCGTGCAGTGCTGGAGGTTGGGTGTGGAGGGGAGCAGGTAAGGAGAAAGGTGTGGATGAGTCCCCACAGCCAGCCTGGCAAAGGTGAGGCTGCCTCGTGCATCCTCTTTTCACCTGCCTGCTTGTCCTCCTGCCATGGCCCGGGACCTGCAGTCCCATGACACTGGCATGGGAGGGGCAGCAGAGGCTGGCTCATGCATTACACTTCTGAGGTCCAGAAGCTTCCACTGAATAAACCTCCTTCCTTTATAAAGTAATCAGTGTCAGGAAGGCTGCTGTAGTAGCAGGAAAAGTTCAAGACAGTATGTATCACTTCCAAATATTTAGAAAACAGAGATAATCATGCTCTCTGTATCTTTCTCATAATAGAGTTTCCTTGTCTGTGTTGTCCTAATGCATTATCCCACAAGAAGGCAGGTGGTCAGGTGTCCCCCATCTGGACACACCACAGTGCCTGCCTGCGTCTCCCTTGCCTTTGCTTTAAATTTTCTCTTGTCTCTTTCTGTGCAGCTTCCCCTTTGTCTTAGTCACCTCAATGACAGAGAAAAAAGGCTCCACTGAAGAATGAAATTAGAGGCCGTGTTAGGGCCAAGTGTGATGAGAGCGTCATAACACCCGGGCTAGCTTTTGTCTCACCGGGTTCTCCATGACTCATTCACACCCTCCGCTCCTCAGTCCACGCACACAACCACACTACTCACAGACAGGGGACAAAAACGAAAACAAATCCAGAAAACCTGGACTCCCAGGAGGAAAGATGCACGAAGGACTCGGATCTGGAGGGTGCTGAGAATGTGCCCGTGGGTGGCAGCTGCCGCTCATCCATGTGTTTGCCCAGAGTTCTGTCCTTTTTCTTTCTCAACTCCTCCAAGCAGCACATAAACATTGTGTGAAAGAGAGGTTGTGTTTTCCCAGGAAAATGAGCAGCTTTTAAATCAAGGGAAATTTTACATCAAATGTTAGAATGGTAAAAAATGCCCTGAGAACTTGCCATGGCTTTGATTTTCCCCATTGTATGTGACTGTGTATCGATCTATGTATAGATGGATCTGTCTTTATATTTGCATCCATCTCTAGGTCTATGTATATTTATACATGTCCAGCTGTCGCTAGCTCTATATCTGTATATTTATCTGTATCTTGCAATCTGTACCTATCTGTATTGATTTTCATGTATCTCTGTTTCTATCTGTAACTTTGTGTCCCTGTCTATCTCTCCGTCTCGGTTGTCTCTATCCCTACCTATGTACATATGTATCTGTCTGTGAATCTACCTCTATTGAGTATCTATGCCCATATTTTCTGTATTGATCTATATGTATGTGCTTATTTCTGCCTATATCTATCTATATCAACCTATATCTACCTATGTATCTCTTTCTTTGTGTCTCTATATCCATCTCTCTCTCTCTCTCTCTACCTACCTACCTACCATCTATTTATCTATCATCCATGTATCACCTATCTTATGTCTGTAGTCAAAGGATTTTCCTGTATCAGGATTTCCCGCATTCTTTCAGGTACTCCAACAGCTCCTGCTCTGACCCAGCTTTGGAGCCCCGAGGACAGGGTAGAAAAGCCCCACTGCTGAGCTGTCAAGTGAAGGAGTTCAAGGTGGACACACAAGATGGAAGACTGTAGCGACCACCTTTGGAGATAACTCCATGTTTGTTTTGTGCAATGTGTTTTGTTTGCAGAGATGTTTTTACGGATACTTCTTCCACGTGGTTAGATTTATTTAAAACTTGTTCTCATTTTCTGTGGAACAGCCCTTAGGGGTTGCCTTCCTTCACAGATGGATGACTTTAAGGACAATGGCAGAGAATGTGTGTTTCCTATGTCTATAAAACTTTTCCAAATATTCTTCTATGCCTTCAATTTTGTGTTTATACACTAGCTATTTTTCAATAAAGCTTCTTTTCAGTAAAGCCTGCTAATTGCTGAAACATTTTGTTTTTCTGAAATCCCTGGAAAAATTGCCTTGAAGATTTTCACGGGAACCATTAGGGAAGTGGAGGAAAGGAAGGAATCAGACATTTTAAAAAGGAGGTAGATCTTTTGCAAATGACAAGGGATCAAGAGATGGGAGAAGCAGGGACTGAGTTGAGGCAGGGAAATGAAAAGCATCAGGCTATGTTCTGTACGGGTACTGCCTCCCCACACTGAACGCGCTCGTTCCGTGCTACACACATGTGCTAAGGAAAATAAAATTTAAAAGAAGCCTATAGGCAATGAACTTAAAATGTCAGCTTTTCATTTTGCACATTGCTACAGGAGCAAGTCCACGGACTCCAGTCAGTGTCACTGCAGACCCCTTGGTCATCACAGACCCCAGTAACTCTGCAGCAGCAGCCGGGGCCCCACTGCGGAGTCGGGTTTTCTGCCTGGGCACCGAGCGGTCCCAGAGCCCAGGTTTCTCCTGTGTGTGCGTGGGGGAGTAATTTTCCCATCTTGCTCCTTAGGGTTGGCTTGCTAATGCTGGCTGTTATCACAGCCCTCCTGGCTGCTGAGCTGCTCTGAGCTGGGAAAGGAAGTCAGCAAGATATTTCCATCACATAAAATAAGAATAAATAGATATAAAGTGAGAGAAAGTAGGTCTCACTAAAAGGAAAATGCATGGAATATATTACAGAGTATAATATTAAGAAAATGGTGCAGTAGAATCTTAGTATTAATTTGGTGCCACAACTTTTTAAATGCATTCTCAAATCTTATAATGCAGTTTGTCAATGTCTGTAGGAGGAACAGGGACTCACTTCTGAAGCCGTTTGACAGTTATTTAAAATTTTAAATCACTGCTTTTGATGTGCATAGGTTATGTATTAGAGTAGGAAATCACTGGGAGGAAGACTCACAGTCTCCTCTTACACCGATCATTTCCAAGAGGGAGAAAGGGAGCCCGCAAAATTGCCTGTACCATTTTATTTCTTCAAAGTGAAACAAAAGCCAATAAGCAAATAAAAATTACCTAAACAAAAATGTGCAGACTCTCCAGATCTGCAGGACAGCACATATTTCCTTGAGAACGCCTCCAAATTCATCCTTTGTTCTTTAAATTTTTACTTTCTCTCAAAGATATTAATGCATGCAAATGTAAGAAGCAAATTCTTATATGGGCCATGTTTCCCATGCGCACAAGCACATGTGTATACCTACAAACATGAACCAGCTTCTGAGCCATTTCCTCTCTGCTTCAAAGGCAGTGCCTTTCAGCTCTATCACTTGTGTTAGTGTGTTGATGTTTCAATATACTGCGTTTCCAGATGACTTCCTACAGGGAGAAATGGATGTTGCTCCCTTAAAACATCCCATCACTAATGCTTTTTACATTGCTGTGTCTGTCCCCTTTAATCCCATCCTTTTTATGTTTACCATTATTTGTACAAAATCAATTCAATGATCTTACTATCATGGATATGTAAATATCACGTGCAGTTGTCATGCAATGTACTCAATTCACTGTATTTTTTCCACATATTTTTTCTTGACAGGTATAGTTCTCTCTCAGTCTCTCTGTCATGTGTGTCTTCTCCATACCTATCATTAATTTTATTTTTAGCTGTTTTATCTAGTTTACTTGAAATTAACTGTCTGCTTTTTTCAAATGGTTGAGTTTTCTCCCAGTTCAATTTTCTGCAAGACAACACTTTCTTTGACTATTGGAGACTTCCATCTTATGGTCAGTTGGGTTCCAGTGTTGATTTGGCCTGCTGGACTTTTGTCATCCTTGAGGGTCCTTCTAATGGCAGCTTGTAGATACTCCCGCTGCTGCTGGCTGCAGAGCCCCAAGACCACGGGTCATATATCTTACTCCTTCTTTGTTCTGATACATTTTAGAGTGGCATCTTTCTCCAACAATTTCTGCAGAGAAAGTTGTGTATGCTTGGGATTTCACATAAATGAAATCATTATGACACATGGACTTAAGACCAGTTTTCACCACAACACAAAGGTTTCAAGGTTGAACCATACTGCAGGATGGACCCATCTTCATTCCCGTTTAGGGTTAAATACTACTCTGATCTGTGGATAGATGGCCTTTCATTTACCCATTCATCGGGTGATGAACATTGCAGGTATTTCTGCATTTATTTGGGTATGAATGATGCTGCTGTTATGAGTGACGCATCCATTCACACGGAAGTTTTAGTATAGACATATGTTTATGTATTGAGAACAGAGCTATGGGAGTAATATCGCTGCGCAGAGCAGCTCTGTGTTTGATCATTTTAGCAAATACTCAACTGTTCTCCAGCATGACTGTGCAATTCTACTTCCCACCAGCCCTAGGTGAGACTTCTGCAGTCTCCACATCTTCGCCAGCATCCGGTATTATTTGAGTTTTCATTAGTACATGCTGGAAGACATAACAAATACATTTTCAAATTAGGTTATTTGTCCTTTAATTATTGAGTTACCAGTTTTCTTCATCCTAGATACTGGTCCCTTTTAGATTTATACACTATAATGTCAATATTTTTTCCTAAACAGGAGGAAGGCATCTCACTTGGCTGAGAGGCTGTTTTAAGCATGTTTGGTTTTTACACCAATGAAGTCTAACTTATACTGTTGTTGATGCTAAAACTTTTTGGTGCTATATCTAAGAATACGCAGTATTTAATTTTGAAGTCCACAATGGGTTCTGTGAAATCATATCCACAGATTCATGTGTACTTAGCTTTTTAAAATGTACACTTGTTCATAGTTTTTACCACCAGAAATTATGACTATGTAGCATGTTTGCATGGAGAAATCTTTTCCCTAGTATCAGTTATGGGGAATTACTCAGATTGGACATGTGTTTATTTGACAGTATAATTATCTTTAAGGGACATTATTTTACATGGCAATTCTATACTTGCATATAGATTATTTAGGCAATATTTCTCCATATACAGTAGTAATAATTTTGTTTCCATTTGGAACTGATAGTATTATTTTAACATTTACTTTCCAAATGTTTTTTGTACCGGGAATTGAACTCAGGACCTTGCACTTGCCAGGCAGGTGTTTCCACATTTTTAAAAAAATCCATCATCTTCCTCTGGTCAATACATATTCAAAGCAAATAAATCTCTGCACTTCAGATTCCACTTTAGGAGTATTTCCATCTCCTCATGCCCAGCCACAGCCACCTGTCCTTATTTATTACTATCGACGGGTCTTATCTTGATTGCAGATGGCATCGCGACTGAACTTTGCCTGGGAGACACTGCTCAGTAGTGTTGCAATGCAAGAAGCTGCTTGTGTCACCTAAGGACAAGTGCAGAAGCGAGAACCACGGAGGCCAACGTGGACAGAACTCAAGTGAAACTAGGGCTGCAGGTACTTTCAGAGGAAAGGACAGGAAGGGAAAAGAAAGGAAGGGAGGGGGAGGAAATGGAAAGGGAGGGGAGAGGAGGAGAGGGAAGGGGAAGAAAGGGAAGGGAAGGGGAGGGAAGCTGGGAGAGGATGGGAGACAGGTTCAGGTGCAGGTAGAACAGGCAAGTGGTGTGAACGTTGGAGAAAAGAGAGGGTGGAGATGACAGACAGCTGACCCTGGGAAGAGAGGAGCAAACCCCACTTGGGGAAGGTAGGTGGAGGACGGGTGTGGTCGCAGAGTTATTACAGAGGTAATATTGCATGCACACTAATGCATGTGTGTCCCCTGCAAGTTTTCAACGTCATGGTGTGATTCTATCCTAGGGGAATATAGATAGGAAAACACGCAAGACAGTTAAAAGAGAGTGAGAGGGAGAGGGAGAGCGAGAGAGGGAAATTTATAACTGGAGGAAAGAAGAATAGCTGGATAGGGGTATATTTCTCATAAAAGGGTTGGAAAAATGAATACTGTGGTGCAGTAAAATGAGGACCTGATTCGTATTTGTAACTGGGACTAATTATGCTCTCACTTGCCAGGAGCATGACTCAAGCAATTACGTCCCCTCTCTCAGCCTTCGTTTCTTCAGCTACAAACACAAGAAGAAAATAACTTTCTCACAGCACTTTTCAGAGGTAGAAGAGGAAGATAATACACCCGTCACCCACTGCAGAGGTGGAGCCTGAATACATATTTATTTAACGTGCATTATCAACCAAGTGCTGTAGCACCTTATGAACACGGTAGAGTTAACATAAAATCTTAGTTTTCCATGTAACTGTAAGTGCAACTAGGAGTTTAAGCTGCCAACCTTAGAAATAGGAAAAGATATTGAAATAAGTAAAAATGCTCCTTGGGTATATAATGTATTTATTACAGTAAAGATAGTTTAAGAACTACAATGGATCAATACTTGATATTGTATCCATAGGTGGTATTTGCTCATCTGAATATACATTTATAGAGTCTAAAATGTCTACATAAGCTAGAAATATTGATAAAATATAGCTACACATTCAATAGCTCTCTGCCTATATGTGCAAAATATATTTAAGGTGCTAATTTATAACCAAATTAAATGCTCCATTGCCTTCTATTTTTGTAGTAAAGGTTGGTGTTTGTTTTCAGTCAGGCACTGTATAATTGCTGGTGTGAGGATGTAGACATCACAGATACTAATCCAATAGATTTTATTATACCTTAAATACTCTAGTATTATTTTACCTGTTACTTCCCCGATGGTCCTACAGACACTGAGTGGAGGTTGCTCACTTTAAGTGACTCTTTCGAAATTTCAGAGTCAAAGAAAGCAAGCAAAGCCCGAGGAGACTGAGGTAACTGAGAAGAAAAGTTGACAAGGGCAACGTTGCCTCCTGACTGATTTCACTTACCGTGCAGTGCATCTCCACATGGTTTATCTTACACGAGAAGCCCAAACTATAAATAAACAGCAAGAGAAGAAATGGATAACAGGAAATAGGGAGGTAGAACATTTAAAAAAAGAAGGGGACCAAGAGATGGGGCAGTGGGGGAGGGGAAGAAAACAGACAAGTGTTAGCGCATCTACCCACCGGAAGGGGAATGGGGTCGCTATGCGCTGCAAACGTGTACTAATGACAAATGAAAACACATGACATCCTGGCTTAGATGTTGGAACAAAAATGTACACAACAGTGAAAATGTTGGTAAATCCAGGAAAAGCCCGTGGTTGGTTGTGAGTATTTTGTGAATGTAATTTTATGGTACAAATAAAAAATGCCGTAGATGTATAATACGTTAACATCAGGAAAAGTGGGGTGAAAAATATTTTAATGAAGATATTTATCCACTCCAATGTATGATTTAATATTTAAATATACTTTTGACCAATACTTAAGGTTCAATATCACTCAGTATAATTTTGTTGGTTTAAAGGGGGGAAGAATTTTCAGAGAAAATGCTGAGAATAGCGATGTGTTTTTCACATGAGTAGTTAGTATTCAGTTTTTGTTTGTTTTGTTTTTGTTTTTAACAGGGTCTTGTTGTGTAACTCAGGCTAGCTTTCAACTCATGTAGCCCAGACTGGCCTTGAATTCACATTGATCCTCCTGCCTCAGCTTCCCAAGTGCTGGGATGACAGGCATGTGCCACCATGCCTGGCCAGTATTCATTTTTAAGCAGTCTTTTCTCCTATTGCAATTCAGCATCTTGAAGTTCTCACACATATGTAGTTTACAAAAATGTTCTCACATAAGTCGCGTCCTAGGCATTTTACTCTTGTTTAATGCTTATTTTAAATGTTAGTTTCAAACACTTTTACTGAAGTGTAAAATATATTTTATGAAACAGATATTTTATACATGATTCAGTATGTTCTTGGATTCCTTTGCTTTCATTTTCCAGAAAGTAAATGAATTCATTAATGATTAATAAAATCATTCATTCATTATTAATAAAATTATTTATTAACAAAAGAAAAAAAACCCAAATTCCAAAATGAAACATTACCTCTATGTTTTTTTTGCACTTATCATAAAAATAATATCATTTCAAAATTTCCAATTTAAGTATAGATCATGAAGTATATATTATCTGTGTCTATTAGTTGCCATTTTTAGGCCCAGTTAAAAATGAGGAAACAGGGTAGCACCTTTTATGTTTGATTTCTCCTATTTACACCTTTTTTGTGATTCTTCCTTATGTTCTGTTCCTTTTATTTTTAAGCAGTATTTCAGCATACCAGGCACCATGACTACTCTATCCATTCTCCAGCTGATGGACATGTGAGTTTCTACCCTTTAACTACTTTGAATAATTCTGCTTTGAAGATTTGTGTAAAACTCTTTGTGTAGACATATCACTAATTTCTTAAAAATACCTACTGACACTGTTTTTTTTAATTTAATGAATACCTTAAATAGTTCATATGTTTTTGGAGGTGTTTTTTCCTAATCATTGATTTCAAGCCCTTGGCTTTGATTTTCAGATAAAAAATTTGATCATCAAATTCAAAACAGTAAAATAGTATTCGAGAACAGGGATACGATAAAATTACTTTTATAAAGTTAACTTACATTACGATGTGCAACGCTCTGTGTTCTGATTGTTTCTAATGAGAAGCTGTATAAATAAACAAGATATTTCTGATGAACAGGAAATATTTTCAGAAAGATTGTAGTAAGTAATCACAGCTATACAATTTTAAAATATCTTAATTATCTGAAAGTGGATACACATTGAGTTGTGTTTTGAAACACCTTAGGTGATTTTGTCTGCTCTAGCTTCAAAGATTTTTCTACTTTTATCTATTTACACATTATGACACATGTAGTCTTTAAACATAACAATTTCAGTGTGCATTTTATCTGTTGAGTGGTGGTGTTATAAACTGAAAATGTTATACAATAATTTCCCTTTATTTTTTATAAGACAAATATTAAATTTTCTTTTTTAAAATTCATTTGTGATCTCTACACATAATAAAGTGGGGGCTTCATCATAGACTTTTAAAGCAAAATGAAAAGAAAACCAAAACTAAAAATGTATAAATACAATCCATATTTTCTTACCAAAATGGGAGATTTACAAAATATACATACTGCACTTGTCTTAATTTTACAAATTTCACATGCACTTAAGATATAACAACAGGAAAGATGCACAGCTGTGTAGTGTCAGTTTAAAAAAAATCTGACAGCTGAGACAGTTTTGAAGGTTTAAGAAACACAAAATCAATTTTAACTTTAATGTAAAAACAGCTCAACTCAACTGAACACTACATATATAAAGTAAGTTGTACTCCTGACAGTACCCTCAGATTGGCGTTTAAACATTGAGAAGCAAGATTATGTTGCAAGAGTGAAGGGAGTGTTGCCGCTGGGGATTTAGCTCAGCGGCAAAAGCGCCTGCCTGGCAAGTGCAAGGTTGTGAGTTTGGTTCCCAGTACCGGAGAAAAACCAAAAGAAAAAAAAAAGAGTGAAGGGAGTGTCAAACTCCTTGCAAAGTAGAAGTAGTTTGTAAAACTCAGTCATTGAATCTGTTTTGCTTCCAGTCATATCTGCAATGTCATTTTTTTTGCATATCACTGCAAAATATCATTCTTATGCATCAAAAATTCAAAAGGGATGCTTCTTTAACAAATGCTTTGCAAATGACTTTGCTTTTTTATTCCTTATTGCATTTTCTATTTGCCTATTTAGATATTATAATAAGAAATAGTTGTTTCTTGATTTTTCCCATACCCAGAAAAATATTTCTACCCTTTGATCCTGTTTTGTGAAATTCTTGGGCTGTCTGTGGGTTTTTGAGTTTTTTTTAATGACAGGTAGAAAAATACAAAGAGGATTTATTTTATTAAACGTCCTTCATGATTTCATGTATCAGAACAATGTTGTAAGAATACATGGGAGGAGGGGTAGCAGTAGTCCTTATCTGAAAAAAGAATCAGCTATCGTAGAAGGGTTCTAAGTCTCTGAATCTCTGTTGTATTTGTCAGATAATTTTTTTTTATTTTGCTGTTTGGCTTTTGAGTTTTTCCACTAAAGAACCAAAGGGATCACCTTATTTTTTAAGCCTATTGTTTTTATTATTTTTGGCCTTTCATCAGTGCCACAATATTTTCCTGGCCATAATTTCTGTAACTTTTGATTATATATGTATATACATATATTGACAACCAGGTATTATAGTAGCACTAAGATAAATAACTGTTTTTCTCCTTTAAGTGAACTATGGCTTCAATCAGTTTTAGAATGCTGGGTAATACCTGCTGTAGACTTGCACTGGCCTAGAGAAATAGACATGGATCACAGGGTCTGCTCATAAACAGTTGGGGTACAAATCCAACACTTCAAAATCATCCTCACTGTAAACTTCTCATACATAACACAGGACAACTCAAAGGTGTCCCACAGCATCACTCATTTGATTTGCTAAAATCTCTGAAATCAGTCAGGGCAGCTACTTCTTCATATTTCACAGATTAATGTATTGGGACATAAAGCATTTAACATTGTTTACCCTATAAGCATAATTATGGAAATTCTGTCTGCTCAAATTCTATGTTTTACATGAAAAGTACTTAATTTTACTCAAGAACAAATCTTTAGAGATAAGATAGAATGAAAATATACAGATTTATAAACACAAAATATACACAGAATATGAAATAATTTTTAAACACTGACTGTCAAATTGCACAACACAACAACCACCATGAGACCAGAAGAAATTACTACTAAAGTGAGCTCTATGGTTCTTCCAATTGCTTGTCGAATTTTTCTGGACCACAGTGCAGGTAGAGTATCTGAGCGGAGCCCCACAGGCTCTCTGTGTTGATGAGGTGTAGCTGAGCATCCAGGAAGAGAAAGGAGAATAAATTTTCTAAGAACTAGAAAGGAATGGCTTAGAGCTAAACAATGTTTCTTCCTTTATTTATTTATTTATTTATTTTTTTGGTTTTTCTCCGGCACCGGGAACCGAACTCAAGACCTTGCACTTGCCAGGCAGGCGCTTTTGCCGCTGAGCTAAATCCCCAGCTCCAATGTTTCTTCCTTTAAACATGACTGTTAATGTAAAGGGAAATATTGATTATGATGCTATTTCACAACTAGAATTGTACTACAATAAAGAGGGAAAATGGTCAATGCCTTATATTCAGACTTTCTTTATACTAAAGAAATAATCCTTACTTGTGTTCAAATGTAAACATGAGCCACAGGAAAACCAGACTTCTCCAGCCCTTGAGGTATCTACTATCACTGAGCCTGAGGCTAGACTTCCTCTACCTTTGGAACTGGAGTGCAAGGTTTCCAGGGCAACCTTAGTCAAAAGCTCACTATCACTGAGTCTGAGGCTTCCCCTAGTGGGTTTTGGTTTGTGAGGGTGGAGCTTCTAGGCCAACCATAATTAAAGCTTCTGTGATGCTGCACTCACCCTTAGTTAATTTTATTCTAGCTCCTTAAGGAAATATCTCTTACAAGAAGTGAATAGGAATTTAGAGCCACTCACACTTACATGCCCCTTTTCTCTCAGTACCCTAAAACAGATCAGAAAGACCCAGGAACGTTTTCAGACGATCCTGAGAAGTACAATGAAGTCTTTAGAGGACTTACTCAAACTTATAAACCAGGTTAGAGAAATGTAATATTATACTTAAATCTAACATTGACTTGTAATGGGAGACAATGCATATGGACTTTAACCTGTGAGTTTGTTAAGTGTAGTATAGATACCTGGGGATGCAGATTTTCAGAGTGGGTTTAAATAGAGCCTAGACAGCACTGCTGTAGATATATTTTGGGATCTAGAACCCAAAATGTCTTGAAGATCTCTTTGTCCTAGGCCCAGGTTTTCTTCTGGTCTATAACTTGATTTTGTCTGTCCCCAGAAGTGAGAAATTGCTTTTGCAAGTTAGGATTTTAGAACTTTGATTCAGAGTCATATATTGAAAAGTAAGACTTAAACAATATAATTAAAACATTTTTATTTTCACTCTCACTCTCTTTTAAAAAGTTAAAGACAAGCTTTTTGGGTCCTTTGATTATTGGTTTCTTTCTTTCTTTCTTTTTTTTTTTTGGGGAATACAGTTGGAGTCAATCATAACTTTTGTCTCTGAGGCGTGTTTCGCTAAGGATTAGAGATGAATCCTGGGAATGCTATTGATCTCATCTTCTTCACCTGAGCTAGCTAGGATTTAGTTCTTAGTTGAGATCACTCTTCTGTCTCTTTTCCACTGCCCTTCCCCAGAGAAGTAAAACAGTTTATAACAGTGTTTGTTCTAAGGCAACTCTCTCCTCCGAGGCTGTTGAATTTTAGGATGAAGCTCCCAGAATGATGAGTACCCTCCCCTCAAAAATAGTTAAAATTATCTTCAACAATCTGTTCCATTAGATAGCATAGTTGCATGTGGGGATCAAAACAGTAGTTTTGGGCGTCAGTTGTAAATATCCAACCACTGTGGTTATGAAAGCAACAATGAGTAGCCCGCGTAGGCAGACATTCCAGTCAGATAAACCATGACCTGAGGGTCCATTTTAAAAGTTCGTTGCATTCACAAGTGGAAAATATTTTATTTCTTCTGATTTTTACTATAAGAGATCTCTGTTAATTGACCTACAAAATGTCTGGGCAAGCCTGTTTATAGTCATACATTTAAAAACTGTAAAAAAAAAGTTATTACAATACAATTTGGCCAAGTATATTTGAGTGCACTCTGATTTTATTACAAATTATCTTAAGTGTATTTGTCTGCCTGTCCCATCTGTAAAGAGCTGTTTTGAGTTCAAATGTTTTTGCAATTTTTGGATTTTTGAAACGTTTGTAATTTAAATTGGCTTATAGATAAATGTCATCAGATTAAAGGCATGCTTCCACTCAAGTGGCCAGCTGGTCATAATGATGTTTAAATTTGTTTTACGCATGTAATGTATATTCTTATCTGTGTATAGTGACGCGAGACTCTTTCTTTATTCAAATAATGAGTTAATTGTTATTATCTAGTTCTCATGGGTCATCAAAATTATTAAGCTATCTAAATGGAGCTCTTCTAGGGTGAGGAAGCAGTTAGACAGGACTCCCCTTGGTGAATAAAGGAGCAGTTGCCCAGAAAACTCTTATTCTAGCCTTTGTTAAGGGAACCCCAAAGATTCCCATGTCCTTATGAGAGACACCCCAGTAAGAATTGTTAAATATTTTATTGTGATATGTTTACATTAGTTATTGTCAAAAGATTAGGTTTTGTATAAATAAAACAATAAAGTTTTCTCGTTAAAAGGTGCTCTTAGTACAAAACTAGATTGAGAAACAAGTTTTTATATGGCTATGATAATTCATTATCACTAATCTCATGGCATATTAAATATATTCATGCCTTCCACAGGTATAGGTCTTCTAAAATGTAAAACTGGAATTATTTATAATGATAACCTTTTCCTTTTAGATTCAGATATCTGCTTTTCTCTTTTGTCCCAGCTACTTGTGAGAAGAGGTATATATCAAAAGATGAGACACCCTGTCCAAAAATAATTATTTTTTTAAAAAAGATTCTATAATATTTCCGCTATACATATATTATTACACTTAGAGATGATTAGGTATTAGAAAGTCCAAACAATGTCACAAATTGCTTCAATGACATCCCATTAAAGGACAACAAATTAGTGAGAGCTTCTTATGTACTAGAAATGGTTGAGTAAAAAGGTTATTCTGTAGAAAAATAGAGATTTAGTATGTTACAAAAATAATGTCATCATTAGTGTCATACTAACATATTATATATGGCTTTTGATCTCAAGTTTTCTTTATAAATTATAACTGTTAATATTCTCTAAGTATTCAAATAGGACAGCAATTGTTGGTAAGCAATAACAGTCTTCTGGCTATTCTTTATATTTCAAAATGCTTGATATCCAGATAAAATTATAATAATTAAACTCACTGCTCCAACTATAATATTAATTCCCTGGTCCTCTGTTCTGGGTGTTCACCAACTAAGGTTTTGAGAGCAAAGCTAGAATGCTAAGAGTACAGCCAATATTTTGGCCCTGGTCCTCTGATGTCAAGAAGGACTGAAGATAAAAGGGAACATTTTCTGCAACATTCTACAACTCTGGTGAGTCACACAACCTCCCCTCTAAGGTGGTTGTTGAGCCCCAGGGGTAGAACCAGAATAAACAGTGTGCCAGAGGAGGGTCATTTGAGGGAAAAATCTCCCATGCTTTCATAGGAAGCAATTGGTCAAACAAGACTGTGACTCATCGTGATGGCTGATACTGACAGAGAACTGAGAAGCTCTACACATAGTTCCAAGGCAAACCCTGAAGAGAGCTGACTGACCTTGATAGATGGCAAGAGGTTAATTTTAATTAATACAGGTCTCAATTTAATTTGGTCTTGGACATCCAGCTGAAAAGTTTAATGAAAAGGTATATGAAACAATGTCATGTTAATAAGCAAGATACAGGAAGAGGCTCTAATCACTAACCTCTTTTGGCACTTTCCAGCTACACTATTAATTGACCTCTAATGGGTTATTAAGAATAAATCATTACAATTTGTAAGAATTCATAATTGCTAAACTACAACATGATTTCTGTCTAAGGCCTGCCATGTCCAGCATAGCTCTTGAGAAACTCCTGGCGGATGACTGTGAAGAAATGAAGAGTGAAAACATGCAGAAAGCTGGGGTCAGGTGGAGGCCTCTCTCTTGGAAGGAAAAAAGGGCCACCCAGTGACTGCAGAGTGTTTATGTATACACTTGGTAGGTTGAGCTTGGGTGAAACCCCTCTGCCTAACAACTTGTTCACCAGGCTTGCCTCAGGCACCCCATGGTCTCAGGGCTGGAACAACTTGTTCACCTGGCTCGCCTTGGGTGGTCTGTGTTCTCAGGACTGGCATTGCTCTAGATTCACAATGTGTTATCAATCTTAAGCTTCATCCACTCCTCACAGAGGCCGAGTAGATTAGCTCTCTAGAGAAGGCTCCTGACAGTGGTCTCCCCTTACATTGACCCTTCTCAGCTTGAAGCAGTTAAGATGGAATCTATGCCTATTTTCCCCTAACTGCAGTTAGGAATACTTCTTCAGAGGGGGAGTATTATAGATATCTAAGTTATTTCCACCTGCATGCTCATCTTTCTTTAAAAATACAACTACAAACACAGAAAGGGGGAATGTGGTTGCTTTTATATGAACAATTAGATTTTGCTATCTTTACCTTAAATTTTTAAAACCTGGTTGCAGAAAGTAAATACCCTCCACCAGAACTTCATTGACAAAAGGAAAAATCTGACAGGCACACCTAGGGTTCAAGCCCTATAGAAGGACATCCAAACAGGAAAGTGGGATGGCCCAGTGAAGTTAATAACATGGGTCGAGTGGATGCTTGTATCAACAGACAATGGAACGCCATCTTGGCTGCCCTCCATGTGACCATGTGACCATGGAGTGAAGAACATCCCAGCCCTGTGGAGTAGCCTGTTCTCATCCAGCCCTCCAGTCTGACTCTTCTCCAGGATGACCCTAGAGGAAAGACCAACACTGCAGTACTGAAATCTACGCAGGCTGCAAAACACATGACATGTGGACAACTACATAAGACAAAGCAGGAGGTTCACATCCTGGTGACATGACAGGGCCTCCCTGACCTAATCATATCCTCTATGCTGTTTCAACTGCTGAAATTACAAAAATAAAAAAGGGGAAATGTTGGGGGCCACAAATTGTAAATTGACATAGACTCTTTCTGAGACCCTCCTTGTCTTGACTCTTGGGTCAGTTTCTGAATGTGGAAATCCTGCTTCCTCTCAGTCAATGAGGCTTTGATGTTCACAGGGCAGGATGAAGTCTGCTGAGGACAATACAGGGAAAACTAGTACCCAGGTATGGAGATGAATCTATTTTTTTCTGGTACCAGGAATCGAACTCAGGACCTTGTGCTTGCCAGGCAGTTACTGTGGCACTGAGCTACATCATTGGCCTGCTGGGATGAAATTTAACTTGTTTCCCTTATGATGTTAAACCTGCCCATTCAACCACTACTTCTCTGCTGTTCTAGGAAAAGCACCTTCCCCTGCACTGGCCCACAAAATAGTGGCTAGTTGGAGATTCTTGGTCTTTTTCCCCAGAGAATATTAATCATCCTGGAGCCCTATTTCCTTGCAATTCTCTCTTGCTCTCTTTCTCACAGTGTGCCATAACTCTGGGCAGGAAATTGGGGCTCCCTGCAGGGGTCCCTGATTACTGTGGAATGGGTCACCAATAGGAAATGACCCTCCTCACTTCCTCCAAGATCAGAAATGAGACAAGGATGCCCATCCCCACCACTGGAAGTACTAGCCTAAATAACTAAGGAAGAAAAACAGACAAAAGTCACTCAGGAGGGAAAAGGACAAGTGAAATAGTGTCTGTTAATGGTATCTTCTTATTTGTAGAAAATCTAAGTATGTCACCAAAAATAACACAAGGCCAGATAAATTCAGTGATATTGAAAGTTACAAAACTAACATACAAAATCAGTTCTGCTATAGAGTAAAATAAATTATTCAAAATAATATTCAGTATGAAGAAAATAATACACAGTATAAAGTAAAGAATCTCATTTACAATAGCATCAAAATATTTTAAGAAATGAAATACTTAAAAGTACATTTAGCCAGATGGTAAATGTACTGTACTCTGAAATCTATAAAATGAAGATGAACAAAATTTAAGAAGATACAAATAAATGGAACAATATCTTAGGTGCTTGAATTAGAAGAATCTAAATTTTTAAATGTCCATATTACCCAAGTAAATCTTCCAGACTCAAGACTCTTCCGACCAAAATTTGAAAGTCATTTTTTACAGAAATAAAAAAAAAAATCCTTAAATAAGTCCTAAAACTTCCATAGAACCAGAGGAAACTGTTGATAGTCAAAATCAGCTTGAACAAAATAAACAAAACAAGGGGCATCATGCAACCTGATTTTAAAATATAAAGGCTGAGTGTGATGGTACATCAGTCTTTGGCAGGCTGACACCAGAAACCCCGAGTTCCAGGCCATCCAGAGCTACCTAGTGAGACTATCAAGAACAAAACAAGACAAAACAAAGCCCGCATGTACACACACACACACACACACACACACACACACACACTATAAAGTGATTGTAAACAGAAAAGTACCAGCATAAAAACAGATGCATAGACCAAGGAGACAAGGTAGAAAATCAAAAATAAATCCAAGTCTTTATGGTCAGTTGAATTCTGACAAACATGCCAAGAACACACAACCACCAGTCCCTTCGATAAATGGCACAGGTAAAATTGAGTATCTACATGAGGAATGAAACTTTACACTTGTATCATATTCAAGATATCAACTAAAATAAAAAAACTCAAAAATAAGAGCTGAAATCATAAAGTAAACAAAACAGAACAAAACACAGTGGAGAAACACCATGACACTGGTGTGGGTGATAGGTTCTTGGACGGGACTACAAAAGCACAGGCAAGGAAAGCAAATAGAGGCAGATGAGAGTGGATCGAATGGCAAAGCCTCTGAATGCCAGCGAAAACAATTAGAGAGAGAAGAGGGAACTCACAGATAAGGAGAAAATATTTGCAATCACAGAGCTGATAAGATATTAATGTCCAAACTGTGTAAGGACTCAACTCAATAAAAAGAAACAAATGTCCCAATTAAAAGTTGGAAAGATTTAAACAGATGTTTCCCAAGGAACAGACACAAGGGGTCAACAGCGCATGTGAAAAGTGCTCAACACCCCTAATCCTCAGGGGACCACAAAGATCAGTCCACAGTGAGATCTGTTAGAATGGCTGTGATCAAATGGCAAATGGAACCAAATTCTGTCTAGAATGTGCGGGCAGGGGAAATCTTGCACTCTGTTGATGGGGATGAAAAGTCGCACAGCAAATTTGGGACATCTTATGCTAATTCCCAATCCTTTAAGAATTAAAAATAAAGCAACCACAGGATCCAGCAACTCCATTTCCTTGTCTGTATGTGGAGGAACGGAGATCACTGTATTGAAGAGACACCTGCGCTCCCATGAATATTCCAGTGTCATTCACGGTAGCCAAAATACTGAATCAACCTAAGTACCCCTCAAAGATGAGTGGATAGGGCTGAGTACCACACACACAGTGGAGTACTGCACAGCCTCTGGAGAAGAAGTAGATGCTGCTGCTCAGGAGAAGATGGGTGGAACGGGAGGTGTTGTGTTAACTGAGATGGGCCAGGGAAAGAAAGACAAATATCATAATGACATCACCTAGGCGAAACCTAAGCAGTCAATCTAAAAGAAAGATAGTATGAAAAGGAGAGGGATAGAGAGCAGAGAGAGAAAAGATATTGATCGAAGGGTACAAATTTTCAGCTACTCTGGAAGAATAAACTTCAGCCATCTGTTCCACTGCATGCTGGTCCCCAGTTAATAAAAATATACTGCATATTTCAAAATTGCTAAAATGTAATTTTAAGCATTCTCTCTCCAAAATGAGGTAAGCTTGAGAAGAGGGGAGATGGATATGTTCATTGGACAGACTACTTCTACAATTTGTAGACTTAGATCAAAACAGCACATTGTACGTAAATATACAAAATTATTACTTGTCAGATAGATACAAATTTTAAAAAACATACGCAAAGATGCTCAGCATCATTAGCCATGGGAAAAAAATCTAATTAAAGAATGAGTTATGACCACAGACCTATGTGAGAAGGTGAGATTAAAACAAACAAACAACAATGACAACAAATGAGAACAGTGTGGAGGGGTTGGAACCTCCAAACATTCCTGGTAGGAAAACCACGGCACAAAGTCTTTGCAAAAGAGTTTTACAGAAATTTGGGGTTAATGTACTACCTGTGATCCCATCAGTTCTTTCTACTTATTTAATTAAGAAAAAGAGGGATACACATTTCCCCACCACTTGTGGATGCAAGTGTCCAGCATGTTGTGCATAACTCAGTTGTAGTCCGTACATACAGTGCATTGGACTCAGTGATAACAGGGAGTAACACAGGAGTGGAGATCAAAACAATTATTCTGAGTCACGGAGGCCAGATGAGAAATGTACTGAATAATCCCTTGTGTATAAAACTCTAGGCAGTGCAAACCATTTCAAAGGGGTGAGGTTTTGGGGTTGTGTGTAAACTGGCTGAGAAGAGGGTAAGGGACCCCGCCAGAGCATGCAAAGGAAACTTGAGATGAGGTATGTGTTTATTGTCATCACTCAGTGGGGTGGTTTGATGGGTGAATATCATATGTCAAAACATGTTCCAGAGCAAACTGTTTATTCTCCAACTACAATATTCCAGCTGTACTTAATTTATACTTCGTAAAGCATGTAAACATTACAAAAGTATTTTTCTAGTTCTCTGCTTGATTTAATGGCCAAATTTTATGTCATTAAAATGAGCTTTAGCCATGCACTAAAGCTGCATTCAATTTAGTATTATTGGATATCACAGAAAAGGTTATTGATAGTTAACTTTTCCTAATTAAAAATTAGGATACCCAGTTTAATGTGAATGAGTGCTTCATGAACAGATGTACCCTGTGTGGATGGCAAAATATTTTAAAAACTTCAAGAAGGGAGGAGTCAAATGAGAGGAAGACACATGAGTGCATTTATTACAGTGTGATGATTTTGCAATGTTTCATAAGCTGCATCAACCATAAAACTTGTTTGAAAAATGCACTGCAGATGAATACTGAATCCACTCTTACCTGATCCCATTATTCTGAATAATTTTGTTCATCTTCTTTGGCTGGACAGGCTAGAGCTTATTAACACTATGCTAAAAACAGAGTCTGACTTTGTTCAACCCAAACTCCACTGTAACAAGACCCAAGATTCTTCTGTCAGATTTTGCTGTTCTCAACCTAGCAGAACTATTTTAACAATATTGTAAAATAATCTGTTTCAGGTTAGGGTATGAGAAATTTTTTAGTTTTTTGTATGTGAGAATCTTTTAAAAATTACCTCTGGTCCAGCAGTCCTCATATAAAGTTCTCCATATGTGCAGAGTCATGGAGAGACAGAACTTTTGTCAACCACGCCCTACCGCTGTCATGAAAGGTGTCTCAGGTTTCTTTCCAGAAATTTATCTTAAGGATTTTTCAATCAGTGTGGTGATTTCCCTGAAAGTCTGAGTGACTGCACTTCAAAATGCACTTTATGACTTCCTTATGCAGAATAATATTATAGAACACTTACAGTTACTCTGTTGGGGAAGATTCTCATATTTAAACCATTTAAACTCTTACTTTACATAAAAATCATAGGAATTTAGTCATTTAGGTTAAAAAGTTATTTGCTAAAAGATGTTATGACATTGTTTAAAGTAAATTAATCAAACTCATTACTTTTATAGTATATAAGGTATAAACAAAGAATCTTGTTTGAAATGCAAATTTTGTATTGAATAGCAGGGTAGCTCTGGAAAGTAGATGATCTTATGAAACTAGTTAGTAGTAGTCTTTTTCATGGTAAGTCCTGCACTGCACTCTTAAATTCATGACTGACATGTGTTGGGGCCCCCAAAATAGCTGTCCAAGAAATACTTTGATATGTCCTTAGTTGTTTGATTTTGATGTTATTCTCCCAGGCAATAGACTCCAAAGGCCATGCCATGATTTGCTGTTTACAGTCACATACTGTATTACATATATTACATATTGATTACCAGCAAGTTGACATTTATAAAGACATGCTTTCAATTAACAACATCAAATCAATCACACCGGCGGCATAAAGAGCAATGAGGCAGAAAATGCCGGGAGAGGGCCTGTGGCTAGTGAAGCCCAACGGTCTATGATCCTAGATCCTCCCAGTCAGCTGGAATCAATAGGGTCAACAAAACTTGAAATATCAAACTATTGCTTTTTCTAACATTTTGCCTCATTTACCACTTCCAATGGCTTAATTCTGAATATCTTAAAAATAGGAGTATAAATAATCGCCACACCACTCTTATATCCAAGTAAACATTAATTCAGTGATGTTTTCAAAATTACATACAGTCCTTATAGCAATTTTCCAAAGTGCTCCACATTTTCCTAAACTTTAAATAAAGCTGAATAATTTGTAATATGATACAGTCATACACTGTTGTAGACATCTTGATGAGCTGTGAGGCCCCCTCTAGCATCCGGTGATGAGCACCGTCTCTCAGGGGTGTAGAGGGCACTCAGGAGACTGCCCCAGTCTCCACTGCAGTCAGCTGCCTAGCGACCCAGTGGAGGGGTCACCCCAGCAGGCTTGTGGCTCTATTGTGCAGTTTTATTTCACTTCCTTGCTTGGTGCTGCTCCCAATGACATGGACGATATTGCGGGGTCCAAGCCCCCATGCATAGTATGTTCCCCTGTGATTGTATCTGAGCAGGCTTGGGCTGAACACTCTAGGCAGGTTCCCTGCATAGTGGACTTTGTGCATTTCTCCTCAGTCCATAGATGGTGCCTGATGTTAGTCTGTCCCTTGGTTGTGACTCAAATGATCAATACGTTCTGACGGGTTGGACAGCGACATTTGGGTCTTTACCCTGTAAACTCGAATATTGAGGCCCTAACCTCTGGTGGGCTTTCCAGTAGCGACAAAACAGGACACTAAGGGAATAATTGAGATCAAATGAAGTCTCAAGTGTGAGCTCCTGCAAAGACAGGACTTGTGACTTCACAGGCAGAGATGGAGACAGCTGGAAGCAGAGAGCAGAACCCTCTGTGAGTGAGGAAGAGGACCTTACCAGGACCTGCAGTGCTGGCCCTCAAGCCTCAGAGAGGCGCTAGAAGGCGTGCATGTGTTGCAGCCCCTAGGCCTGGTCACTTGTTAGACTAGTGCTGGTGCTTCTTTTTCCACAGTAAGTTCATCGGGGCAGCAGTGCTTTGGAAATAAGCCTATTTATTTCCCAACAAGTCTTCACTCAATGGCTTTCCTATTCATGTGCGATCCTTTCCAGAAAAGTTCATTTCTTTACAGAAGTTGAAAAGTATTGCTTTTTCTGACACTCGATTTTCCTGCACTTAGAGATTCATATTTGTCCTCAGGTACAGCTGCTCTGTGCTCTGTCTCTCTTGCCATCTCTCTCCCTGTTCTCCTCTCTCTGTATTAAGAATTTCCTGCTCATTTTTTCTACTACACTTTTTCTATCCTTTAATGAAATTATTTTGTCTCTGCCATGAGCCCAAGTGTCCATGTGAGAGAGCCCAGCAGGCTGTTCTCTGTTCTCGAACTCAGAGCCACCACATTCTTCTCACGTCTTCAAATGAGCCATTTCTTAAGGAAGCAGAGCCACTTTCCATGGAGAAGTTGTATCCCCAGAAGAAAATCTAATTGTACATTGTTCTACGATTTCATACTGGATATGATGAGGATTTAGAGTTCTCTAGAGCTAAAACAATTCACATATGTTCTGATTTTCTGTACTAGAAGAGTTTACCTAGGTTTGAATGACACACCAATGAAGAAATAGGGGCTTTGAATTAACTTTGTGTGATGGTTTCAGTATATAATTTAATTTGCTTAGAACTCGCACACAGTTCAGATTTTCCATTTCATCTTGAGCACGGCTTTTAAAACTTTCCTTAGTCCACGTCTGCAGCATGCGAGGTTCCAGCCGTCTCAGGAAGGGGTCACAAGCACACATGTCCCGATTCCTTTCCTTTCCCTCCCCTCTCTGCCTACCTTTGAAATTATGTTTTTGTAAAAAAATACATTTATCTAAATGTTCAAATGTGTTTGCGTTTTAGCTCTAGTAGCTGATTACCTCGTTATCTTTTCAGTGCTTGTGGGAGGAAGCGACGTATCAGTCTCTCCCCTTTCTTTCCCCTGCAGTGTTTGCTTTCTACTTCAGCCACCTCCAGGGGCTGGTACTTGTTTGTTATCTGTGATGTTGAAGGTTTTCTTTGTGCTGAACATTTTTTTCTCTTTATTCTCTGTTCTTATATTTGCATAGCCTTGCCTCTATTTTCATTGGTTTACACTTCTGTTCTTTCCTTGGGTTTTCAAAGGAAAATTTAGAAAATCTTGAAAAGTGAGAGAACTAATGCATGTTTTATTGATTTTCAATTCCCATGTATGTATAATAATGCCTATGCCACACAGGCTCCGACAGGCTCTATTTCTATTTATGAATGTCTTCGCATTATTTTATTTCTTTTTCTGTCTCATGCTGTTATTTCTAACTGACTCTTGCACTTTATACAAGCATATTATTTAATTGTAAAACTGTGAAGATTGAGTAAATACCTTTTCATTTCTGAGTTTTGGCTCAGGTAAACTATGATTAAAATATGGACTACAATTTTTTTCAAACTTTTGGAATTCATTATGTCTCACTTTATTGCTTACCATATACTAAATTCTAGCCAAAGTTTATTACACTTAGGATGTATAATAAATTACACTCCTCTTTTTAAATGTGCTCATAGATATAATAAATTACACTCTTCTTTTTAAATGTGCTCATAGATATAATTCTTTTAGGTCAAATCTGTTAATCATAGAGAAATCTGCCTAACAACTTTGGCATCTACATATAATTTTACAACTGATTGAGGTGCATTTCTTCTACTGTTGCTTGATGGTGAGCTTGTATTTCTCCTTTACTGCTACCATTTTTGTTTTACATATTTTGAATTTAACTCATTACTGAATATGAAATTAACACTTTATTTGTTCCCAGCAAAGCCTTCCCTCTGTCAGCACAATGCGTCTGAGTCTGGAAGAAAGCCTTGCCTGAAGCCGCTCTTAGGTTTGATAGTTTTATTTCTTCCACTGTTTTAATTTTAAAATTTTTGTGAGCTTATATTTAATCCATGTCCCTGTAACCAGACTAATTTCTCAATCTATTCTGCTTACTTTTATTTAACATATTCTGTGGATGAGGGAGAGGCCCTCACCAGGACCTGACCATGCCGGACCTCAAGCCTCAGAGGTGGGAGAGCATGTGTGCTGTTGAAGCTATCCTGCTTATTTGCATTTATCATGTTTGGTGTGCTTTTCAAGAAATACAACATTAGCAATATTCAGCTTTCAGAAGTGTTCTGTCACTTTCTTGTTTTTTTATATGTTAAGATATGTTTTAAACAAATTTACTTTTATTTAATTTTTCTGTTATACTAGCTTGACAGCTGATATAGACCCAGCTATCTATCAATCATCTATCTATCTATCTATCTACTCATCTATATAAATGTTTCCATAACTTAATTTTACCAAACTTGTCAGGGACCATCAACACATTCCTATTGTTTTATATATTCAATATTCAGTTATATTCATGCTCCAACTCACCCTGTCTAGCAGTCACCACTCCCGACATTCCCAATTTGCAAATCAGGAGCATTTTAAATGCTTTCCTTTTAAAATATCCTTTAGGGCTGGGAATTTAGCTCAGCAGCACAGCGCCTGCCTGGCAAGCACAAGGTCTTGAGTTCGATTCCCGGTACTAAAATATCTTTTAGTATTTTACCTAGGTGGGTTCTGCCTGTGGTAAATTCCTTTTTTGTTACATTATTTGTTTTTTCCTGGAATCATCTGCACGTAACCTCATTTTAAAGGATATTTCCCTTGTATGTCAAAATCTAGGGTGTTAGTTTTCTCTTCTTCTCCAATGCTTGGTGTTTCCCACCCTTTGTTTTCTGATTACCACTGACTCTGTGGAGAAGTCAGCTGTCCTCAGGGTCACACGCCTCTTCTTGTCTGTGTGGCTTTTGTACTACAGAATAAACTCTTTTTACAGAAGTTTTAAATGTACATACTTGGAACGACAAATGCAGGAGATGATGCAGAAGGAGTGATATGGGAAGAGAAAATACTCAAGATCACCCCAAAGTGATGGGCCTTCCTGAGAGAGGGGTGCACACAGCAGGGGGCATGGTCTGTGTTTAGGCCCAGAGGACGGTAATTGCAGGAGTCAGCCCTCACAGTGGACAAGTGTAGTTCACGCTGGTGAGGGACAGTGGGCATGCCGCAGCCATGAAAGGAAATTCAGGATGCCCAATACCGAAGGGCACAGAAGTGGGAACATTTGGGATGTGTCCTCCTGGACATGTGGGGTGCTCCGTGGTGCATGGTGGTAGGGCCTACAAGCAGAAGGAGCCAGCAGGAGAAACCACTGAGGAGTTCACTCTCCCTGGGTCACTGGTGCTGCCCCGGCCATGGCTTGCACAGCCTCTGGGCTCTTCCAGAAGTGCACATCACCAAGCGGGTCCTCAGTCATGGCGTAAAAACAGTCCTCCCCCCACAGTGGCCTGGTGAACATGCTAGGTGTGGGAACTCTCTGGAACAAGGAAGCAGCGCCATGCACCTTCCTGAAGCATTTGAGAACCTGGCATTTATTTCTGCACTTTCAGCCGGAGGGATTATGGTGCAGCGTCTCTCACTGCCATCACACATTCGCCTTGTGAGAAGGAACAGCAGCCGCCCATTTTCCAGGCGCGGCCAAACAAGTGTCCCAGTAGTGTGTTTCTTAGTGTTTGCTGCAAGAATGGATGAGGACAAAGCTACATATTTGTGCAGCCCAAAGCGACCAGTTTCCATACACACCAGAGGGCAGCTGCTCTGCAATGGGAATTTTCTTCTGGTTCCTCTCTGCAATATCTTCTCTTGCTGGGATGCCAAAGCACCAGTGCCACCTTTGCCTAAGTCTTGATTCACCCACGTCGTCTACTTTATGGCTGTGAGGCATGACCCCTGAAACATGGGCCAAAAGTCATCCACCTGATTTTCAGCTTGCTACCGGGCTTGCTGAGAACAGGCCAGGGGTGATGAAGGATGGGCTGGAAGGGCCTGGACTCTCTGCTTAAATGGAAAAGACTCTCTCAGATGGTCACGGTGCGTGTGGACAAAAAGTTACCGAGGCGCCACAGTGACATAGCTGATCCATTTAACTCTACAGCAGTGGCAACAGAATTTGAGAATCAAGATATGATTCCTGCTGATGAGCAAGGGTTTGACCCATGTCAGAAGAGGTGGAATGCTGAGTGCCTTCAGCCCCTGACTCATTGGAAAAGGTGGCTCAGCTTCAGGACCTCGGACTTGAAGAGGGAAGAGGCTCTCTTCAAGGAAGCCACTGTTCCATCTCACTGGCTCCGGAGTTGGATCTCAGAGAGGATGTTTACAGTATGTCCTGAGCAGAGACAGACTCAAGAAGCTCTGCAGGAACCAAGAAGACACAAGAAAAAGACCTGGTGAATATCAAGTTCTGCCACCATGTTCTGCCAGACAGCACTGCTGTGAATGCTGTCACACATAAACTGTTACACGGCTTAGCTTGGCTAACTTCCGTCTTCCCAACAGCGTGCAACCCATCAGGGATGCTTCTGACTCTGAAACTTAAACTTGTGACCTCTATAGCAGTGGTGGCGAAGCATTTAGACACCAAGTCCCCAGACTGCAGCCCAAAACCCATTTGTTTATCACAAAGTGCCAGCCCTACAACTCAACCTGCACATGGAGGTTTTAATTACAAATAACTGTAATCCAGGGCTCAACTGCTGGGGAGGCTTGGTTCATGTGGTGACCGAGAGGGCTCTGATTGGCCCTCGTAGGTTTGCTACTACAGCTCAGAGGCATTAACTAACACTTTAACTGTGATTCCAAACCCAGCTGCTAACTTCTTAACATCTAAGTCTGTTTCTCAAAAAATTTACCACTAACTTTGTCCATGAAGTCCTTTTAATTCTCACCACACTACACAAAAGTTGATGCTTTCAAATCTGCTCATCGTTCTGTAGCGGAAACAACCGTGTCAAGTATAAATAAGATTATTTAGGGTGGCATTAAATATGTTCATTTTTATTCTTTGGTACATGTAGACACTTCAGTTCTTTAATTATCTATGGTGCTCTTGTTATGGGTCTTTCCAACTTCCTGAATAAATGTAAGTTTGTGAAGCCACAGAGCACCCCTGGTCTGTCCCAGCCATTCCCGCTCTGTAGCCCCTTGTCCTTGTAAAGTAAAGATGCTAAATAAATGCTTCCTCTCTGGGGAAATAAACTAGAAACACTTCCTGTCATTGAGAATGTTTCAGTATGGCTTTGTAATACTTTTCTTTTAAGTTTTTTGTCAATTCTTAATTTTCAGGGAAAAAGCGGCTCATGACAGTTCTGTATTATGTGCTGTGATCAGCTTTCTGCTCATGCCTGGTGTGCTCAGCATCCTGGGCCTTTTCTTCCAGCCTCAGGACCACCTGGGGTAAGATATACCTGCTCTCTCTACTCCCCCCAAGGTGCACATCACTCACGGTCCCTGCATGTTGTTTACTATGCTTTACTCTGGCAATGGCTTTATGACTTCAAACAATTGTTTTGTGGAAGAGTGCTGGTGTCACAGTGGGACCAATTACTTCTTTGCAAATATTCACAAGTGAAGCAGCTATTTTAGTCCCTTCTTTAATTTGAAATTTAGTCCAGAGTAAAGTTCTTGCTACCTCTAAGCTCCCAGATACTTCTGACAGTTAGATTTGTATGATTTCAGGAGGGAGAAATGCACTCTTCAACTTGGTCTGGTCATTTATAATGATGCTCTTGAATTCAGAAGTTTAAGGAAAATATTTTGTTGTGTAAACTGGATTTCATTTTCTAGACCTGGGTGTTTATAATCAATTGTAAACAATTTCAACTTAGAATTGCCTGACAAACTCTATCAACTTAAAATTGCCATGTAGTCTCATGGAAGTCAGGTCATGTTAACATTAATGTCCTTTCTAGCACTCAAGTTCTATAAGTCCAAGTTAAAAATCTCATAGTAACTACAAATCTTATTACAAATAAAAATCATGGGTTCTATTTTATGGAGTATGAAATTTTTATGTGTCATAGAGTATCTCTCTTCAATCTATCAACATTTGTGTAGGAAATAGATATCGAGCTTCTTGAACTAAACAAAATGAAAATCAGAATATATATACTATACTATATTTATATACTAACACGTGAGGAAAGACTACTGTTATCATGGTGTAGCTCTACATTTTTGGCAAATTATTTAGAAGCATGGCTGTGTTTTAAATAGTGAAATCAAATTGTAGACTCTTCAAAAATTTTAGGAAATTAGAATTTTTAGAAAGCTGTTATTAGTATTTAATAACTTAAAAATGTACTCAATACTCTAACAGAACACCTTATTCTAGAAAGCAGATGAGCAAATTGTAAGTTATAAACAACAGTGCTAACCTAAGGCACAGCCAGTTACCTTTTAATGAATTTATTTTAAAATAGTTTGGATCATCTTTATCCACTATAACTGGTTTTAGGCAACTGCACATAAAGGCAAAGCTTGGACCCTTTGGTATGGTGTATTTTTCATTGCTCCTCTCTTCCAACTTCCTTTCCACGTGTCTAGTTTATTGTAGGGGAAAATATGACAGCTCTGGGCAGTGTAAATATTTCACAGTAGCTGGCTTCCAAAGTGGGAATGAAACTTGAAAGCAACCCTGGAGGCCTGACTTGGGTACCCAGGTGTCACTGGCCTTGACCTCTGCTTGCTTGACCCTATCAGAGCCCATCCCAGCCCCATGCAGACCTGGTGTGCTCAGGGAGGCAGGACCTCCCTTGGTCATCTTCAGAGATGACTGCAGGATGAAAAATCATGAGTATTAGGAGTGAAAAGAATTAGACTGCTACGCAGAGCACAAAGGCCCCTGTGGTGGCTGGTGGCTGGTTCCGTCCTGACAGAAAGCCTTCCACCTTCAATCTCCTGAGGAAAATGCCTGCACATCCTGAACAAGGGGAGCCTGCACCTCAAGGATTCATCCTGCTGGAATTCCTGCCCATTGGAAGAAAACCCTGAAAGGTCCTTTCACTTTCAGGTCACCGAGGCATGGCTTCTACTGCAGTGGACTTGTGTCTGACCCTGTACCTTGTCTCTGCCCTCGGGCTACCACAGATAGTGAAATGAAAAGCAACCCTAATTGTTTTCCTGCACAGTAATATTACAGCTGGCTTCCTGGAGTACAGCTAGCTATACTCAGTACCGAAAGAGACAAAATTAAGTATTTACTCTGATGAGATTTGGGGGCGGACTTAACCCCACTGCCTGGCTGGTGGTGTAGGCCCCAGAGCCAGCAGTATGCACACTGTTGAGATTTATTGGCACAAGGTGCTGGTCTGAGTGCTAAATTTTTCTTGGAGGTAAATGGGGATGATTTTTCTAAAGCATACGTTATTTAGTGAGATGCACCAGGCTTTTGAAAGCTATAGAGGCCACAGTATACAAATAGACACACCCTCTTCAGTAAAATCTCATGTGGAAACGTTGCCTGATGTACAAATTCAAATGAAAGCTTCTAAACTTCTGGCTGAGACAGAACACACACAAAAATCATAATTACCATTACATGGGCAGGATATGTTCAAGAAATCCACTGCTCAGCGTAATGACTGTATCTAATGACAGTATGTACAGTATATGTGTACATACACTATATCTAATGACAGCACATACAGTATAAGTGTACATGTACTATGTCTGATGACAGAATGTACAGTATATGTGCACATACACTATGTCTACAGAGAGCACGCACAGTATATGTGTGCATATACTACATCTAATGACAGCATGTACAGTATATGTGTACATACAGTATATCTAATGACAGCATGTAGAGTATATGCATGCATACACTATATCTAATGACAACACATACAGTATATGCATGCATACACTATGTCTAATGATACCATGTAACAGTATACATACATGTGTACATACACTATATCTCATGACAGCACACACAGTATATGTGTACATACACTATATCTAATGACAGCATGAAGAGTATATGCATGCATACACTATATCTAATGACAACACATACAGTATATGCAAGCATACACTATGTGTAATGATAGCATGTACAGTATCTGTGTACATACAGTATATTTAACAAAAACACACACAGTATCTGTGTGCATACACTCTATCTAATGACAGTACATACAGTATCTATATACATACACTATATCTAATGACAGCATGCACAGTATCTGTGTACATACAGTATATCTAATGACAGCACACACAGTATATGTGCACATGCAGTATATCTAATGACAGCATGCACATTACATGTGCATGTACAATATATCTAATGACAGTACATACAGTACATTCTTGACAAATGTAAAGAGAAAGAGCATTATGTGTTCTCACTATGAAAGTGACAACTAACTCCACA
>NW_004955403.1:55097541-55132118 GCF_000276665.1 Chinchilla lanigera
ATATGTTGTAAAATGTTGTATGTCTGTTAATGTTTCCCTCCTTTTATCTTTAAAATAAAAAAAAGAAAGTGACAACTATTTTGTGCAGTGATGCATGTGCTAATTAACTAGCTTTAATCATTCCAAGAGGTACATATGCTTATAATATATTGTGCATGGCAAACACATAATGTTACCTGTCCATTTAAAAATAGTGAATCAACCTCTAGAGGTAAAGGTGAGAAATAGTTCATGTCCTGTAGCCACAAAAGATTGGAGGTCTTTATTCCCGTATCTTCAGTGGGAAGGCAAAATTCATGCTGAAGGGTAAGAACAGGCCTCTGGAAGCTCAATTTCTGGCACTCCTGACCGAGCTCACGTGCCTTGTGTGGTGTATCTGCTGGAGCAAATCAGTGTGACTCCAGCAAATGGAACAAGCACACTTCCTCCTCCTGTTAGAAAGGGCTCAGGAAAGGCTCACACTCCCGTGAGGAGCCGTACGTGGCACTCACAGTACTGCTGTAACTAATTGTCCTCACTGAAGGTCGTCAGTCACCCTTGGCAAGTTGTAGAGTCAAAAGCAATGACCAGTTTATAGTGGGTCAAATGCAGAAATTCTCAACAAGATATTGGCAGAATTCATCCAAGAAAATCATACATTATGACTGATTGGCTTCATCCCAGGGATGCAAGGATGGTTCAACATGTGCAAATCAATATACGTAATACATCATGTAACAGAAGCAAGGACAAAAATCACACGATCATCTCAATAAAGGAAAAAAAATCTTTGACAAAATCCAACATCCATTTGTGATAAAAAAAATCCAGAAGAAAAGAGGGATAAAAGGACCTTAAGTTAATATGACAAAAGCTATCTATGGAACATTATATTATATTAAATGAAAAAAAAACATTATATTAAATGTTAACATTATATTAAATGGAAAAAAAAACCTGAAAGCTTTCCCTCTAAATACAAGACTAAGATAGAGATGCTTACTATCACCACAATTGCACAATACAGTACTTGAAACATTAGCAAGAGGAATTAAGCAAGAAAAAATAAGTAAAAAGAATATATATAGGGAAGAAGTCATGTTATCATCATTTGCAAATGATGAGATACTCTACAAGAGGACCTAAAAGATTGCACCAAAATACTCCTAGAATTAATAACCAAAATCACTAGTATAATAGGTAATACAATCAACACAAAAAATCAGTACTCTTTCTGTACACAACTGATAAAATCATTGAGAAATTATTTAGGTAGACAATACCGTTTACAATAGGATTAAGGAAATTTAAACACTTCAGAATTAACTTAACCTAGAAAATCAAGAACTTCTGCAATGAAAACCACAATACTCTGAAAAAGGAGATTGAAGGAGATATCATACAATGGAAATATTTCCTATTCCTGGATAGGGGGAACTAATATTGTCAAAATTGATATAAGTTTTAATGCAATCCCAGCGAAAATACCAATAGCATTCCTTACACAGTTAAGGGAAACAATCCTAAAATTTATATGGAAGGAGAGGAGACCCAGGAGAGCAAAAAACAAAGCAGGAAGCATCACATTCCTGGTCTTGAAGTTCTGTTACAAAGCTGCTGTGACAAAACCAGCTTGATCTGGACACAAAAACAGACATGAAAATCAAGGGAACAAAATAGAAGAGGCAGAAACAACCATAGGCACATCAGTTATTTGATCTTTGACAGAGGGGTGAAATACATATGCTAAAGGAAAGACAGCTTCTTTCACAAACAATACTGGGAAAACATGCAGAAGATTGAATCTGTACACATCTCTCACCATGCACTTCATTAAAAAATCAAAGATCTAAACCTTAAAACAGAAACAATCTGCGGAAAGATAAAATAGGCAAAATTCTTCAACAAATAGACATAGGTAAAGACTTTCGGAACAGATCTCCAATTGCACAAGAAATAATACCAAAAATCAACAAATGGTAGTGAATCAAATTAAAAAGTTTCTCTAGCAAAGGAAACCACCAACAGAATGAACAGACCACCTATAAAATGGGAAAAACATTTTTACCAGCTACTCCTTGGATAGAGGACTGATATATAGAATTCAAAAGGAATTTAAAAACACTAAAACCCCCAAGATAAAAGATCAAATACAAAAAACAGGCAACTAAAATGAGTATACACTTCTCAGAAGTGCAAGTGGCCAATAAATACATGAAAAAATGCTCAACATCTCTGGCCATTAGAGACATGTAAATTAAAATGACCCTGAGCTTCATCTTACTCTAGAAAGCATAGCCATCATCATGGAATCAAGTCACAAATGCTGGTGAGGCTGGAAGGAAAATGGAGCCCTCTACACTGTTGGTGAGTGTAAACTAGTACAAGCACTCGTTATAGAGATTCCTCAAAAAACTAAAGCTAGAAATTCCATTCAAACAGCTCTTCCCCTTTGAGTACCTTCTTGAATGATGAAAGAAATCATAGTACAGTGATCCATGCACAGCCATGTTTATGGCAGCACAATTCATAATAGCTAACTCTTGGAAGCAGCTTATACGTCCATCAACAAACGAGGGGATGGAGAAAATGTGGTGTTTACACACAACGGAACACTGTTCTGCCACTGAGATAGATAAATTTGAGTCATTTATTAGTAAATGAATATACCTTGAAACAATGTTAAGTGAAATAAACCAGACATGACAGATTAGACGTTGTTTAGTTTATCTCACTTGAGAAACCCAAAATATAAGCAAATTGAAGAAGAACATTAAAAATAGATGATAGGAAACAGGGATATAGAACTTATGCAAAGAGGAAAAGAACCAAACCGTGGAGGGATTGGTAAAAGTGGCAAGGGAAGAAATGGAAACAGAATTTAAGTGTGTTACTGCCTTATTAACGCCTCTCATTGCTGAGACAAAATACCTGACACTCAAAATTATGGAAGGAAAGGTTTATTTAGCTCACAGTTTGGGGAGGTTTCAGTGTGTAATCAGCTGACTCCAAGTCAAGGTGGCACATGGCAGAGGGGAGCACTTCAAGATGGCAAAAGACAGCAAAAGCAACAAGAGCAACAGGGTGAGAAGCAAGCCCCTTTTCCTCCCTTATATTGTAAGCAGGCTCCCTGCCCTAGGGTGGATGTAGCATTCACACCATCTCAGGTGCCCTTCGCTTGCACAGGTTGAGGGTGTTTGCAAAGTGTTTACCCTGGAGCCCTGATGAGTTAAATGGCTAAACTTCTCAAATTGACACAATGTATCAACGATTACCATTACCATGTAGCAACTCCCCACAAGGCATGTAATCATGATGTATTACAAACATGTACTAATAAAATAATTAAAAATAAGCAAATAAATAAACCCCACCCCTTGTCAAGGACCTGGTTATTAACTCACTCCCCGCTGCAGGAGAAAGAGGATGAGCCTGGGCTGCTGCCATATTTAGCTCTTTTCCTGCCCAAATCTACTTCCTTTCCTCTCCTTCCACTTCCTAGGAGATCTCCTTAATCCTTCTCAGGGTCTCCTGTACCTGAACCCCGTGTGCTTCCTACCAACCCAGTGTGCCAGGGCAGTGGGGTGAGAACGTTAGGCATATCATGTGTGCCTGAAGTTGAGATTCTCAACACCGGTAAAATTCTTCAGAACCTTGGTAGCAACAGCTGGCTCCAGGCAAAACTAACAGCTGGCACAGTTATCCTTCCTGATACATAATGCAGCCCATGGTCCATGACTGTGAAACTATTACCTATTTGTTGAATGTTATGGAAGAAAATAACAGAACACATGAGAAATTCACAACAGTGTATTTGTTGCAATGGGTGAAAAAAAATGAATTTCTTAAAAAGAAAGCTACAACAATTTTCTGATCATATCCTAAGGTAATAACAACCCAAGGAAACCACACACAAACAAATTTATATCCCCATAGATACTGTATGTTATCATATGCTTCAGTACATATTTTATGCATCAGTTATGAACTGAATATATAAATAAATTTACAGTTTCAAGAAATCCAATGCAAAATACTATGGTACACACTGTAATACTCTATGACCAACCATAATCGATCACTTAAGTTATTGAAATGCTTCAATTTTATACTTTTAATTACAGTGAGTGAATTCACTCACTAAGATTAATTTTCTCAGAGTTTGAATAATAGAGCTACGGAATCAAAGGTTGAATTCTTGCAGAACTATAACATAAGATAGCACATTATCTGCATTCCTATTGCTCCTACAGTAGCAGCATCATGGAAGTATGCACACATGCACTCACATGTATCAATTTCCCAACTGCCATTACCTTAGTTCCCCTGTATATTAATTCCATGCCGTTTTCCTATATTTTGTCTTATTTAAGTGACAAGTCTTATTCATGTTTTGTAGCAAAGAAGTGGAAGACAGAGTATAACTTTCTTTAAAGAGGTACAATCTATTCAAAGTATATATTTGTGTTTGGCTCTCAGAGCGTTCTGTCGACGATGACATGGATTTTCTTTAGGGAGTAACAACTTCAAAATGTTTGCTTTTCATGACACCTGCTTTTCCCTTAGTATAAACATCTTACAAATGCTTGAGTCAGATCTCCATCCTGGAATGTCATGGCTCTCTGTCACTGATGTCTGGTTGTGGTAGGAAGGGCTCTTTACTTCTTATAAAATGTTTGGTTGTTTGTTATCAAGTAGTTACTCAATAAGCGGCTTGCTTGCACAGCCAGTGTCAAAACTAGGAACCTATTGTTTGTAAACAGTTTTAGAGTATAGAGTGTAATATATTTACTGAAGCTTTCCGATTCCAAGGTATTCTACTCTGTGTTAAGGCCATGTCTTCTATGTTGAATTGGCAGTGTGCTTGGTCCATGAAATTAGTATGGCTATGCAATTAATAAAATTACATCCATGTCCTTCATCTGCCCTAATAAAATGTTCTAGTTATTTAATCTTTTGTTTTATTGCACTAGGCTGAAGCAAAATCTTTATAAATCCAACTATAAAAGGTATAGACTTGTTCTCCCTGTGGGGCATCTCCAGTAGCACACAAATACATCAGCATTGTATTGTAATTTGCCCTTATGAAAGTCACTACTCAAGCAAACCTCTGCAACCAAAGAAGCTGGCGCTGGCTAGATGACTTGTCTTCAAGCATTCTCATTTCAGTGGACTGGCCGGACTCACACATCTGTGTGAACTTCAGGATGTGATGCGGGTCAGGGAAATGCACGTGGGCGCCATCTCCTACAGATGTAGTTATAGAAGTCATAAAATTGAGAAAGGACATTCAGACAGTCTTCTTACTGAAATGAGCATGTGGATGGACTAGGAAATATTTCTGAGGAAAGAGTAACAGGAAGTGAGCCCGTGAAGGAGAACGAAAATGCAAAGAGCTGGAAGAGGGAAGGAAACAGGGAGAGCTGTTGGGTAAGGATGCCAAGAGAAGAGGAATTTCCAGAAAGGCGTTAAGCGTTGATGCCGGTTCACAACGGTCAGGGACAATGAGGACTGAGGAGTCCACCGGCTGTTAATGCAGGGCAGTTGCCATGCCTGAGGTCTACGGGTTTCAGTGGGATTTGTTGGTAGAGTTTGTGTGGTTTGGCAGGCGAGGAGTTGGTGGGTGGGTTGCAGAATGCTACTGGAGGAGACCTTCAGGGGAGGCTATGCACGTGGCTCAGTGCTGCTTAAGCACTTATTCAGAGCTTTTGAAATAAGTGGCGTGGGAGGAGGGCTTCCTATGCTTGACAGGAAATGTGTACATTTTTGCATGTGACATAAATGAACAACACTGGGAGATACTGAGAATTTAGTGGCCAGATTATTAGTGGCAGGCTCTGAAGGGGCAAAGCGGGAAGGGTGTGGCTTTCAAGGTGATGATCAGTTTTTCACAAGAGAGTATGATACTTAGTCTTGACCCTTAACTTACTTGACGTCAGAGACACAGATTGAAGAGGTAATGCATACTGCTGGGTGTATTAGGGTGTATCCTGGGGCAGGAGGGTGGGAGCCACATTTGGTCTGTGGCCTCTTCCTCCAGACTCTTTCTTTGTTCTCTGCTGCCCTGATGCCATGAGTTGATCAGCTTTCCTTAGCCACACCATGAAGTTTCTGACTAGGAGCCAGAAACTATGCACTAAAACCTTGAAAGCTGTGAGCCAAAATAAATCTCTCCTATTTTAAATTGCAGATATCAGGTACTTTTTTTCCTCCAGTGATGTAAAGTCAACCAATACAGCAAGGCACTACTTTCATTGAAATAGAAATAAAAGTTCCTTAATATGGGTCATATTACGGGAATATCTACCTGGTGAGCATTTTATGTTCATAAAGGCCAGTGAAACCATCAGTTTTAGAGGACGGGTCCTCAGGGTTAAAGATGACAAAGAGAGAAATGGATTTGAAATACCTGCTTTAGGGATTGGAAGCTGATCGGGAAGCTTAGGAATGCTCAGACATGAGTTTAATCTTTGCACCTATTTCATCTTTTTCCTAGTAAAGTCAAAAGCCAATTATCAAGTTGAGAACGACACTGTGTCATCGCCTCAGGACTAGGATCCTATGTCAGGATGCAGGAGGACCCAGAGAAATGAGACCGGAGGGTGAGCACTTTGTGGGAGAGACCATGACCTCTGACATGAGGAGGACAAAGGGGTTGACAAACAGAGCTGAAGCAGGTAAATGTGTCAGTGAAAATCTCAGGAAGGTCAAAGGACAAAGAAACAACTGCCTGTAACATGGCGGGGCTCTTGGAGATTGAAAGTGAAGACTGAAAGGCTGTGAGATGATAGCCGTCTTCCTGCACAGCCCTGCTCCCCAGGATTTGCAGTGATCGGTTCCTCTCCCTTTTTGGAACAACTCCTAAATTAGGCTTTCATAGGGAGACTGTGTGTTTTTGTAGAACAAATGAAAATACTTCTTGCTTAAAAACTCCCTATGACTCTCCATTGCCTTCCAAGTCTTCAGAGGAGAAGCTTCATTAACTGATTATGAAACTCGCTAGATGAGACGATCTTCATTATTTCTCCCATAACCCTCCTGACTTACTCCTCCAGCCCTCCCTGCTCTGCTCAGCATGCCTTCGCTTGGCCAGCAGATGAGTCCGGTGAATCTCATGAGTTAGCCATTCCTACGGCTGTTTATCTCGGGTTTGCTATGAATTGAAACTTGGTTAGTTAACCAAGCATTGAATCCAATACTGGTGAAATACCTGTGTTAAGAGAAAAGTCATTTTCTTGAGTATTAATTTAAAATTTGAATTCATTTGAATCCATATTTGGTGCCCACTGATGTCTCTCTCTGTCTCTGTCTCTGTCTCTCTCTGTCTCTGTCTCTCTCTCTCTCTCTCTCTCTCTCTCTCACACACACACACACACACACACACACACACATGCACAACCAGCCAATTGCACAGGGGACAGATGTATCTGACACTTACTTTCTAACTGAATGTACTTCCAAGACTTCTCTCACATTCCCTCCTGGAATTTGTATCTACACAGATATTTTAAAGAACACGAAAATCACTGTGAGTGTTTTTGCAGAGAATGTGGAGCTGAACTCACATGAACTGGAGACTGCAGGATCACAGGACAAAGTTCCCACTGGTTACGAGTTCATTTTGTAGCAAAAACTGAGCTCACCATTGACTCCATCCTAAGGGAGTCACTTCAGTCTTGAAAGGGGAAGAAAGCTTTACCTCTCTAGGTTCCTACAATTTTATTATAACAAAATGAACATGTGAAAACAGCTGGAAGTGGTAGACAACTCGGTGTTTGTCTCATAAAAAGTGATGTTATGAAGGTAAGCGATTTTAGAAAGGTAGCTTCTGTAGGGTTTCTTTTTCATCAAGGCATAGAAATCAATAATTCTTCTTTTCAAAGATTTTAGTTTGAAGATAGTGGAGCCAGGGATGGGTAAATTTTAATTGAAGCAAATATTAGAGAAAAGTGAAACTGCTATAAAAGTTAAAAGGGAAATATGATCTTTGTCCCCTCTTTTTCTGGAGTTTTTACCTCTGTGGTCACAAGGGAAGTCTATTGTCCTGAAATCGTGCATTACCAGACTGACAGAGACCTTGGTGGGAAGACAATTAACATCCTCTCAGGAGCCCATCACCGAGTGATAATGAGGTGTGAACACATTCCTCAGAAGCCACAGACATGCCAAAAGGGCAATTTAACACCTCTTCAAAAGATAGATGAGGGATGAATTATTCATAATGCGCTGGCCAGACTCTGGGTGAGCAGCCCAGCTTTGAAGGTGGGCTGGAGGGACCCAGCTAGCTCACCTGCAGGCTGTGGGTCCCTGCCCAGGCAAGGTCAAGTCTTTATTGAACACTTTTACGGCAAGGGTGCTGAGAAAATTCTCTCATTTTGACAAATGCCTTATTTCATCTTGGGTTTTTCTTTTTTTGTTTGTATGTGTGTGTGTTATACTTGATATGGTCATCTTTTCCGTAAACACAACCTAACCCTAATCCTCAGCTCTGGCTGTTTGTTACCATGGTGATGGCCATTGTCATGAAGATTGTTCCTGGTTATTCTCTTATTGGGTACTTACGCTATAATGGCAGGTAAGGCACCCTTGAGCTGACTGGGGCTGGCAGTTTGATTTCAAGTTTTCAAGGCTGATAGGTCTTATTTTCAGGGAAACACAGCATCCTTCTCTTTAAAATTTTATTTTAAAGAGAGTAGTAAATGAGAAACAAACAATAACAGCAACCAAAAAAGAACAATAGCAGTGTACCAGCATCACAAACATAAACAAACCAAGAACATTTAAAGTGATACAGAGTTTCAAGACAAAATAATACAAATTAACAGTGGTTGTTATATTACATATCGCTATCCTCAACTACGTTGCTCAGATTACCAGATGTAAGAATGGAAGATTATTCAAACCATTAAAAGTATCCTTCTTTTGACCCCAAAGATTAAAGGCAGCCTCTGCATTGCTGTGTTTCACTTTTCAGGTCTGCCTGCTGCATGCCCTTCCCTCTTGGTTTCCATGTAGAATATGATGCCCCTGATTGAAATGGGAGTTCTTCCTCTCTCAGGCTTGTCTGGGGAAACCATGCCAACTCAAGCCCAAGGAAGAGCCCGTGGCTCTGTGAGGCAGCTGGGCACCGCAGCTTCTCTAACAGCAAACGTGTGCACATCTTTGAGCCAGTTCTCCCGCAGAACGGCACACTTGGACTGACCTGCTCTGAGCCCGTGTTTGTCAGACAACCTTACACAGCTGCAGTGGTTAAGTTCCCACGGCAAGTGGAGATCACTCTGAGATAACTATACGAGACTGTTCATTTCCTTCATAGAGAGCTTTGGGAGAAGCCATTATTTATGAGCTGAATCCTATTCCCTTATCCCTGCCAATCAGTCGTCTTACCCAAGAACGTGCACTTTGTGAGTCTGATAAATAGGCAAGAATGGATATTGAAAGTGCACCAACATCGCAGGGAGAACATTCGTGACATTTCTCTGTCTGAGATCCAACTAGTATAAAGAATTCTAAAATATGCATCTGCAGCCCAGAGGTTAAAATGGATCTTTAAAGGTGGGATTGTGTTTAGAGATGAGCTGCTACTCCAGTTTCTTTGTGCTTAGAATGCAGGACCCCTCCCCTGCCCCGACACCCAGGAGAATTTCAGATCCGTTGGTCCAGGCTTGGTGACATCTGCACAAAATATTTCTTGGCTTTCGTTTCACGCCCTGGGCATAGAAATAGGAGTCCTTCTGTGCACTAGATGGCAAGTGAAGTGTTCTTCCAATTTGACCAAGTTGCACAAAGCCTAGTTTTTTTCCAGTCTTATGGTCTTTTCTTATGGTCTTGGTAGGGGGTAGGTTGCCTGGTAGCTGGGTCCAGACAGCTGGGACTCAGATACAAGGCTGACTGAGCCCCAGCAAACACATCCAGAAACATCCTGTGTTCTGTAGTGTGAAGCAGAAGTGGTACTTTTCTCTTTTGAGATCCTGTTATTATCCTATGCCACATTTAAGTTGAGGAAAATACTCAAACTTTACATTCTCATCAGCGGAGGGGAGAAGAATATAAGGGGGAGCAAGGGGGCCAGAGGAATGGGTGGGGGACTGGCCGGTGTGGTGTGGTGGCTCCCAGGAAGCCCAGGCACCCAGGCGGCAGTGCCTCTGAGCTGCAGGTCCCCACAGCCCCATGCTCAGCCTGGAGCTCCTGGGACTTTTTTCCTCAAGGAACAGTCAGCTTCCTTCCTGTGAAACCTAATTCCATGCTCGGCTTGAGTGAGTGCCTTCCTTGAAATCAACGTATGAGGCTAAGCTCCATTTTTGTTCCTTTCTCATGTGTAATATATTTGTGTATTTTTCTTAGCTACACTAGCATATCCACATAAAGACACCTACAGTTTTAAAGAACACTGTCATTTCAGCAGTAAACTAAGCAGGAGAAATAATAAAACACTGACAGTTCAATAAGAAAATAAATTGCATGAAACTCCCAGATTTCTGAAAAACGAATCTTAAGTGAGATATGCATCTTTGAATTTAGAATAGAGCTGTCATATTAGAGATTTGATAATTTCTCAATTACTTTCTTTGGTATTTTCACAGGTATTACGTGTGCTCCCAGGTTCCCTGGTCACGCTTTGTCCTCTGGTATGATAGACCCTTCAGGTCAGTGCTCATTTTTATGTAGCTAAGAAAACGCCTATCTGTATATGCTTGTTTCTGAAAAAAATGGCTCCTAGATTTCAAGCTTTGAGTGAAGTATTCCTGTTGGTATTTTAAACAATTCTCCTCAATCCTTAGGTTAAAAACAGAGACGCTTGTGGTGAGAGAGAAGGCTGAACGAACATTATAAACTCTGGGGCTCGGGAAGAGATCATCTTTTATAGTATGGCCTCTGTCAACAGACCTGTCATGAGACCATGATGAAACCACAGAAGCAGAATGTTTACACGAAAAGAAAAAGCATCATCAAGAAAATTCCTAAATAAGCCCTTTATCTTCACCTGCTCTCTGGGTACCCGAGATCACAAATTTTGGACGTAACACAACTGTGAGACCCGTTCTCACCGTGCAGCTGTCTGTAGATGGCCCTGCTGCCACGTTGTTTAAGGTAGCAGAGGCCCCATTACTTCCCAGGGGTCTGAAGGCCACTTTGCCTGAAAACACTGACTCCTCACGACCTTCAGATGTCTCACGGTGACTAAAATGGAGAAAAGCTTGGCCTCTGGGTCTTCGTATTCTACCTCTCCGCACTGCGGTCTTCACCCTCAAGTCCGATGCTACTCAGGTCTGAAAAAAATGGCTCCTAGATTACAAGCTTTGAAAGAAGTGTTCCTGTTGGTACTTTAAACAATTCTCCAGTTAAACAATGAACTGCCTGGAATACGGTGAGGACACTGTATGGTGTGGTCACACACACCATAGACACATTGATCGTTGAGACATTGTTTTCTCCCAGACTATGGTTTGGGGTTAGTTCGACTGGCTGCCCATTAGTGCTCGTATTGGTCAAACTCTCCTTGCTGGGACAATGAACTGACAGGCACAACTGGAGGGAGGAAGGGTTTGTTTTAGCCCGGGGCTTTGGAAGTTTCTGTCCCAGAATCAGTGGGCTCTGAAACAGAGAAGGCCTGGCAGAGGAAGGCTGCCCTCCTCCTCACAGCCAGGGAACACAGTGAGTGGCAAGAGCCTAAGAAGAGCAGACCCTGAGCAGACAGCGCCCAGAGGTGGTGCTTCCAGGACCCACTCAGAAGAGCGCTTTGTGAATGTCCTAGGCTTCACTTCAATCAACTTGACAAACAAGATGAACCATCGCAGAGCTGTTACTACCATGCGTTCCGTTTCCTCTAGCCCAGCGTTGTCCTTCTTCAGCAACTCAAGAACTGAAAGTCCTCAGCCCTATCATAAGGCCAGGGCATTTGTGCAAGTAAGGCAGCAGCTATGAGAGCAGCTTAGCAGTGTCTGAGCAAAGCTGACTGCCTGTGAGCTCACCAAGCACAAGACTGGGAGAGCTTACTCAGAATGATGAGGCCAGATAAATAAAACTTCAGGGGCCTCTGGGATGAGTGGGCCAAGTCTGTCTTAAGAAGAAACATTTGGAGCCACGTCCCCTGGCCAGTACAAGTTACCAGACTTTATCCCACCTCAGCAAATCAATAAAAAGCTCCTGCTGCTCTCACTTCTCTGGAAGCAGCAGCTTGGTCACTCCCTAAACCTCCTGCTGGCTCCTTCAGCTGCAGTCCAGTTGGACTGAAGTCTCCCTCCTCCCAAGGAAAGCTCTGCCTGTGTGTACTTGCACTGTTTGGTCCAGGCTTATGTCTACCTTTTCCGGGTCAAAAGGTCCCATGATCTGGTCTTGGGGACTAGATGAACTGTCTGGGACACAGTGAGGAGCAGCATGCACTTTGGTAGATACCCTAGTAGCTCACGTGGCTCCGAAACACACTGCCACACACATTTGTAGAAATGAAAATGGGATGTGTTAGGCAGCAGGAGGACGTGGCGCTTGGAGCTACTGTGTGTTGCTGTATACCACGGGGTTGTCATTTATGGAAATGGGTGAGAAACAACAGGGAGAGGCTGATGCTACTGAGAGAAGGAATTATTACGCACAGTTTGCAAGGGGCCACTGTACACATTACAGGGCACTGTGGGGAAGCCCTAGGTCACAGAGGCGACACTGATGAGGTGATTCATGCAGAGCCTTTGCTGTGTTTTTGGCAGGAAAGGAGAGGCAGGAGCAGAGAAGCATTCTGGGATGAGCACTTCAAGCACCTTGCAGGGTCTTGGTTGCGGGTGGTCTCTAGCACCCTGACCCCAGGCCCAGCTCTGACCTGGACAGAGGTGACACTGGCCTGTTGCCTGAGAATTAAATAAACAGGTGGCCGCACCTTCACTCTGCAGTGGTTGTTTTGCAGAAGAGAGTCTTTTCCTAGTCACAGAGAGTTATTTACTTGTCTACCTGGTAGTGACTTGACCAGGGTAGATCAGCCAGTGGTCCTGTCTTCTCTTTGGTCATTCTCCAAGGACACACTGTGGGCAGTTGCCCCAAACCCATGGTAGATTGTAGTTTGGCCTGGGGGTTCTATGATTGCTTTACTGTTTGAAACAATTTCCTGGAGACAAATAGTTCCAGAGTTATGTCTAGGTAGAGCAGGCTCCTTGACAGATGTGGCCTTTGATGCCAGTGTTTGAGGCACATCTGATCCCAGGAAGTGTTTTCTTAGTCATCTCTTGCCGTGATTTGTCTAGTTCAACTCAGAGTGGCTGATTCCTCCGTGGCCACTGTTTTGGCAGAAGATACTGGCTTCTTCTGAATTGAACCAAGATCTCTGTCAGGTGGGGCCACACCCTTACGTTTGAACTTCCTAAAAAGGCAGTCGCTCAGAGAGATGCACAGGGCCTTCTCTTTTTGTAGACATTCTCTCTGGGAAGATCTGCCCTCCACTCGGAGGAGGCTGGGCCAGGGCTGTCAGCCCATTTCTATTGGATGGAGAGCTCTGTCCTGCTGGGGGCGACCTGCTGGGGAATGGTGGCCTGGCGTCCTCTTAGACTCCTCAATACCATGGCAACATTGCTCTGCTAGTGAACTTTGCCAGAGCTCAGTGTGTCAGCCATGTTTGCGAGAGAGGTGCTCTGAGCAGGAAGTGGATGGAGGATGGATGCTTCACTTTCCCATCTGTGTTCTCCTGGGATGGAACCTCTCAAGTGGGAGAAGACCCAAGAAGAAATGCTCACAGCTGTCTTTCCCTGCAGCCCCCATCTGGTGGCAGAGCTGATGTGAGTCCTCTCTTCAGAGCACAACGTCCATCACCCTGACGTGGAAAGCTGGGTGATGGATGCCCTGAGTGCCACGCAGAATCATTTAGTCCTTCCTGGAGCTTAGCAGATTTTCTTCCATAAATGTGATTCCATAACCTACATGCCCGAGGGTAATATGCAGAGACATTAAATGGTTGGATTTCTAAAATAATTTTCAAAACACAAGATTATTTCTCTAGGAAGATGATCTGCAGAGTTCCTTGCACTATTAATTCAGAAGGGATTCCTCCTTCTATTTTTGCTTTCTTTCTCTTGGGCTCTGTAATTACCTGTCCACTCTCCAAGTCCCATTGCAGCGCACTGTACCGTTCCTCCTGTGCTTATTTGCATAGGGACACAATTCAGGGCTATATGTCATCTTGTTCTACAGTATAAAGTGGCGTGTTTTCAAGTTTTATATGAATTCTATTATTAATCATAAATACACAGGCACATTTAAAAAAACTCAACCCCTTATGTAAGTATCTAAACTTCCAGCTGTTTCTAATACTCCACAGCACTAATAAACAATTTACCATGAAAATAGGGATCAAAGCCTGCCTGGAATACAATAAGCTCTGTGTTTTTATTTGAAAATTTTCCTAGTAGTGAAAATGGAATGCTTGTGATTCTATGGACCACAGGGAGTGAAAAATCCATGTCGATGGCCTCTCAAGAACATGACGAAGGTGCTTCGCATGGACCCTGTGTACGGCGCTGCAGAGCCATGGCTCACCTCTGGGTGTGTAGTCTGTAAAATGCACCCTGCTGCCCCCAAAAGGCTGGTAGAATTCCTCCTCTATAAAGTACACCAGATTTGCTTTTCTATAGTTCCCCAAATATGGTAATACCTATCTTCACAGTCTTTTTAATATCTGAGGAAAAATATTTTTAAAATTTTCAATTGTCTCAGTAATGCTAAGAGTGACCCTAACTTTATGACAATCATCATTACAATTTCCCTGCATATGAGGAGCCTATATATATCTTTGCTCCTGTTCCTACATTTCCGTATCATTTCCAGTTTATTTATGAAGTTGAAAATATGTATAACGTGCACTTTTTTTGATATTACCAAATTTTTCCCCTCGAGGTCAAATAATTTAAGTTTCTTTGTTATACTTATAGTTTTAATTTTAAGTGGTCAATATTTTGCCTTATGAACTGCATATTTGAGATCTTATTTAAGGGGTTCATCATCCAGAGAAGAAAAAGATACTGTTTGACATTTTTTTGCTACTATACTTAGATTTTAACTTGTACAAAAGAATATTTAATTTGTGAGAATCTTGTGTTTGCATATCATATAAGATAGATACACACTTGTACTACAATTTGAAAAGAGCTTTAATTCTAAGATCACTGACTGAACTATTCTGTGAACTTCTCTGTAGATATACAAGTATGTCTGTGTATGTGCATTGACATGTCAGCTGTATGCCACCTTTTTGAGCACAATAGATCTAACACTGAACTGTGTGTTGTGTTCTATTTGACCACTTACATTCTTGGCATCTTTACCAATGTTTCCCATTGCTGTACGCTGTTAGTAGAGCGTAGTGTCATGCAGGCCAAATTTATTTCCTTTGTTCTTGCTTTTCAAAATGTGTGCAGCTTTTTGTAATCTTCTTACCTTTGTATAACACTTGGGGAAATATGCTTAAATCTTCAAACAACTACTGTGGACATTTTGATCAAAACAATATTGAAATAATCAAGTAATATGAACTGTACTAACAATGACATGCTTCTATTCTTCTTTTGCTAGCCATAGAGTTGAATATCTATGAATTTTAATATTCTCTTCTTTAATAGAACTCACAATTTTACTGTAAAAGTCTTTTACTGTGCAGTTAGTTTTGAGATATACTCTTTACAATAACCATTGTTTTGCCTCATGGGATATCTTCTGATATAAATAGCCATTGTTAAATTTTGTAAGCTGATCCTGTGCTCACCACACTTGCTAAATGCCCTTATTGACTCACAGAAATTGCTTTTTGATTCCGTTAAGTGTTGCTAAAGATGATCAGATCACATTCAAATGGAATTTCTCTTCTTCCTTGCTGACCTCTTGCATTTATTATGTTGTTTTGGCCAGGGCCATCAATTCCATTTTAAAAAGTAGCCCTGATGGTAAATACACTTTGATCTTGTTTTCAAAAGGCATGACTGACTCTAAGATGTTTTATCCCAGGCTCTTGTTGTAACATTTTGGTAAGTAACGCTATGCAGTAAGTCTCCTTCTGTTCCTATGCTATTTTATTATAAAATGCACTGATTATATAAGCAATTTTCCTTGTGTCAATTGAGACAGTCATGTAATTTATTAGTTTTTCAATATGTTAAATTTCATTTAGTTTCTGATACTAGAGTTCCTCTTACCTCTTTTGAAAAAAAACTTAATCATCTGTTTTATCACCTACTCTCATTTGAAGATATTCTAAATAAATTAGCAGTTTAAATTAAAATTCAAACGTGAAATTAACCTATGACTTTTTCTTTTTTCTTTTAAAACTCAACATGATTCTAACTAAGATGCCCAGCTACAGGATAAAATGTATAACTAATGATTACCTTTCTGTAACAGGCTGTATTTCACAGGGGTTAATGGGTCTTTGTGAATTTGTAAGTGGTAACCTTTAAGAAGATACTATATGTGCATCACTGTTGTAAATAAAGATTGTTACAAAATTAATTGCTTTGAGATTTTTAAAATACATGCTCAGGTATATTTTTATTATTATGATAAGCTATTTCTTTTGTAGTTCATAGATTTGTAAAGTTTTATATTTGTTTTTTTCTGAATTTCCTGATTTCTTTCTAAATTACTTTCTTAATACTCCACTTTCAAAATTTTTGTTAACTTTTAGCTTTGCTATTTTGTTTCCACTTTTGATCATAAATTCATCCCTTTTTTTGTTTTCCTCTCTCATTTTCTTGGTATTTTTGCTTTGTCCTTTGGGTTTATTACACAGTTTCTTTTCTAGTTTTCATGATGGCCGGCTTGTTCATTTATTTTTCCATTTAATTTTTTATTGCCTGATTCCCTTCCCTGTGGGAATTTGGTGCATGTACATAATGCATACTCATCTCTTCTGATTGCCTTTCTCTCCTCTAAGTCTCCTTATCCCCGTCTCTTGGTCCCTTTCCCTTTTGGAAAAAAAACCTACCTCCCTGTTTCTTATTATGTATCATTTATTTTGCTCTTTCATTTATTTATATTTTTTACTTCTCATATAAGAGGAATCGTATGATATTAAATTTGAATGTCTGATTAACATCATGATCCTAAGCACATCCATTCTCCTCCAAATGATGCCAGTTTATCCATATTGGGCCAAGTAGTGCTCCACTGCATGGGAATAGCACGTTTTCTTTAATCATCCATCTGTTGATGGAGGCCACTTCCATGAGTTAGCTACGGTGAGTGGTGCCGCTGCAAATATGGGTGTGCGTGGACCACAGTGATACGATGTCTCTGAAGCTTTCAGGAAGATACCTAGAAGGGGAGTTGCTGAGTCAACGGAATGTCTACATTTTTTGACAAGTATACATAAAGTTATAGGTTTCCTTTCAAATTCTACTTCAACTCCACATCTTGTGTGCTCTGTGACTGTGTTCCAGTTTTAGGTGTTTGACAAGCTTTCTTATGATGTCTTCCTTACGGCAAGGGTTGCCTAATAGTGTGTAATTTGCTTTTTAGGCTGATGATTTTTAAAGCACCGCTCCCCTGTGAATTTCAGTTTTGAGAGAATATGTTCCAACTGCCGATGATTCGTTAGGGTAAGAGAGATTTTTGACTGCTTCACATGTTATTGTACTTCTTAATGTTCCATACACAGTAAAAAACATAATTGTAGAATAAGACCTTGGATTGTGAGTAACTTGGTCTGCAAGTGTTCTGCCAGACAAGCAAACATTTCTAGTAAATTTTAACTTGGTAACAGAGCAATGTCTCGATATGAGTAGTACATGATGCCAAATAGCACACGATCACAACTGAGGCAGTGATTCTTCTCCCTCTCCTCCACAGGATTGTCTCTCATGAGCAAGAGCTTATGGGGAGAGCTCCTATGCAGAGGAGGAGAAAAGAGCAGAGGAACCCCTCACTTCCCTCCCATCAGATGAGATTAGAGAGATGTGCAAAATGGAAAACTGCAAAGTTTTGTAGAAAAGCTCCCCTAAAAGAAGGCAGTAACAGTGCCAGTGATAAAACTAGTTTAGCACAATGTCACATTGCCATGAAATCCTCAAAAGGAGGGGAAAGTATGTATCTCTGGGTCTGTTTCTTGTTAATGCTGCAGGAAAGGAAAAAGATTCCATCCACCCCAGAGCAGTGATTTTGTAAGTGATCATGAACATTGCCCTGTGGAATAACCCTCCTCTCTCTTGTCTCCCTCATACCAGCCATGAAGGTTTACAAAAGTAAGTGGAGGTTAATTTATTTTTCTTTATATTTCATATTTACTTTACATATTTTGCATTCTATTATAGTATTGTAAACAATTTTATATGAATATTTTTGGGTTGTGGAATAAACCATCTGGGTTTCCATTATTTTTTAAGGGGAAATTTGCTTTGATATGCAAGTGCTTTGGATTACAAGCATGTGAACAGAACAAATTACGCCCACAAACTAAGATTTTACAGTACTTGCTACTAAATTTAAAAGAATATGCATTTATAAATATGTGTGTATACAGATATGTACGTGTACGCATAAGGGTAGATGGACTGATTTCCACAGAAGACTGAAGGATTCAATTTTAGGGTAAACAGAGTTTATTGAATTTAGACTGGTCACTGCACATCCCGGACTAGGAGGTCGGGAAATGACGGTGCTATTCTTGTTTTAACTTTAAGTACTCTTTTGGTTTCCATGGTAACAGAATGGAATGTTACAGCCTTGACTCAGGCGTCCACATGTTGTTTTCCTTGTCCCGTGTGGCCGGATCAGGTTGCCGGTCATGAGCCCAACCGTTATGATATATGCTTCCTGATATCTGTTCTGTTTGTTCCCCTTTTTACACCTGTATATTCCTTCAGGGTTGCAATGTTTAACTAGGGCCAGGGAAGGGATGAAACAACCCAGGCAGGGTCACAGATGATTATCTGGACCCGGGTGCTCTTTATCTTTGGAGAAGCATTCCAGGTTAAAGTTAACTGCAAAGTTAACTTGTTACATCCCCTCTGAGATGTTTCTCAAGGCACATTTTGAGGCTTGTACTAAAAACTATTCTACCTTAAAAATGGTATGCTAAGAGTCACCATCCCCTACATACAGAACTACATATATACACGTAGTCAAACACACATATGCAATTAAATCTTACACACTTGTTTATTTTTATCTCTTTATCTGGCTGTTTCATCCACATCGTGGCGAATACTTTGGGAGCTTGTATGTGCCATCTCCAGTCTACCTCTACTCCCTCCTCTAGAAGACCCAGGTGATTCCCTGCTCTTCCTCCTCCTGCCTTATTCCCACCTTTGCCCTTCTGTGCCTGTGTTTATGTTTTGCCCTCTCGAAAACTAATCCTCTTCCATCAAGCAGTTTAGTGCCATTTTTAAAATATCTGTCAGAATTTTATGCTTCCCTGACCTAATATTAATGCCAACCACTTTGTAAACAGCTCTAATAGTTGATTATTTTGTTTTATTTTTATGAATTTAGAAACTTCTTTAGGAACGATTTTCTATGACCAATATAAATATGTTTCTGCATTCTTCCCAATATAACCATAAATTTTAATTCTCTTAAAACCAGATCAACTTGTACACATACTGCACATATGCACAGACATACACCTCCCCGACAGTTAGCATCTTTTCTTTATTTTCTTCCACCTTATCTAAAAAGAAGTTCTTCCAAAATTCTCTTTGTTGTTTGTCCCTGTTACAAAGTCAGCTGACAACTTCTGCTTTCGGTGGTGTTTAGGAGACATTTAGACTTCACTTCAGAGTTAGCACTCTTTACTGCTCTGTTTTAAGGCAAGCATTGTCCTGGCATCGTAGGATAATGATGTAGATAACTGACGTAGATTTTCCCTATGTCATCCCTGGGTGACTCTTCCTTCCCAGTGAAAAGGGTGGAGGTGCCTCTGGTGTCAAGCACAGCGTGCGATGCCGCTGGGAATTCGTGCAGCACTACCTGATGGCGTGGGGCCTGTCCAGCCCAGGCCACATCTCTCTTCCAGCAGAACCTAGACGTTTTCACATGAAGGCTTCGTGAGTTTCCACAAGAATGTCTGCTTTCTCCTTCCTTGCTCGTGCCCCCAGTCTGCTGTGCCCTTCCAGGCTTCTGTTGGGCTGGGCATTTCACACACAGAAGGGACTGTCACATAAAGCTCTCCACACCCCACACTCACACAGAGCTCTCCACACCCCACACAGGCACACGTGCAAAGCAGAGGTGATGCAGGAGTTCCTGGCTGTGCCAAGGCCTGGACCCCCATGGTGGGGAGCATCTGCCATGGAACAGGGAGAGGGAGGTTTTCGTGTTGGTGCTGAGCACAGCTTTTCTTTCAGGAGTGCAGGTCACGATGCATTTCATCCTGTTGGTTTCTGTGACGTTGAGGCAAAATATCCCCTGCGTCCTCTTGTGAGTGTCAGTCAGTATCTGCGTTCAGGCCATGTTAACTCTGTTATGCATCACGTGTGCATTTTACTGGAGGGGGGCACACTGGCATTTTCATCTCTGAGAAACGAAAATTGAAATGTAGATGGCATCATTCTATACACAGTTTGAGGGGAAATTTCATTCTGAAGACAGGTTTAGATGGAAAACACAGGGTGCTGCTTTCTACAGTAACTGAGCCCCTACGAGACCAACCAAGTTGGAAACGTGACCTGCGTGGCAGAAACTGCATCTCTGATGCTCCACAGAGAGTGGTGCATGGCAAAGTGGACGGTGAGGTGCAGGAGGCTGCACATCTGCTCCAGAAGCAGGCGGGCCTGCAGCAGCCACCTCCTGAGAGGGCGGCCACCTGGCCATGGCAAGGCGCATCTCAGGATGTGAGCCCCTGCAAGTGTGCTAGGAACACCTCATCCCACCCGCTCTGCTCCTTCTGCGTTTCTCTCCACTTCCCAGCTTTCTGTACTCTAAACAGTGCTATGTCCTGATGTACAGCGTGAGGCAAAGCAGACATGAAAGACATAATATTGAAAGACTTAGCCGGGGACCTGAGCAAGCAGAAATCTCAGTGCAAGGGGCACTTTCTTCTGCATGAGGCATCAGTGCTGCACTAATTGTCACAAGCTACTAAGGATTTTCACTTAAGCTAAAAGAAAGAGAGTTGCACACTCTCCCTGCCTCACAGCGGTCATTGCTCCTGTGTGGAAGTGCCCCAGATGTATCTGATGTCGTCAGATGGTCTAAGGGTTGGGCAGGAGGTAGCACCTCACTTCAGTGCTGAAGGCAGGGACAGCAAGACCCCTAACTGAGGAGCGGAAGGGAAGCATTGGACTCTAGAGTTGACTTTAGCAAGTGGAAAAAACCCAGGCAAGCACTGGGAACCAAGTAAGCTCCCGCAGGGAATCCCACTGGTCACGCGGATGGGTATTTGTATCATTACAAGAGTGACTTATCTAAAAGAGTTGGGAAAAAAGTGAAATTGAGCAGAGAGGAGGAAGAGAGAGTGGCTTGGTCTCTCACCATCTGGGAAAACACACACGCATACCCTTCGGCAGTCTTTAAGTAAGAATCAATTTAGAGCTTCCTTTCAAGTTTTAACTTGAGGACGATTCCATAAAAGCTTTATTTAAAATCAGAATATCTGCTGAGATCAATTTTTGACAATTATATACCTTTTCAAAACAAGGACTCAGGGTTGTTTTTCACTGTAGTCCACTGCACGGAAGACTTATTATTCTAAATAGCAATGCAGCAATAATAACTGAGCGGATGCCGCTACGTGCTCTTAGGAACAAACAGTGTGTAGCAGGAAAAGAACTGAGGAGACTGATGTTTTGGTTTATTTTATTTTATTTCATACTTTGCCAGGATAATCTTAATATCCTTTTATTATTTATTGCTGTCTTAAATTTTTTTAAATGGCACTGGTGAGACTGTAATTATATTGAAAATGTGAAATATATCGCATGGCTCCCAGAAGGCCCAGGGATTAAGATTTCTTTATGCCTATGTGCACTCAAGGGAACTTCTGCTTGCATTCCTGTTGGGAGCTGAGAGAATCCATTGCCACCCCATTTTGCAGCTGTTTCTCTTCTGTCCTGACTGTGGCCGGGCCTTTCTATCTGTTCCTCTCTAGGATCTGAAACAAACGATAAATAAAAATTCGGAGATAAAGCTGATGATCTGACATGTTGTTCTTAATTTTAATTTTGTGCAGACTACTATGTTATATTTCTCCATGTTAAAAGCAAGTATGAGTTTATATGTGTGCTGCATTTTAGTACAGCTGTTTTGCACTTGACGTAGAACCCCATTATGACCTATGAGATACCACTCTCATAAAACATGAATCAAATTATGAGTGTATTGAAAAGAGCTTCTGTTCCGTGTGCAGTGGATTGTATCCAGTGCACCAGCGCTCTGTGTGCCCAAGTGGCTGAACTCAGCTTCCCCACAAATGTCCTCCACACGTGGAAAGGGAGGGTGGATGAGCACACACTGCACAGGGACAGCCAAGACTCCTGTGTTCTCCAGGAGACCCATCGCTGGACAGCCTGCGCCATGGCCGTGCTGGCCTCGATTCCCCTCTAAAACACAGGAGCTGTGTCAGACGGTCGTCAAGTTCTGTCCTCGCTCGATATTTCTGAGCTTCTCCTTAACACTTCCTGACCCCCCAGTTAACCACAGGGAACAAGGCGTTGTGTGCTGGTGTCCCCAGGTCCTACTGAGGAACCCAATGCACCGGAGATCGCCTTCACTGATGTAAGAGGACAGAGATGAGGTGGGGAAGGCTGATCCGTGCCCGAGGTCAGATCAAACCAAGGATGACGGAGGTTCTACCTCATTAGCTGTGTTTGACTCTCCTGCTTTGCTGCACCTGCAGCTGTGCTGTGGGGCGAATCAATAGGAAGTGTCCTTGCGTGGTGTTAGGATGGGTTTAACTGCCTGTGCTGCTTTTGTGATGTGAATTCCAAGAGCACAGGTGGAGAAGAAATCAGGAAAACGGGGGTTATCAAGTTTTCTTTTTATTTAATGAAAGATAAAACATTTTAGTCAAAGAATAAGATGATACCAATAGCGGTTACACTGCATATCATTATCTTCAAAATAGTCACTCCGTACAAGACATAAACCAGAGAGATTCTTATAGAAAAGAAAAAAGAAAAAAAACAGATAAAACACAGACTTTGTTTTCAATGAACCCAGATAAACTTTTTGTATAAATGAAACAAATTAGCATATATATTGAAATAGTTTTATTTTAACAAGAAGAGTTCAGTACCCTAAGTGTACATCTATTCATTTATTTACATACAGGATTATTATAAACAAGAGAATGAGTAAATGTAACCACCACCCAGAGTTATTATAACACAATATATAAGGGACTAGGTTAAGTCTCACAAACTACACAATAAATTCAAGACATTACGCACTAGCAGAGGCCTTGAAAGCCAAGACTGGTGGTGATTGCTCTGAACAGGGGCTTGTTGCATCTGTCTGTGACAGCGAGAAGGCTGCACGCAGAACCAAGATTTAGACAATGAAGAAAACAGCTGACACCAATTCTGTCACTCTACATACTGTGCATGTGTTAGTCTCAGTCTCACCAAATGGACTAACTTCTCTAACCTCAGCTGCAAAATGAGACTACTGTGATTCACGCTAGACCCCAATCCCTGACCATTAGCACTCTCTGCCCCTTCCTATACAGGAGGTCATGAGTGGACACAGAAGGGACATGACTAAGAGCTGGAAAAATTTCACCTGGGGCCACTTTTGGTGTCCACACATTCTGGACGTATTCTGCGTCCTGCAGAGCACACTGAGTTTAAAATCTCAATAATCTTCTTACTAAACACACAGACACACATGCAGACATGCACACATGCACTATTCTTCTTTTGCCATTAATACAGTTTCATAAACAACTCACTGATAATTCAAGAATTCTCTGGAGAAGTTCACCAGTGTCTTGAGTTTTTTAGAAAAATTGATCATTTGAAGTAAACTTGATTCAAACCTCTGCTCTACAGTCACAAGTCCGCATTTTTCCATGGGATTTCAAATGAGAGAGGATTTGGAAGGAAAGAGCATTTGGTTGCACAGGCTCTGTTCATTTATTCTGCTGGTCACAGTGCGTCAGGGATTTTCCGGGGTGTTTCAGTAAATTCATAGCTCCTGCAGTGTAGATGCCAGGCTGACCTAGGATTGGACGCTGATGGCTCAGCTGCCACTCAGGAACCGAGATATATTTTTGTTAACTAATCTTTGGAGTTCAAAGATGGACATTTTTAAACTGCCCTGGACTAGTCCAGAAATATGGACGGTATGCTTTACTATGTGACTCTTGTGAAAATAAATCTTCTGCTACTGAAAGTGGATGGCCCTCCCCAGAGCTCCCGGGCAAGGTGGAATTCGGAATCAAGGATTTGATGGATTCCCTTTGCATCTGGGCGGAATCAGATGGAGCAGTTGCCATCAATCCATTAGAGGTCAATGCCAGGTGCAGGATGTCCTGTCATGCGCTGAAGTGGGAGAAAAGTCTAAAAAAAAAATAGATAAGGAAATGAAATGCATGCATTTCAATAGTTTTATCTCTACAAAAGAACAATTTAAGCTAGTCATCATAGCTAAATGTGCTTTTAGCATTTCAATTCAAAAGGCGTGGACTAGCTAAATAATTTAAGCTGAATTTGATTTTTCCATTCTCTTCCCGTGCACTATTGGGTATCTCCTGCTGTCCATCCTGACTAGTCAGATAACAAAGCTCAAGGTCTAAATAAAAATCCGGTCTTCGGGTTTTTCACCTCAATACAAATAGTGCCCGATTATCCTGGGCCTGCAGCAGAGTGAGGTGGATCTGAGCAATGAAGAGGCACCTTCTGGTCCAGGTGTGCGGGAACTGAGGGGGGATGACCCATGGGGTCTCTCAGGGTGGGCTTTGTGAGCACTCAGGCTCTGGCAAGACAAGAAATGACAGAGGAGGACACAGTCAGTTCTGGAGTAATCAGGATTGAAGGGCAATTTTGAAGAGCTGACTATGGCAGAAACTGTCCAATGTTTTATGGCTTTCCTTAGGCAAATGGAGCCAATTTTGACATAAAACATCAGTGAAGCATTGGAATACAGAGCAGTCAGGAGGGGTAGGCGAGGCAGGGTGAGACAAAATTCATCCAAAGCATACGCACTGCTTGTCCGCTAGAAGAGAAGGGGGCTTGAAGCCTGTTGGCTCCCCAGTTTCCACCTCACAAGTTTCTCACCAGAATTTAACTGGCCTCATCCGTCTGCAGTTACTTGTTTTGTGCTCATGGTTGTCCTTGAGAGTGTGCAGGGCTGATCTTGTTTTCGTCTATGGATATCTTTGCCAGATCACATCATAGAGCTTACAAGGTTGTCTCTAGTATTCATGTTTATGTTTCCCTGATTGGCTGAAACCAGAATCTGAATCATAACATGGAAATGGTGTTTCAAGCCAACTGTTTGCCTGGATGGTTAATCATGTTAATCAGTTCTTTTTTTTTTTTTTTTTTAACACAGGATACCTAACAGATTAGAATGGTAAAGGTAAATTCATCTCCTCCTATCTATCTGAGCATACTACTATGCCACAGTAATGCTCTCTGTTTAATATTCAATATAAAGAAAATATTGGTACTTTTTATATTTATCCAAAACATACCCTTTGCAAAGTACATTGGTTATATTAAAAAAATGAGAATCAAAAAATATGTAACTGTTTTTGTGTATCTTACTATTTGCCCAAATCATTTAAAATGCTCAAGAATTATATTGGTAGGCACTACAACTTTAATATGTACTTAAAATTTATACTTTCTAGCATTTTAATAGTGTTCATTGTGTCAGTGAGTCATAGTTATCACAGTTAATGAATGAATGATAAATGAATTAATGAATTAATAAACATTATCTGATACCTTAGGTTTTTCAAAATAAAATTGGTAAAAATCAGAATGAGACTATTATAAGAAATGTTAGTAATCCATACTGAAAACTCTGTTCATGGTAGTTACTCAAAAGAGGAGCAGTCTATTTGGCTTATAGTTTCAGAGAGTTCATTCATGGTTGGTGGACTTGAAAGCACACACTGATGGTGGAAAGATGTGGAAGAGGATGACTACTCAGCACATGGCAGCCAGAAGAGGAGAGAAGTGAGGAGCTGATGACAAGAACACACACACCCCTGTTGGCCACATGACAGGGAGCCACTCCCTTCAAACAGGCCTTACCTCTTGCCAGCGTATTAAATTATGAACTCATTAATGAGTTAATCCACTGATGACTATAGTGCCATCATGATCCAATCACCTTCCAAAAGCTCCACCACCTCACCTGTGAGATTTTGGGGGACGCTTTAAATCTAAACCATAGCAGCCCCCAACCCCAATCCTCCTATGAGGTAGACAGTATAATAGCAGTAGGAAGGCGATGACTAGATTAGAAAAGACCACAGCGATGGACTGACTTTTAAACTTAATCTCTCTTTCAACTTCTCTTTATTATATTTTTCATTTCTTTTTTACTCTTTCTCTTTGCTTATTCTCTTTTTGAAAATTCCCTTTCTCAGAAACTCAGGGATTGTGATATATTTCACTGGCATATAGGTAAGCCAAAGGCATATTTCTTATTTTCTCTGAATAACCTAGCAGCTATATTCATCAAAGTCACACATCCTTTTGTAATATCTATAGTTTATCATAGACCATTAATCAGAGAGCATTGGGATTTAGAAGGACTAAGGTTATTGCATTTAGGAAGAATAAGGTTATATGACTCATACTGTCCAATTAAAGTATAGTCAAATTACCAGAAATTTCATAAAGCTAAATCTCAATCTGTAATTGATAATATGTGTGTACAGAATAGGCTTAGGTGCAATCCAGAGGAATCTGATAGCATGTGGAAAAAGACATTTTTTAGTTAGAGAAAGTACTGGGGACACACAATGATTTATTTATTGTTCGTTAGGATTTCTTAAGTCTCATTATACAGCCCGGACAGGCCTTGAGTTTATGATCCTCCTGCCTCAGCCTCCCAAATGCTGGGATTAAAGGCATGTGTCAGATTACATGTGGACAAGTATAGTTCTTTAATTATTCTTTCAGTGTATTGCCTCAGGCCTGATCAAGCCATGTGATTGTTTAGTTCTGGAGGGTGTCTAGCATTAGTGGGAAGGATAAGATTGCAAAACCTGTGTCCTTGTGGAAAGCCACAAGGTCAACACTAAATGCTTTACTGAGACATGCCTGAAGGAATGATAACATGATGGCTTACCTAGTCAAATCTCATACTTATGATAATTGAGCTGTATTATTCTTGCTAAAACGTTTGGTATCCCCCCATTTGTACTAGCTACTCCTTTGTTCTCGCTCAATAAAAGGTGACTGAGATTGGTAATCGAGGCTGCAGTCCAAGAGGCTGTAAACTCCCTCATTCCAGAATTATGCCTCTCTTATTTTTTTTTTTTTCTCTTGCTTTTCTTTTCATCCACAGGTACCTTTTTCTTGGGACCTGTCACCACTGGACAGAAATGGAATCTACATCCGACAATGGCAGCCATCTTAGATTTAACAGCCATTTTGTTTTTTTGCCAGAGGAATCTGATGGCAACCATCTTAGATGTAACAGCCATTTTGTCTTTTTGCATACCAGGTGAACCTGGGGTGCATTCCAAACTATAAGATAAAGTTATTAAGACACTTAGATGAACAAGTGTGTGTGCTAGCCACTGACATCCAATCTGCTCCCTAATTATGTAATTATAAACCAATAGTTTGTGAGAAAGCCCAGGTACATAGCTTAGGATGAGGTGATTCTTCAGTCTTATGATGGCCCCAGACAGGCTTTCATCTGTGAAACTCTGATAAATTGCTCTCTCTGTGCAATCCTGGATTTGTCTGCCTCTTTCTTCATCTTTTGGCAGTGTCCAAACATGGCAGATGGTTCTCCTATACTTTTCTTTTTCCAAAACATGATCACAAATGCATCACAGTTTAGTTTATTATAATTTGCCAGTACTCAGGTAGTGGAGCTTATTCCCCCAGGTGCATAAATGGATGCTGTTAGACCTCATGACTGTAATGTGAGACTGGCTTCTGAGTTCAAGATGAAGGCACAGATATGTGAGTCTTCATGGATGATAGAAATCACTCATTTGTGTTTACCTAGCAAGTGAGTACTAGCTGAAGAAACAGATGTCCCAGCAATGGGTTTGCAGCAATCCAACATCTAAGGAATTCTAAAGAACCCAAATACAGACCAAGGAGAAGTGGAAAGTGGGGAAGTAGTCAATGCTTAGTCTGTTTAACAGCGCACTCTATCCACCAGGACAAATAGAAGGTGCTGAGGGGTAATCAACTGTGAGAGGGGAACCCTGGTGAAGATCAGCAGGAAGAGGCCTGGGGGTGAGCACAGCCTTTGCCATGTGGGGCCCATGGTGGCCTGGTGATCTGGGTGGGACAGGGGATGGGCAGAAGCTGGCAAGGGTAAATGCAAATCAGGTGGAGCTTGTGGGTGAGAGGAATTTGAGACCTCAGGCATAGACGGGTTTCCTAAGATTTTCCACTATAGCAGGATGAATGAAGGAAGACAAAGAACAAAAGCATAGATTTTATGGTTAAATGAAATATTGGTTAAGAGAGCGGGGATTACTGCATGTTGGCTTCCTGATGGAAATGACCTGCTAAGAGGGGGAAATGATGATCCAAGAGATAAGGAAATTGAAGAGTGAATTACTTGAGGAGCAAGAGAGGATCTTATCCAGAGCACAAATGGAGATATTGACTTTCCCTACCATTTACAGAGTGATACACCTGACCCCAGGGGTTTGAGGTGCTTAACATGAGTGAGTTCCCAAGAAAACAATCCACCTCTGTTATTTGCAGAGATTATATATAGATTCTGTAGTGAAATACTTCTAAAGGTGATTATGGGTTCTATTGTCTAATTTGTCTTTGTTCTTAAATGGTTCAGGACCCCTACGATGAGCATAATGTAGTATGCATTATGCAGAATACACTGATGAGTTCTTTTTTTCTCTTTAAGTTATCTTACTAATAAATCATAGGCATTATTTTGCCTTCATGGATTCAGGAAATTTTCCATGGTATGAAATGCATTCATTAGCGGAGTTAGGAGTAGAAGCCACATCGTCCTTAGAGTACAGCAATTTCAATATAAAGAATTACTCATTACTTCCTGAGGACTAGATGCCAGGAGGAGATGAGGCAGAATGCAGAAAGATCACACAAAGCCAGCTGAGAAAGGCACTTCCCCAGTGCTGGGCTGGATCCTGAGTGGGAAGGGTGTGTGCGGTCTGCATTCTGCAAGGCGGGAAGGTGAGCATGTCCACTTACACTGGTTCACACATCCCTGATGTGTCCCCGAAACACTCTGACCCAACAGGCAGAATTGCTAAACTAGATGCCATTCTAGAGCTCAGGCAGGCTGAGGCTGGTTGAATTGGAATAACAGGCTGGCATAGGCCAGGGGAAAACTCTCTACCAAGGCAATACAGGCTGGCTTTGGAAAGTAGTGTGCCCAAGCAGTCAAGCTTGCTTTTTCAGAGAAGGTTTACAGCATGGGTGGGCTGGGATGGCCAGAAGGGATCTGGAAGCCACTGTGTGCTCTGACAGCAGAGCAGCACACAGGTACCCACCAACTGGGGGAAGCCTCCTGCCTCTGTCTCCCACGTCAGTATCCACCATCCACCAAGACAAATGCTCATTGCCTGTGACTCCAGCCCAGACTCTAGGGTGTCCACCAAGACCTAGAGATACTCAAGCATCTGACACCTCGGCACTGGCACTCGATTTATTTTTATTTACCTTCTTGATGTTGTCTTTTTCCTAACATCCAGTGTGGGAGATGAGGCTTATCAGGTTGATCCTAAACTTTTCAGTTGAGTAAATATTCTTGAAAGTTTTCAAAGCTGAGGTATTTTACTATATTTCCAGTAAAGAATTCTTTCCATAATGATTTTATTGAACATAAATTACTTGTTTAAGCAAGTCCTCTGTGGAAAACAAACAAATGAACAGCAGCAACAACAACAAAAAACAATATAAACTAGTTAGGAAGAGAATGTATGAAATACATGTTATCAACTCTATTGTAGACAAATCATTCTGATGATAACAGGACCTTGAGATCATGGTCAATAATGGCATCTTTTAAATAATTATTTCCTAGAAACTGAAAGATGTACAGTATGTTCACTTCTGGTTCAGTTAAGGTTTTATTTCATGTCTTAAGAATGGAACACAATATATTAACTTTTGATATATTGCATATATTTTCTCCATTTCCCAGACTTCCAAGCTCAGAAGAAGCACAGAACTGAGATGAAGAAGTTGAATAGGAAGAAAGAAAGAGTTAAAGGATAGGATATATTTTAGACAAAATAGGACAGAAAGTTTCATAGAAATATATTATTTCATGTGAATTGTGAAAACTCAGCAAGATAAAGACAAATTTCTGAGTCTGCCTATACTATTGCAATTTTTTTGTGCATGGAAACACATTTATTATACAAAATCCAAAAATACAAAGCCAAAACCATTCATGTGTATTGAGCTATATAATATGGCAGCAGTGAAAAAGATTATTTGCATACAGGTTAGAATAAACTCCTCTGAAGATATGCATTCTGTCACAGAATTCCAAGCATGTAGTAGCAGCAGGTTCTGCTCCTGGCTCTGATATTTCACTTGTTAAAAGAGGTGAGAGGGAGCGAGGCACATGTACAGGGTGTGCAGATCACAGCCTTCGCACTGGTGCACTGCGGCCATTCTGAAATTCCACTCTGCCTGTAGCATTCTACCACTGCTGTTGTTCCTTTGCTATGCACCGCCACATCAATTTTGTTGCTTAAAATGCCCTGAGAAGTATACTTTCACTTTTTAAACAACTTCAGCATCAAGACTTTCTAACTCCAGTTTCAATTTTGAAACATCTGCCCAAGTTTGCTAAGTCCTGCAACAATACTTGAACAGCTCTAAGCTTTTACTTTTTCAGAGTTCTCAGACTCTCCCTGGGGGCCACTCAGAACTCTTCTGTAATTACTTTTTGCTATCAAGGGACCTATAACAGCCAAAGACATAGTTGCTTATTCCAGGCGTTGTTTGGGTGGGTTGGCATGCTTTGTGGTGTTAAAAATATTCTCCCTCTCTTTGCAGAGAAAAATAGTTGGCTGACACAAGCAGTTAGTCACAATGATTTTCTGGAGAATTTTTAGAGTTCCAGAATTTTATCCTGCATTTGATTACCACTAACTGGAGAAATCGGGACAGGCTGCTTCGCTGGCCTTTCCATTTCGCTGGCCCCTCCCTTCAACCCGATGTCATTAACTGGGTGAGAGGTTGTGCTATTCTATACTCAGCATGAGGTGGATATATGAATTTTACGGAATAAAAACAAAAATCCCAAAGATTGAATCAGGTGTTGGTAATAAGTTCAAAATTCTATTTTTGTTGTGGAAGTGAAAAGATATATACCTAAACTTTTTTGTCCTGTTGGGTCAGAATATGCTTTTGCAAAAAGAGTTTGACTCTGATGCTTCTTTGAAAAATGTAGAATGATACTAACCTACACAATAAAAGTATTTTCTCTGAAGCCAGAAATAAAATGTACAAAACTATTTCATCAAAATATCTGCCAAATAAAAACTGAACTTCTTGATTTAAAACATGCATTTCTTTGATGGACTCGATGTTTTTAACTCTTCTTTTGAAATAACCCGAGACTTACAGAAAATAATCAAAAGCAATTCGGAGTTCACGTACAGGTTTAACCTAGCGTTGATAATGTCAAACATTTTAAATGGCCATAGAACCATGATTAAAAAACAAGTGTTTGATATTTGAATTTGATAGTTGATATTGTTACAGTTTATTCAAATTTCACTCCTTTTCCCTCTCGTCTACTTTTTCTGCTCGAGGATCCAGGTTAAGAACCCACAGGACACATCGTAAAATGCCTTACCCTCCTCAATCTCCTCGAGTAGGTGACGCTTACTTCTCTCTTCTCTCTCTCTCCCACTCCCACCTTTGGCTCCCCTCATTTGTGGGCAGCTGTGTTGGGGCTGGAGGGTCTTCTACGGCTCCTATGTTTTGAGGACGGTTGGTCGTTTATCCTGTGGAATGCCTCTTAGTTTAGCTTCGCGTGGTGCTTACTGACGCCAGCTAGTGTGCGCTGTTGTCCAGAGACTCATGACAGAGGCTTGTCTTTCCTGCGGTACCATCTCGAGGTGAAGCATGTGACTGGCTGCTGCTGTGCCTGGGTTGAGGTGCTGCTTTATTCTTTCTCTTGGGAGAAATATCTGTAGAGTCTACAGATACATTGGCGGTCTTCAGATGCGTGCCTTGTGATGCTAGCACCGAGCAGTGCATTTCCTTCGCAGTAATTATTACTATGTTTCAAGGGTATTTTCCATTTGTCTAACACTTGACAAACGTGATCTTTTTATTTATTTTTTAGGGATGCATGTTTATTTATTTTATTTCTGGATGAAGTCCAATATTTCTGCTATTTAATATGCTACTCAGTTTTTTTCCAGTGTTGAGTATTTGAAGCTTTCTCCAACATTTACCATGATTTGTTTGGTACCAGATATCCAGCTCTGGACCTTGCACTTGCCAGACAGGCACTGTGCCATTGAGCTATATCCCAGGCCCTCACGCTGATTTTCTTCCCACTTACTTCCACTTTTCCAGCCAATTCCTGACTGTGTGGTATTATAAGATATTCCACATTCATCTTTGCCACAAGTGATTCATTAGAAGCTCTTTCCTGATGCTGTGCTGTGATTGTATTTGATGTTGATTCTGTAAATATCCTGAACATACATTTACACATAAAATTTGAAATGAAAGTTAAATTGCTGTTAAAGTTTTCTCCTCTGTAAACTTCATAACAACTAGAATACTAGAAACTTATTTTGCCCTGCCAATAACTGTGAGACTGCTATTAAAGTTATCTGTCTTGATAATAACTTTAAGATTATTATTAAATTTAGCCTAAGGCTATGAATGTATTTAGACAGACAACCCAAGGAATAAAACTTCCGTGGCCTACCTAGCAAGCAGTGAACAAAAGAAAGTTACTAATTTTCCCAGGTTCCAAGATTAGAAAATTGGCAAAGATGATGAAATTAGTCATTTACCCACTCATTCACACAAGTGACTGGGGCACACAGAGAAGAAGAAAAAGGTCTCTGATCTCAGGAAAATGGAGCCATAATGCAGAACATACCAACTGGATTTTCATAAAATGAAACTGCAAGCTCTAAGGGTTAGCGATTACAACTAGAAGAGGGAACTCAGCACTGATGTCATTTATAGTCACATAAACATAATATACTTTGAGCTCCGGCACTAAGGGTCAGAGTGGTGTGGGGGCTGCGGGGCGGAGGGAGTGGGAGCCGGTTAGGTGGTGCACAGCCCAGCTTCATGACAGAAAGAGATCCGGTGACAGACAGTTGTGAAGGTTGTACAACACATGCAACACTGCAGAAGTGTACATTTAAAATCAATCAGGCAAACAATTTCATTTAAGGTGTTTTTTCTTACTTCATCAATAAGAAAAAAATGGAAATATTTATGAATCAAAGTATTTCAAAGTGTTGTACACTATAAATTATAAAATATTACTGAGAAAGATCAGAAGGAACCTAGTAAACCCAGAGACACATCACGTTCATGGGTCAGAAGACTGATAATAGCTGCAAAATCAATGTTTATAACCTGTTCTCTAAAACAATGTAATCTCAACCAAACTGTCAAGTTTGTGGAATATTGGAAAACTGACTTTTAAAATTGATATGGAAATGCAAAAGACCTAGAATATCCAGAATATCTTTGAAAAAGGAACAGAATGGGATTGTGGCCAGAAGGAGACTGAATGCCCCTCCCACCCCCAACTGAATAGCCTCTTGACTCTTGTTGTAGTCAGGGTTTGCAAGGTTTGATTTAATACGGGACACATCATTTGTAGGATTATTTTATAACAATCATCCGAAGAGTCAAGTGCAAGAGATCTGTCCATGCACTAGAGACCCAGGAGTCCAGCTGAGGGCCTGGAGCCCAGAGCAAAGTCCTGCACAAGTCCATCTGCAGGCCTAGAGCCCATGACGATGACTTATGTAAATCTGTGTCAAAGATCTGCACTGGGAAGGCCCAAAGGCCAGTGGTGGAAGCTAGAAAGTCTGTGCCAGAGGGATGAAGAACCTGTGCCAGCAGCTGAGAGATCTACACTGGAGACAAGAAGGGATGCCCCAGGTAAGGACCAGAGCTCCCCCAAAGAAAGCCACAGCCATTCTCAGCAATAGAAAGGACCAAAGCTCTTCCGATGATGAAAACAACTGAGTTCGGGAAAGCCAGCACAGCAGACTTCGGGAGAATCAACAGCACGCCATCTTTCCCTCAAGTTCTCCTTTTGTGCTGTTGGCGGCAATCCTCAGGTGGGCCTTCCACAGCCAGCACCATACTTGCTCAGTTCAACTGGTTGTTATAAGCTGACCAGTAGTTAATGTACCATAATTACAGACACACATACACACACACACACACACACACACACACACACACACACACCAAGCAAACAACTGCAGGACTGTCAGTGAGAAGTCCATGTAGATTTATTGAGTAGATTCAAAGAAGTGC
>NW_004955403.1:55135756-55159446 GCF_000276665.1 Chinchilla lanigera
TAAATAGTGTTTAATCTCTACTTTGATTTCATCTGTGACCCATTGGTTGTTCAGGAGGATGTTATTTAATTTCCAACTGTTTATGGAGTTGTTGTGTTTTCTTTTGTCATTAATTTCCAATTTAATTGCACTATTACCTGATAATATACATGGGATAATTTCAAGTCCTTTGCATTTACTTAAACATGTTCTATGTACTAGTACTTGATCTATTTTAGAGAACATCCCATATGCAACTGAGAAGAATGTGTATTTTGATGCTGTTGGATGGAACACTCTGTAAAGGTCTACTAAGACCATATGTTCACAAGGTTGGTTAAGTTCTATTATTTCTTTCCCAGTTTTTTGTCTAGTTGATCTATCTCTTTGTGACAATGGTATATTAAAGTCCTCTGTTATGATTGTGTTACTACTTATTTCATTTTTCATGTCTGTTAAATTTGTTTTATATAAGTTGGTGGTGCTATATTTGGTGCATAGATGTTTATGATTGTTATCCCTTCCTCTTGAAGCTTCCCCCTCACAAGTATGTAGTGACCTTCTTTATCTTTTTTTTATTGTTATTGGATTAAAGTTCACGTGTTTTGCAAACAGGATAGCTACAGCCACTTTTTTCTGGGTTCCTGTTACATGAAGTATCGTTTTCCATCCTTTAATTTTCAGTCTATGAATTTCCTTTTGAGTTAAATGTGTTTCTTGTATACAGCATACAGTTGGATTTTGTTTCCTGATCCACTCTGCTAGTCTGTTTCTTTTGGTTGGGGCACTGACAACATTTACATTGATGGTTATAACTGATATGTACTGGCTTATCTTAGTCATGATATTTTCCTGCTGTTGGATCCTCTTTTTCCCTCTGTTTAATGGCTTGCTCTGCTTGGTGGTTCCTTTCTGTTGTTGTTCTTGAAGTTGCGGTGTGTTTTACTTCTTTCTAGAATATCTTTTAACACTCTTTGTGGAATTGGTTTGGCACTCATTAAGTTTTTCAGTTGTTCTTTATCATGAAAATATTTTATTTCTCCATTAAATTTGAAAGATAGTTTTGCAGGGTCCATCAATCTGGGTTGGAAGATGTTTTGTTTCAGTACTTGAAATACTTCACTTCAAGCTCTTCTTGCCTTGATATTTTGTATTGAGAAGTCTGCTGTGATCCTGACAGGTTTTCCTTTATAGGTGATCTGTTTCTTTTCTCTAGCAGCTTTTAGTATTCTGAGCTTTTGTTGAGTTTCTGGGATCTTGATCACTATATGTCTAGGTGTAGATTTATTTTGGTAATGATTAACTGGAGTTCTATATGCTTCACTTCTCTGGATGTCCAATTCTTTTTCCATGTCTGGAAAATTTTCTGCTATTATTTCTGCAAATAGTCTTTTTATTGTCACTTGCTGTTTCATTAAAACCTATTAATCTGACATTGTTTTTCTTTGCTTCGTCTTACAGTTGTTGAATTACTTCCTGGTTCCTTGTTGTTGTAAAGAGATCCCTTCTTTCATGCTCATTAGTGGCAATGCTGTCTTCAAGGTCTGAAAGTCTGTCTTCAGCTTTCTTCAAGCAGTTTTGCCAGCTTTCAATGGAATTTTAAATTTCCTGGATATTTGTTTGCATCTGTTTCATACCTTCTAGTTCTTCTCTATATTGCTCACTGAAGGCTTCCATGAGTTGTCTATGCTTTTCTATTTTCTTGTCAATGTCATGTTTGGATATTCTGAACATTTCTTTCATTATTGTTGTCCTGTATTTTTTCACCTGAGACATTATTTGTGATCGATGTCTTCTATGGTCTGACAGAGTTGTTTCTTTATTTCAATTGCTATCATTTCAGAAATTTCAGGTGTATGACTTCCAGGCTCTTCTGTGTTGATGTTTCCTGGACTTGATTTGGGTGGTGTGGTGGTCTGGGATTGCATTTTCCTCCTTTATTTTATCAGTTTTGAAGATTCAGAGGCTCCCTGGAGTGCAGCCTCACTCTCCTGATTGTGTGAGCAACAGGGAGAGAGTTTGAAGATCCACAGTGCTCAGTGCAGCTCCTGTGCTTGTGACTGGTGGCAAGGTGGGGTTCCAGATGCTAGCCATGTGTGGGAATGGCAGGGGAGGCTCGTTGGAGTTCTGAGACTGTCTGAGGTTTGGCCTAGTTTCTACAAGAATAGGGAGATGCAGGTCATGTTCACCGAGGCTTCAGATATTGCCCAGGACAGATCCTGCTTCCCACAGAGGTAGGGGAGGGATGAGGGTGGACTCCCTGAGGCTGCTGACTCTATCCAGGTTTTGGCTGAGCTCCCAGGGAGGGGGGTGTGAGTTGTTTTGGCAGTGACCACCATGACCCCAGAAGTTGTCCAGGGCTCCACATGCCTCACATATTAATGAGGGAGGCACCAGAGTGGCTCACTGGGGCTCCTGAAGGTGTCTGGCATTCAGCCCAGCCCCAGCAGACACACTATGGCTGTGGCCAGTAGCCACCAAGGCCCCAGAGGGTGCCTGGGATTCTGCCTGCCTTGCACGCTGGTCAGGGGGGTGCCACCGTGACTCACCGGGCTTCCTGAAAATATGGGCTGCATTAGTATGCAAACTATTTACTTATGTTTCCAACTTAGAGATATCAGATCCAATTAATAGGGTTGTTTCCTTGAGCATGGAAGTCTGTGGAATTTGTGGATTTAGAATACTGGAATAAAAACAAGGGCCAGATTTACAAACTTACTGTACCTTTAAAACTCTTAGAAATTTAGGAGGGACAAGCCTGGGAGAAAACTGGCCTAGAAGTGAAAGAGTCATTGAAGCCTTGGGTAGCTTTGTGTTTTTAAGCTGCCAATTTCCAAAAGCACAATTTTGAGATTACAATGTCTTTGTCTCCTTTCTCCCATCTGTATTTCTTCCATGCAACTTCAGAAGCAGCACCACCTATTTTCAGGGCCTACTATAAAACTATATTAAACAAGTCAATATGGTATTCATGGAGGCATAACAAAATAGATGAAGCAGAGAAAGCCTAAAAGTTTTAATAAAGATACAAAGGCAATTTAGTGGATACAAAGTAATCTTTCTGCCAAGTGATGCTGAATATCCATGTAGAAATATGAGCTTCAGTTCTTCATAACATATAAACACGTTAATGCAGGTAGACCATACACTGAAATGCAAAACGGAAACTCATTGCAACTCCAGAAGGAGCCTGAGAGAATACAGTCATGATGCTGTGCAGATCAACTTTTCCAACACAGATGTCATTTCAATAGAATGCCAAAGCTAAGAATTCTTTTAACAACACTGTTGAGAGAACATGTGCCTGTTATTGCACAAACTCAGGCTGGGAGAAATACTAGTAATTATTTTATATAGTAATAAACTTCTAGAGAATATTCTTAAAAATCACCAAAATATAATACTAAGAAAACAAATAGCTCAATTTTTAAAAGGTGAGTAATTTTTTTTCTTTTTCCAGTACCGGAAATTGAACTCACGACCTTGCACTTGCCAGGTAGGTGCTGTGTCACTGAGCTAAATCCCTAGCACCAAAAGGTGAGTAATTTTAACAGATACTTCACCAAAGATTTTATATAATTGTACTGCTATTAACAAAATCAAGGTAATACACATTTTTGGATATCAGCCCATAAAAAAATCTTATATTTGAGACAGTTTGTCAACCACATGCAAGTTTTGTGTGATATGTTATTTTTTTCAGATGTAACTCTAAGCATAAAGCAGAATAAAAGTTGATTGGTGTAAATTATTATTAATCAAAATTTTAGCAACCAGGGAGACACAGCTGACAATGTTTGAAGCATCTGCAGATACTTTGTCCTCACAGTCTTTGATTTGTACCAGTGTGTGTGCAACAGCAATTATGACCACGGCAGCACATATTCTGTAGAATCCAGATCTCTGTGAGAATTAAAACTTGGTGACTTCGATTTTATGATGGGAGTCTGAACACTTTTATTGTCCTAAAGAATGAAAGAGAAAGGTCAGCAGTGTAGGTAGTACAATTACATGTAATCCACATGCTGATGTGCTTTCATTATAGCATTTTATGTTTTAGTCTTTAATTTAATTAGAAGAAGAAATAAAGTGTCTATTATGAGGCACGATCCAAATGTATATGAATATAAGTTTTCTTTTTATGCATTCCCTAGTCTAATTAGGTATTTTTGAAACATTTCAATTTTAGGGAAAAACAACCTAAACTACTTCCAAATTCTGCTCAGTGTTCTGTGGATTCTTCAATTAATTTCCTGTTCTGAGCTGAATTTGTCCCTCCAAGTGCATAAGCTGAAGTCATAACAGCCAGCATTGCTGACTGTGACTGCATTTGAGATGGCCTCTTTTAAGAGGTGATCAAATTACAATGAGGTCGTTGAATCCAATCTGATGGTGTCATTATAAGACAAGGTCAAGGGACAGATACAGAGGTGAGGACCCTGGGAGAACACAGGAGGAGATGGCCAGCTGCAAGCCAAGGAGAAAGCGTCAGGAGGGACTAACCCAGCTGACGTCTTGCTCTTGGCTTTCCAGCTCCAGAGTGGTTAGCACATAAATTTCTGTTATATATTTTCTGTTTCTCCTGTGGTAATTTGTTACCACAGTCCATGGAAATGAGAGTAGTCTAGTATCTGTGAATAAGAAAGGGTTTTGTACTTCTTTTTTTATTTTAAAGAGAAAAGAACAAAAACAAAATAATGAAAAAGACAGAAGACCCCCACAGAAACAATAAAAGTGATATAGAATTCCCAAAAGAGATGACAGGAAATTAACAATGGTTGTTGTATTACATATTATTATAGTCAAAGTAGCTGCCCAGATCACCAGATATGGGCATGCAAGATTTATCAAACAATTAAACATTAACTGCTGCTTTCAATAAACCATTAGAAATTCATAGTACACTTGTCTTAACTATCTTGTGGTGTATATATATATATATTTTTTTCACTTTCTTCTTTCTTTCTTTTCTCCTTTCCCTCTTCCCAGTTGTTCTTTCAGATCCACATGTGTAAACATCAGAATGTCTCCCTAGTGTAAGAATCTGAAAGAGTTAATAAAGTCTGAAAGGGACAATAGATATTGTGAAAGGGAAAGAAACTTCTTTTGTAAGACACGTCCACAAAGTCATACTGTAACATTTGGATGCCATATCTTCTTCCAGGTGTTGAAGATGGACAAATGGAGGCAACATCACCCAGGAGCTAGTTTTCCTCCGTGCAGGGAGAACACAGGTTCTGTTCTGAGAGCCCCAGCTGTTGTCCAACACATGGATGGAAGCCTAGGAGATTTCCTATCTTATTAGCAAGTTGCTCAAAACTTTTACTGACTTAAGTAAGACCCGGGTCCTCCCTGGGGTCCTGTTTGATTCTCAGAGGGATGGCAGCAGAGCAGTATTCACAGTGCTTTCTCTGAAGCACATTTGGGGAATAATGAGAATGGCTTACATCATTTTAGAGCCAGAAAATATGTTTTCAGAACCCTAAACATCTCACACACAGGCAAAGGAGACCCGGGTCACGTCCTCAAGTTCACCCAGGTGGCGATGACGTCTGTAATTCAAGATATCGACCTGGGAACAGTCTGCACCCTGGTGCTGCTGAATCAGGCTGGTGTCCCGGGAAGTGCACCCAACTACCACTTGGGCTACGCTTGTACATATTATACACTAGGATCAGTCACAGGGCCTGTGAAAATCAGACTCAGGGCCCGGCAGCCAGCCCTCTGTGTCAGTAGTCTGGTTGTGTCTTTGGTGGGTTCTCAAGTGCTGGTTATGCTGTTGGAAGAGATCATACTGAAGCCCAGTATCCTACACTGTTTTTCTAGTGCAGTGGACACCCTCATTGCTTGCTGCTTATCCCCCACAGTCCTCCATCAGTATAATTCTCTCCTGCTAGCCTCAGACCACTCACATTTGTAGCTGCAAATGGACAGGCTTGGCTTCAAGGCACAGACAGTCCCTTGGTCAGAAAAACACTCTCAGGAAGAGATGATGAGATTTTTGTCCCTACCCATATTACATGATGGGACACATACTCTGCTACTCATTCATTTGTTGAAGCATCTAGTTTGCATGATATTTCACCATCTCTCAGGAGAGACAAAAACACCAGTAAGTAATATAAGATAATTTCACAAGAAGACAGGGAGTGTAGGTATTGTAATGGTTGATACACAGTGTCAACTTGAGAAGTGTAGAAGCTTACCTAAGTAATTCAGCAGTTCCACATCCTAGGATGTAGAGGACATGCCAGGAGGTGGCTGTTTATGTCTAGGATGTTGTAATGATTGATTCATTGTGTCAAATTGAGAAGTTTAGAAGTTTAACTAATTGACTCAGCAGGGAGCAAGGGTTCTCATTTTGTAAACTTCCTGAGCCTGTGAAACAGGAGGGCATGGAGATTGTGTGACTGCTAGATCCACCCTGGGGCAGGCAGCCTGCATACAACATAAAGGAGGGAAAGAGGCTTGCCCTCCCCGCTTTTTGCTCTTGTCGCTTTTGCTATCTTCTGCTGCCATGAACGGTTGCCCGTGTGCCATGCCACCCTGCCTTGAAGCCAGCTGATTGTGGATGGACTGAGACCTCCACAAGCTGTGAGCTAAATAAACCTTTTCTTCCTCGATTTTGGGCAGAAATTAGGAAAAAGTAACTAGGACAGGTATAAACAAGGGAGGTAAAAGTGAGGTCCCTGAAGGTTCAAAATCCACATAGCATTTGCAGTTAGGTTTAAAGAATACAGAGTGAGTGGAGCTTCCACAGCTTGACAAATATGAAATATATTGAAGATAAAACACTCAGGATATAAGTTAGTGGTAGAGTTCATTCATGTATTAATTAATTCATTCAGCAAGTATCTGTGAATGTCTTGGGTGTGTGTTCAGTAGGGAAGCAAGAGTAAGTTGTTAGGTGTGGAAAATAAGTTAGTGCACATTTCCAAACTTAATCAGTCAGGCAGAGAGAGGGTAAGCAGAGACCCAAGCACTGGGAGGGCTTATTTTGCTTAATTTGGCCAGGTTTCTTGCACTTGAGCAGCAGGAACTAGGTCACACTGAGGAAATCTGCATGTGTTCCCATGAAGGCTAAGTTAGGTGGTGAGGAAAGAACCCCTTCTTGGTTTTCAAATTACAAATTGCATTTCTGCTCGGAGTACGGTAGCTGCAGTATCCCAGCATTTTGTGAAAAAGAGATCCACACATCAACGAGGGCTCAAATGCAAGCTTCTGACCCTTCATGGCAGCAGCCGCTGTTTATGTGAGGATGGCACATACCTCCAGGCTGCAACTCTAGCAGGCAGAGCCTTGCACAAGCTGCCTGGTGTCAGGCTGTGGAATCTTACCACAGAGTAGCTGGGGTTGCTCGTTAGGCCACATGGCCTTCTTGCTCACAGATTGTTACCCAGAGGTCAGTCATGTGGCCACATCCAACTGTAAGGAACATAAAGAAAAGCAGGCCATCTCATTTGTCCAAGAATAAATGGGTTTTATCAAAGAACTATTTGTTTTGGCCACAGTAATTTAGAAGACTTCCAAATTTGCCTCGTGGTGCATGTCCTACAAGGGAGAGAATGAGAGACGAGGCTGCCTGGTGTAGGTGGACATGCACAGAGTTGGAAGGAAGAATCCAAAACAACAGTTTTCTTAATTAAGTGCAGTGGTTCCCTGGGCAATCTGTGCAACAAGTAAATCACCAAGAATCAGAGCGGCAGAGATGGAGAGTGATTTAGGTTGTGTGCTCCGGAATAACTCTAGGAGTAAAGAATAATTAATCAACACATTGTAGGCTAATGAGTTAATATTGCTCTTTGCAGAAAGCTGGTGAAGAGAGCTACATTTCACGATCAGTTATAGGCTGGTTGCCATCATTTTATGGAGCAGAAACCCCATCCTAGGTCTTTCACATCCACCCCTTGTCCATGCTTTCACAGGCAATCAGAGTGCAAAACACGCTCCGTGTTGCTCCCAGTGCCACATATCCAGACAGTGGCCAAAGTGATATTTTGTTTATAGATTTACGCTCTGATCATCTTTCCTTCTTCCATCCTGGAAGCTGAGAAAAATAGGCCTTATAGACCCTCCAGAAAGGAAATCCAAAGCCAGTCAGTGGCTCTGTATTTTCTAAGGGGAATTAGATTATTTGATCCTGAGATGTTCTCAAGTATCTGGGCTGTGTGGTATTCATAAAATTTTCCTTAAATAAAGCTACATGGAATTTCAGTGAAAGGCCTTCTAGAAAAATAATAAAACCCATGTCTGAAAGGCCTGATGGTAAATTATGTTTCCCAAATCTATCATAGATGTAGAATATTACTGGCTGCGACAGATCTGCTGAGGCCACAGAGACCCAGGAAAAGCTGCACAGTGGCACCTGCTCCTGTCCTGAGGTCGCTGACTGTTTTCCTAGAATTTTTATTTATTGACCAAATACCTAAAACTAATGCATGCAATTGTACATATGTAAAATATTCTAATATTTTTATATAGACATATATAGGAATGCTTTCATAAGTGGCATCTGTATCCCTGCAAAGCTGCATACACGTTCATGCCGTTGTCTGCAAGGTCAGCCCGTCGCCCTGAACATCATGAGGAGAAGTAATGCTCCCATCCAGTGGTGAGGTACTTCATCATTCACTTCCAATAGTTCTCTGCAGAACCACAGTGGTTTGACTTAGGATTTTCCACCTCTACCAAAGGTGATACCATACACAGAGTAGTAAACTTTTACATTTTCCTAGACTAATAAGAAGCACCTGCTTCCATGCTATGGAGAAGAACAGCCAGGAGCCGCAGACCCAATACAGCTACAAGAGAAGACAACTGACACTCTGGAGCCTGCAGTGTTTCTGGGCTGGGATCTTCAGTACATGACAGGTACTTAATGCATTTTTATTTACTACATTTTCAATCTATGATGGCTTGGTTGAATGCAATGCCATTGTCAATGAAAGAGTACTTTTTAAATGAAAACATATTTAGCTATAACCCCACTGGGAAACAAGATGTAAAATTGTGAATACATTAAATTTTATTCTTCACATGCCACTATGATTGTACAGCTCAGAATGGTTTCATTGTTCTGAAAATTCCTATTTTTCATTGTTAACCCTGTTCACTGTGTCTATAGTTTACCTGCTCTATAACGTCATAGACATAAATTGTACAGCATATATTGTTTCTTGCCTTCTTTCATGCAGCCATACACAAAGAAGATTCATCTTAGTCTCATCAAGCATTGATGGATTCTTCTTCTTCACTGATAAATAGCATTTTGCTGTGTGAGTTACTCCGGTCTATCTATGTTTCACTTACTGAGGGACATCTGGATTGTTCAGTTGAAATCAACATATAAACTATTGGAAACAGTCCTATGCTGCTTTCTCTATAAACATAAGTTTGTGAACTATTTGAGAAAATACTTAATAAGGCAATTGCTGTATAGTATGTTGTCAGTAGGTTTGGCTTTGTGAGAGTCAGCTGAACTTTCTTCCAAAGTATCCTCACCTTTCACCTTCTCAGCAACAATGACAATGAATAAGGCTTACTATTGTCCTACATTCTCCAGCTACACTTGGTATTTCAGGCATGATTTTAAAATTTTAATAGGTCTGTAACAGTATCTGCTTGTCATGCTGATTTGCATTCCCTTGCAAGATGTTCATTTTCTTTTAATGTTCCCAGGTATTTTCCGTTCCTGACTAGGCTTTGGTGTGATGATTACTTAGATCACTAGCCCATCTTAACTGAATTTATTTTCTACTTTTTCAAGTGTTCTATTCATATTTTCAATAGAATTATTTCCCAAGATATATTTTAAAAATATTTCTTCCAGTTTGTAGCTTGTCTTTTAATTCTCCAGCAATATTTTTTCAAAGCAGAAGTTTTTACGTAAATAAAGTCCAACTCATTCACTTTTTCCTTTCACTTAATATACTTTTTGTATTGTGTTTAAAAACCCATCATTGATCCCAATGCTGTTTATACTCCCCCTATATTTTCTTTGAATGTTTTATAATTTTGCATTTTATGAATAGATCTATGGGATATTTGGAGTTAATCTTTTGGAGAAGTTTCAAGTCTCTATATTGGTTTATTTTTGTATATACAGAAACCCATTCTTTTCAGTACCATTTACTGAAAAGGCTTCTTTTTTCATTGCAGTGCCTTTGTGCTCTTTTTTGAAGATCAGTTGACCACACTTTGTGCATCTATTTTTGGGTTACTTGTTGTGTCTTATTGATCTGTGTCTGTATTCGCTCACCAGCACCGTGCTGTCTTGGTTAATGCAGCTGAATAGCAAGTCTTGAAGTTTAGTAACATCAGCCCTTCACCTTTTTCCCTCAGTGTCATGTTTGTTATAGAGTGCTCTCTTTCATAGAAACTTCAGGGTCTGGGTGTTGTTATCTACAAAGTAGCGAGCTGGGAATTTGATGGGACTGCAATGAATCAGAATTAGACAATATGAATTAGAGAAAAATTAACATCTGAGCGTTGAGTTTCCAACCCATGACCATGGGATATCTCTCCATTTACTTACATTTTCTTTGAATAGTCATTATTGTTTTGTGTCATTTGCTTACAAGATCACCATCCTCCTTTAATTTGCTAAGTTTGAAGTAATTTTTACATGCTGCCCTGAAACAGATGAAGCAATATGTTGGATAACGCTGAAATACGCTCACTCCGGATGGTCCACTGATGAGATACTGACACTGGTGTATTGCAAAACTTTCTAGATGTGTTGGTTTAGATCCTCTAGAATGCAAAGCTCAAGCCGGGAACAGTGTGTTTATTTAAGAGATGCAGCCCAGGCCATGAGAAGAAGGGAAGACCAAGGCAGAGGGAGTGTGGGAGACCAGTGCCGCACCAGCCCAGAGGAGGAGGCTGAGCCAGTCCTGAAGCAGGAGCAGGCACCCTGCCTTCCACAGGATCCCAGAGGGAGAACAGGGCTCTATCTGCCTGGGGCTTTCCTGTGCCCTGGTTCTCCTGCTTGTGCCCTGCCCATCTAGGTCACCTGGCAGGTGGGCAACTGCTTAGGCTTCAAATGACACTCAGCCAGGATCATGTTTTCTCAGGTCCCTAAAGTGCAGGTGCTGCTGTACAAGGAGGAAGGGAGAGAAATGGGGATGAGCAGCGGGGAATGATGGAGGGAGAGGAGAGGATGGAGAGGGTGAGAATGGACGGAAGGAGAAGGAGAGGGTGGGGGAGACCGAGGCAGCCCCTGTCCCACCTGTTCCATCACCTGAAGGCCACAGCAACCCATGATGTGCCCTGCAGAGATGTAGGTACCTTCAAAGAAGTTTTTGGGCACCAAGTCAGTCACTTCCAGCTCCTCCCTGCCACAGAACACGTGTCCCACCCGCCGGCCGCGTTCCCAAGGCTGTTACAGCCACCGGCAGGGCTGAACGCGGGGATTTTTCCAATGCACAGGACATATCTTTTCTTGTTTTCTTCCCACAGTAGAACTTTCTTTTTAAAATGAGTCTTAGGGCAAATAAGCACAGAGGATTTGAACCTTTTAAAAGATTAATAGTAGACCATGATGCTTTTAACTGTCACAGGGTATTCTTTCTGATAGTGGGTAATTCATTCAGAGGAAATGTAGACTGACTTTGCCACAGCATCGTGAGACTCTTTCTCACTCTTTTCTCCTCCTATCATGGGAAAGAAATTAAAACCAAAGTCGTGAGGCAAAATACCAAGATAGGTGTATGCAAAGTGGATGAGCAGAGAGGGACCAGGGGTAATTGACAGGATCACTATTTTTGTCTTTCTTTTTTTTAACTTGAAGTACGGGAGCATTCATTGTGTTAAACCTGGATGCACAAGAACATCATTTTCATGTGTGTGGAATGAGACTACAAACTAGGAACGGGGAAGGACTTAGATGACTCTCAATGGCTCAGGCATGCTTATGAAGCTAGTGTTCCTGCTGGAGACTGCAGCTCACATGGGACCAACAGGATGCGCATGCGCCGATGCCAGTTTCACAAGAAAGGTTTCCTCCCCGGGTTAGCTGAAATCAACAGAAATGTGTCTCCGAGGCCTCTTTCCAACACCCGCTGTTTTGTGTCTCTTCTTCGTTGCTCAAACATCACAGAGAACCTATGAAATACAGGATATCACTTATACAACCCATAACAGTAGTTGTTTTACCTTAAAGTATAAATACTTGTGTCATTCACAAAGTATTATCAATTGAAGCAGTTCAGTGTCTCATAAAATACATTGTGAATTTAGGAGGTAAATCATTAACTAGGTTAACCAGGTAAAGGAACTCATATTAAAGATACTGAGTGAATATGTGACACCAGGTCATAATGAGACACTAATCATGTATAAAGATACCTATTCCACATAGAAGACTGTAAATTATTACCACTATCTTTTTCCATGACTATATAAATTGAATGTCTCCATAACTAATCTGTATGTGTTTCCTAATGGTAAATATACAACGCAAGAACTTGTCATTTCAACCTTCTTAAGCGTATCATTCTGTCTCAGAACTTGCAATTGACAATATCTAGTTTTAAAACTCTTCCTTCACCCCAAGTGGAAATTTCAGCTGCTTAGACAGGACTTACTCTGCCCTGCCCTCTGTTCCCATTCGTCTTTGTTTTCTGACTCTGGATTTGACTTCTAGATAGTTTGTCTAAATAGCATCACACAGTACTCTTCCCTTCGTGTGGGCCTTCTTTCACTTAGCGTAATGTTTAAGGATCCTCTACATTGTAGCTCGTATCAGAACTCTGTTCCTTTCTAGGATGAAAGACTATTCCACTGTATGTTTATATCTTGTACTATTTATGAACTTATTGGTGGTCATTTGTGGGACTTGTGTATTTTGGTTATTGTAAGCCACGCTGCCAGGAATAAACATATATATACTTGAGTCAGAAATTTTAGGGTCATATGGGAACTCTATGATTAACTTGTTTGAGAAAAAGCACAGCTATTTTCAAATTCCCTCCAACACTGAGCAAAGTTTACAATTTCTTCACAATCTTGTCCATATGTGTTATATTCCCTACCTTTTAAAAAATCCTACCTATTCTAGCAGCTGTATTGTGCCATCTTACTATGATATGAATTTGCATCTCCTTTATGACCAATGATGTTGACTATTGTTTCATATGCTTATTGGACCCCTTTTATAGTTTGAATATAAATATTTATTCAAATTCTTTGCCCATATATTAATTAGATTGCTGTTGTTATTGAGATAGAAATACTACCTATATGTTTTAGATATTAAACTCATACCAACTACATGACTTGTTAATATTTTCTTCCATTCTAAGATTAGCTTTTTTGCTCTGATGATCAGTTAATTATTTATTTTAAATTATCATTTTTATTAGTTAAGAAATACATGTTATTTAAATTATTCAAATAGTACTTCAAGTTTGCAAATTTGAAAACTTGTCTACCACTGTTAACAGCTTGGTTGGTATCTTCGTAAACTTTATTTGTACATAAATGTATGTACATACACACTTTTAAAAACACAAATGCAATATTAGTAGAGAGATAATTTCTTGCTTAATTTTTTCACTTAACAGAAGTTCAAGACACTACTCTGTGCCTGTGTTGTAGTCAGGGTTTGCAAGGGAGCAGATTTAATACAGGACACGTAAGCTTAGGATTATGAGGACATTGCCATGGGCTCTAGGGTTTCACCTGCACTTGCACAGGACATTGCCGTGGGATCCAGGCCTTCAGCTGGATTCTCTGGGTCTCTAGTGTAGAAAGATCTCTACACTCTTCTGCACTTGACATTTTCAGTGAATATTATAAAATAATCCTATAGTTTATGTGTGGTGTGTTAAATCTATTCTTTGATGATAATTTATTTTGATACAAAAATGTTTTTAACTTTTGAAGAATTCTAATTACAATTTTACTTTGTTCTTTCGACTTTTGACGTCATATAAGAATCTATAGCCATTTTTTTTTTTCATGAAAATTTATCTAGAAGTTTTCTTCCAAGTGTTTTATGGTTTTACCTCTAATATTTCTGTTGTTGGTGTATTTTGACTTAATTTGTAATATATGTTTTGAGGCAGATATCCAACTTCATCCTGTGTATTTGTAAATTCAGCTGTCTAAGTACCGTATCGTCTAAAGACTATTCTCTCATTACAGTGTACCCTTGTTAAAAGTTGATGTATAGGTTTATTTCTGAAATCTCAGTTCCATTCTGTTGTCTTATATGAGTATTTTGTGGCTGCATCACACTTCTTTAATTACTAGAGGTTTGCATTAATTTTTGAAATTAACATGAGTTATCCAACCTTATTATTTTTCAAGTTTGTTTTGACTATTTGGGTCCTTTCCAATTCCAGGTGGATTGGGGAATTAAACTTTATTTTTCTAAAAGCATATGTTGTCATGATTTTGTTAACAATTTTGTTGAATCTGTAAATTTCTTTGGGTGTCATTTATATCTTAGCAATATTAAGTTTATCAATTCAAGAACATAGAGTGGGGGGCTGGGGATATAGCTCAGTGGCATAAGCGCCTGCCTGGCAAGCGCAAGGTCGTTAGTTCGATCCCCAGTACCGCCAAAAAAAAAAAAAAAAAAAAAACAGAGTGTTTCCATTTATTTACAGTTTCATTAATATTTGTCAGTTTCTTTCATCAGTACTTTATTGTTTTAATGGCATTAAATTTAAATTTATAAGAATCTAGTTTAATTCACTACAATTTAGATCCAGTAGCATATATCAATTCTGCTTCTATACAAGTCCATTTCTCTGCTGATGTTATCATTCTTGTCACAATGTACACCTTTATACATTTCATGCCTAATACTATAATTTATAATTATTTTGATAAATTTATCTTTTAAACTTTGTAAGAAATAAAATCCTGTGTATTAGAGAATATTGATAATTGGTTTATACTTTCCCATGTAGTTTCCTTTAATAAATATCTTTTTTTTTTCAGAAGGATGTGAGCCCTGGGCTAGTTTTCTTTCATTTTATCCTGAAGTTTTCACTTGTAGAAATTTCTGTAGCGTTGATTTAATGTTAACAAACTCCTTACACTTTTATTCATCTGGAAGTGCCTTAATTTCCCCCTCCCTTATCAATATTTTTGATATAGAATTATTTGTAGATAGTTAGTTTTCTGTCATAAGTCTGATATCCAGTCCTCCCATATCTAAGATCTCTGATAAGAAATGCGCTGTTAAGTATACTGAACACCTTTGGTACACTGTGTTATTTTTATCTTATCTCAAAATTGTGTTTGGCTACTGATTGTTTGATTACAGCATCTCAGAGGAAATCTATTAATGTATCCAACACCATGTTTTTTCTTCATTTCATGATTTTTCAATTCTTACACTTCATCACATTTGTGGAGTTTGGGATGTTATTAGCAGTAGTGGGAATGTTGGATATTAGCTCTTCAGGTACTCTTTCTCTTCTTCCTCTTTTTTTTCACCAAGTGGGCTGCTTCATGCCCAGACTGGTGCATTGGATGATTCCCACTGTGCCTTTGAAACTTTGCTCATTTTCCTTCTTTTTTCCCCTAACTTTTCACACTGAATAGTTCCAGTTTTTGTCAAATTCACAGCGTCTGCCTTTTGCGTGCTTAAATATGTTGTTGACCTACTTAGCATTTTTATGCCATGATGTACATGACCTTTTCATGTTTGTTTTCAGACTTCTCAGCTCCAGAATTTCTTTTATTGCTGTCATTCTCATTCAAAAGATAAGCTTCAATTCTCTTCCCTGGATATAGTTTGGTTCTTTACTGTTTTAAAATCTTTGCCTAGTAAGTCCAAGGTCCAGTCTTGTCTTATATGGTGCCTATCAGCTGAATTTGCTCTCTTGCATCAACCTCAATTTCCTATTCTCTTGCAGTTCTTTCCATTCATTTGGTTTAAATTGAACATTTGAACCTATTAATGCAGTAATGTAGAAGGGAGAGATCATATTTTCCCCCTTCTCCAGGGTTTTCATTTATTTTATAATATAATATTTTTATGATATTTTATTTTATTATTAAAAGCTTGAAAAAATTTCATACCTGTATGTGTTCACTGGGCTCTGCTTCTTAGCTTTTCTATTTTAAAGAGAAAAAAACTAACAAAACAACAATGAAGACAAAAACAAAACAACACAAGAACAACAATAACACAGGTTTTCTTGGTTTCCAGGTAAAGCGAAATAAAACACAATGAACAACTTCACTGAGATTTTACCGGCTCTGGCTGAGATGTTCCAGACTTGCACTGAGCCTTGAGGGAGCAGCCTTGGATGAAAGCTGAGGACACTGTTTGGGAGTTCTTGAAATTGCACCTTTTACAGAGCAGGTGTATGGCTTCTTACATGCTTCCTTAGTACACTTTACTTCTGAAGTCTCCAATTTCCCAAAAAAATGCTGCTGCAGGTTCTTTATTCCACACCTCAAGGGTTGGTTTATCGTGTTTGTCAGGGGTAATGTTTGCTCTGAGGATCTGTAGGATGTTTCTCCACTTTGCATTATTTTTTCTTATGGTATATAATCATTTTTATGCATTGTGAAATTCAGTTTGCTAGTACCTTTTTCAGATCATTTTCTTGCTCTTGCGTGTTTGCTGTACATAATGCTTCCATTTAATCAATGCTGTTTGCTTTTCCGAATTCGGTGTTTTGATAGACAAAACAGAATATATACTTTTTAGTTTTGAGTTTTCCTGAGTCCTTTTTGTAGCCCTACAAAGATTAGAATTGACCACACAGTCACTTGTGAAGAAGCTTTATTCTTCTCACTGTGGATGGAGGACCTGATCCAACTGGCTGAGGAGCTCCAGCTTCAAGTGCACAGCTGGCTTTGATAGTAGGGGCTGGGCAGGAGAATCACCGGGTCTTTCCTTCCTTTGCTTGCTCTGACTCCTGTGTGCGCACTGCTGTCATCCTCCAAATGCTCTCCATCCAGCTCTTGGACAAAGTGAGTTTTGAAAGTTTCCCAGGTTTTGTGCAGGACCGGGGCTTGGAGCTTCCTGATCCGCCATTTTGTGACATCAGCTCTCCTCACGGTTGTAATTCCCGGCAGTTTGAGAATTAAAATTTTTATGTAGACAGAACACAGAACCATTAAGAAAAAAATAATTTCAATCTAACACTGAAATTAAAACTGAGTAACCTGTATATTCAACTGGAAGTTAACAATAATCTTCTACTCATTTTCATTATTAGCTTTTTGAGTCATTTTTACTCATTTCTTCCTAACTACCTTATGTAATGTTTATGTACTGCAAACATGTACTCAAGAAATTTTAAAAGTTTCTAGCATCTCATTTCCAGTAAGTTATAATTTAATATTATAAAGTTTTAATTTAGAGTGTTAATTTTATGACTATATATTTAAAAATATTCATTATATAAATAAAATTACAATATTGTCACTACCCTTTCTTCTTTAACGTTAGTATTTCTCAAAGTATTTTAGATGTACTGTTTTTAGTGTTCTCCATAATTAAGGACTGCTCGCACATATGAAAGTGTGTCCTCTCACGTCTTCATGAGAGGAAATGTGTTCAGAATACCACCCTGTTAAGGAAACAGTCAGTAGCCTGGGAGGAAAGCACTGCCTGTCATAGTCACCCCTCAGACACAACCTAGTTGTTTGGTTCTCTTATCACAAGATAATAATGTCTTAATAAAACTTTGACTCTTGAAAAAGTGCAGGATGAACTTTGCATGTTCATGTGAAGTGTTGAAAAATAAAAGCTAAGGTAGAAAGAACAAACGGAAACATGAACTGGCAGAACACACAAGGATATAGCATTAGATGAAGAGGAAGTCACATGGTAAGACCAACCAACAAGGCAAACAGCACTGCTGATACCATAGCAAAGAAGGAAGGATTCAGACACAGGACAATGGCACAGCAAAACAAATGCTGAACTTATACATAGTGTAAATAAATTATATCTTCCAAACATAGATAAATTATATTCATCATCTACATATCTAGTGCCTACTGAATGGAGAAATAAAATTATAGCAAAGACCAAACACAATTATAACATGAAGATGGTTTTTAATAAACATAAAGATTTTCACATTTCCTGTTGAAACAACACATTGTATATCTCTGAAGATCAAGGCAAAGCTATCCTAGTAAAATTGCCTTTTGTCAGAGTTAACAAAAACTACACTTTGAGCACTGAGGAAAAAAACCAAAGAATTAATCTGTGAGGAAAAAAAAAATGTCAGTTTGGCTTCACTTTTCTATGCAAAAATCTGTTAAAGCTAGAGGATTAGTGGTTGCTTATAATTAAGGAAAGTAACACTCAGTATTTTTACAGGTAACTAAACAGCACTCATTTATGTAGAGCTACCCCCAATAATGAAAGAATTACACAAATATAGTGACAAGGAATCATTCTTATAGAAAATCCAAGGTAGAAAAACTTACAAATACAGAGTCAACCAAAAAAAAATATACACACTGCAGGAAAAGAAAAGGAGTACAATTTTTTTCAACAGATGCTCTTACTCTCCCATGGAGGACCCAAGAGAGTGTCCTATATCACAGGGAGCCCACCACAGTGCTGACTCTCAGAAAAGAAATTGAAAATTCATGCTTAACAATCTCAAAGACCAAAGTTACCCAGGCAGCAGTTTGTTGTACTAATAAGTGTCTGGAAGCTGATGGTTACTACTTTGAGAACCTCTGCTATTAATCTCATGATATCTCCATAAAGTCAGTATTAAATTATTTATACAAGTTTTTCTTTTCCTGAAGTGTGTAAATATTTTGGTGGACTCTATATACAATTGAAAATATGATTGGGGGTTTGAGATATTAAACATAGTTAAGACTAACAGAAACAGACTTTCTTAGTTGAGATGTGAAATGAAAATACTACAAATTATGAAGAGGCAACAGGGAAAAAATGAAAAAATACTCATCACATGAATGTATTTTATAAAGTAAAGCACTAAAAAAGAAAAAACTCTAAGAATGCACATAGAAGAAGGCAGAGAGAAGGAAAATAGGGATGTCTTCATTAATGACATTTTGAGTGAACAGATCATATATGAGAAAATGAAGAGTAACTCTACAACATTACCACAATAGAAACAACTACTATAATAAAATAAATGTTCTGTAACTGAAACAGTAACAGAGCAGAAAATACAGTAGTAAAAAAAAAAAAAAAGGTGAGGCAGGAGATTAGGGCATGGCGGGCTGCCTGGGGAAGTACCTCTGGCCTATTCATTGCAAAATTCGAGGACACATGTGCAGAGCAGTTGCCAAAGCCATGCATGGACTTCTAGCAAGAACTCTAGCAGGGTTTTGATAGGATGACATAGATCTGAAGTCAGCTTGAGGAGCAGAAAATACAAAATGGATAGTCTATCTTGAGGTCTCTGCAGCTGTATTGTGTCACAGAAGCTTGCTCTTGTCTTATGGAGAGAAGTTACTTCCGTAAATTGAGCTGGTCCAAACTTGCTCTGCAGAGCTCGTTTCTTTCCCTACTTTTAATGATTACAACACCTTGCAATCATGTATGACCGAGCAAATGATCCCATAAGTGAATTCTATCTCAAAACAGGTCTCTATTGGTGATGCAGAACGCTAGAGAGTGTATGGGTGTGATGCAGTAATGTTTTCTTTAATATATTCCTTAAAAAGTAACCAAGGCTTAATTATATTTTGTCTTCTAATTGAGCATAAAATTGAGCATAAAATAATTGAGTTTAAAAAATTGCTTAAGAATCACCTCACTTGCCTTGCAAGCCTGAAATCCTGATTTCAATTCCTGGTTCAAAAAAAAAAAAGAAAATCCAAAAAATTGCTTAAGAAAAGTTAAAGAAAAATTAATAAGATACTGGTATGCAACTTCAGAAAATTTCATATTATTTACTAAAAATTATAATCCTATGGTTCTTTCAGATTTTTGTGTTTTTTAGCTGCTAAGGCACACTGCTGAAACACCAGTTAAAAGCGCAGTTTCAGAGGACATCAGTGGAGCAGTAAGTGTACTTGTGTCCAGTCCAGCAGGTAGAGGAGACTATCAGTGGTCATGTGGCTTTCAGATGGTTAGCCTCAGCTCCTCCCAGGGGCAAGTGCTTCAATCCAGGGTGCAGGATGCAATCCAGGCTGCTGCTCTTGCAGTTCTGTGTGATAGGGATGCAGGTCTGATGATGTGGATGCAGGTCTGGGGGGTAGGGACACAGGTCTGGGTAACTGAAAGGAAGACCTGGGGGAAGTGAATGCAGATTCAGCGATCCAGCTCCACGCAGTTCTGTGGGTTCATAGAGACATCTTGTTTAGCTGTTATTCTGAGCCTTGTTCATTTTCATAATCACCTGTGAAGATTTTGCCCTTGAACTTTGGATATACAGTTAAGGAAATGGAGTGATTGAAGTAACAAAATTACCTCAATTTTCATTTGACTCTCAGAATTCATTACCTTCACATCAATGCTCGAATGATCTTTAGTCGCTGCCACGACCGAAGTCCTTGCAGTCTTCCTGTTTACCCCTTGGGCTCGGTTGGATGCGCACCACCGGCACAGCCGTGCCCTCGGCAGCAGCCAGGGACCGCAGTGAGTGTCGCGTGGGCACCTCTGCTGCTGCACTGCGACCTGCGGTTGGGACCCGCGGTTCCTGCTCACCCCTCCCCCACACACCTCAGGGGCCCTGAGAAGAATTTCCTGTGTGTGATGCAGAGGGACAAAAATTATGAAGTTGCGTATCAAAGCTACAAAATATACTTTTTGTGGCACCAAAGAGCAAAGGGAGACTTGTCTTGAATTGGCAAGATGGTTTTCAGCTACAAGTAGAACCGATGACCCACACCTTACACTGACTAAAACAACTTCAGTTATACAGAAATATGTAAGTGGTAGATCGGCATTCTCAAGTCTCATTAAAAATTTTCTCCTGTATATAAAACTGGAATATTTAAAACACTTGGTTTGTGCAAAGTTCTGTTTTTAAGTCATATAGCTATAGCTAAAGTGTGCTTTGTATTTACAGCTGAAAGTTAATTATACATCACATAAATAGAAGCTGAAGCAGAGAAGGACATTAATCAGACCCAGAGTTTAGGTCTGTAGAAACGGACGCAAAGTCTCACTTCCCTTTTACTACGAATGCTACTTTCACTGGCGAGTCACTTACTCCATCGTTCTCCTGAGTCCACCTTGCATCCCTGAGGCTCCTCCTCCACCCCTGACAGCATCGTAGCTATTTCTTCAGGCACCATTTCATTCAGCTATTGGGTTGGCATCACGTTTCCTCAAAACACACTGCCTTGCCTTACCCATTGTCACCTCTGCCCTCCTGACCAGCCCTGAGACATTCTGAAGCCAATCATGAGGTCAGATAATGTTCTCCACTAATGTTTCTCTGCACAAAATATGCAGACCCAAATGCACATACACACGTGCACACACATGTGCACACACACACACACACACCCCTATAAAGCTGAGTAACAATTTCTATAGAGGAAAGTAAGCCTTAGCAGTCTTGTTAAATTAATTAAACGCATTGTTAAAGAGCAAAGCAAGTTAATATCACGCAGGTCTGGATCCAGACACTTTCTGTTCTTAGTGTTTGTTTTGGTTCTGTTAATCCTGACACGTGTTGATTCTGCATCAGTATTCTCTGGACTCCTCACCCATGATTGGCCTTGTTTTTTTGATAATAAGATGCATGAATCAGCAATCTGTCAGATGCATGCTCCGAACAGCTACTCTCGGGGAAACTTATCACCACCACTAGGAAAAATATTGTCATTTCAGAAAAAAGCTTGAAATTCTAAATTAGCAGAAGTTCTCTTCTTTGGCATAGGACTGCTTCTTGAATGTAGAATAATTCATCCAAGTGCCTTACATCTAGTGTCTGAAATATTGATTTGTGCTATAAGCAGAACGCTGTATATTCTCAAGTAAAGAATAGCTGGACCCAATTTTCTGAAAACAGAAGAAATGGTTTCCGTGAACCTAGGAGGGCTGCCAGAGGCAGATCTGATGCTCAGTGTGGGTGGCAGTAGGCTCATGGCTCTGAAGCATTTCATCAGCTGTCGGCTGGGGTGCTGAGAAAGCCATGAACTGGTTTCTCACTGCATTCCCTCTGACCAGCTCCAACCCATTTTCTACATTGTTGCCAGTAGGGTCATGTATACAACTGCATTTCTGATTCGGTGACAGCAAATCTCCTGGCGATGGACCACAGAGCTCAACTCGTACTATCCTGGCTATTGCTCTCCATCTTCACGCTGATCTTCCGCTCTCTGCTGCAGTGAACAAGGACCTCCCCTGCCACGCTCCATGCCGCGTCTTGCCAGGACCACGTCAATCATTTATATGTCTGGCCGCCTCTGCTGGAATACTCTTCCTCCCCAATTCCCATGGGTGCCTCTGACTCATCCTGCAGGTCTTGGATGAGGCATCACCTCCTGGAGGTGGAATTTCAACCCCCTGAGCTATTGCAGAGAGGAACGACACTGGCAACAACTCCCCACGAGTCATGTATTCATTTCGCAGAACCGCTGCCTGCGGCAATCCTGTATTTCTTTGTTTTATGCACATTTCAGTTAATTTGGTTAATGTATGGTCTGTAAGCTCCCAGTAAGCAAGACTTGTGAGTCTTTTTGCCAAGTCTCTCACCCAACATTTCTGGAATAGAGTAGGCATTCAGTGATATTTTTAATTTGGTTAAGAAGGCATTTTAAAGCTACTTGGGGAGCAGCATGACTCCATGATCCTCTGATTTGAAGAGGGAAATATCTGTCATATTGCAATGGTAGAAATTTTTTCCTTAAAATGAAAACAACTAACAAGCCATGAAGTAATGGCTTTTCTATAGACTACATCTTAGTCATATGTTCATTGTGCACATGATTCTGTCAATCTAAAGTGAACAGGAGAAAAGCTAGGTCTTCAAAACAGAGTTTTTTCGGGGATACATCAGCATGACAATCCAAGTACGCATCTATGGAGAAAGAGGAAGTGAAAGTTTTTCTCAAAGAAAAACTGGAAAGTTACACGCCTTGTTTTGAAATAATGATAACTGGACATAGAACCAATAGCGGAGAAGGCATCCATCCCTCTGAAGTTGAGCAGTAATTTCTGGGCAGCATCTTTAAACGGGCAGCTTAGTAAGGATGCCATGGTTCCTTGTGGTTGTGGTTTGATGGAATCTCTTGGGAAACTCCTGGTAGAAGGCAACTATTCATGAAGAACCTGTCTTCCTGGCACCATTTTGTTAGGATTTGGTTTAATGAACTACCTTGTACCAATGTTCATACATCTGTATTTATAATACACCACTCTAGTCTGTGGAATGTTCTCTTTTCCTTCTTGAGTCTTGAGTTTACAGGTCCAAGAATTGAATTGATGTTGTCTCCAGTTCCTCAACTGCTACCATATTTCCTGGCACATAATGCAACACATAATCCTGATTAAAGAGAAGTGGGAATCTGATCGCTAATTATTGCATATAAACCCCTACATATATATCTCTTTCAGTGGTGTGGCCCTACAGCAATACAAATCTGAAAGCACTGAAGAAAACCATAATAGTTTGACTTCAGACTGGCATGTGCCCTAGACATGCAATCTGAACGTGGAAAATGTGAGGAAAGCACTTTTCCTAATTTTGGGATATGGATTTAAGGTAGAAAATATACTAGGTTTAAAGTCAGTGGCATTAGATCCCTATTTGTCCCAAAGCACATAAAACAACTTCTCCAGT
>NW_004955403.1:55159616-55208021 GCF_000276665.1 Chinchilla lanigera
GCAAAAAACCTCATTTTAAAATAGAAGCATTCGTGAACTGAAGTACATATTACTATGGAAGGAAATGAAAGCAGAATGCACTTTTAACAGATGAAACTAAGTCAAGTCTGTTCACAGCTCATCACACCACCGGACAGGGCAAGGCATTCAGCCGCTGTTCTGGCTTTGCCCACTGTATTTTAAAGTCATACCGAGCTTGCCCATTAGGTGTTGAAATGATAAAAACAAATAACGTATAAGGACAGCAAAAGAGCTGCTAATGAAATGTAAAGAAAAGGTTTTAAAATGGTTCAGATAATAATGAATGGACTTTATACAAGAACAACCACATTGTTAGAAAGAAGAAATCTATCGTCCCTGGGCAGATACTTACAAATGAGGGACAGCAGTGGCTTACAGAAGTGGGGAGAAATGAGCCCTGACGGAAGAAGTTATCAGTGTGAAAGTGAACCGTTCACAAGTCCAGAGCTCCTAAGATGAGCAGAGACACCAGCCACATTAGTAACTGTGGCTTAGTCATGTGTGAAGAATAAAATAAATAATTTTCTATCATTTCTTTAAAGCATCAAGAGATTAACTACTCAGTTCCCCTTATTAAAAGCATGAAGCCACAACTTGCACAGTTCGTCTTATGACAGAGAATGCCTTTATCAAGCAGAATGATCCAAAATAATTCAGGCTTCTTATGTAGGTATGGGGAGAATGTTATCCGCAACACACGGTGAAAGTTAAGAAATGAACTAAGCCGACAGGGGTGGGTTACTGTCTCCCAAACACCGACATGCTTGATAAAATATAAAATAGCTTAGTTCCAAAGAAGAGAAAGTAATACTTCAAGTGTACTTTTCAAGTATGTATTCAAAGCTAAGAAATAAGTATTTGCTGAAGGACTTTTTGGACTCACAGGTGAGAAGGAAGGAAATGGTGTTAGTACCTAAGTGGACAGGAAATGAGTTCTCAGGTTTGGGTGCAGCAGGAGCTGGGACAGATGAAAGACATTCAGTATAAAACCTCTAACACCTGCGCTGTGCCTGCAGCCGGGAAAGGGGAGAAACCCATGACAGTCCAGGGAAGGCGAAGGAAGCTCACAGGCGAACAAATGCTACAGCTCGAAATGGAGCCAGCACAGGGAATCAGCTGTGAGTGAGGAGCCGCTCTTCTGACACAAAACAGAACTGACGCCTACACCTTGGACGGAGGACTGATATCTGGACTATACAAAGAACTCAAAAAACTGAGACCATGCCAAAATTAAAAAAAACAAAACAAAAACAAAAAACCCACAAAACTTTCAAAATGAACAATTACATGAATAGACACTTCTGAAAGGAAAAAGTACAACTGCTCACTAGGTCTATAAAAAAAATGTTCAATATCTCTGCCGTGATATAAATGCAAATTCAAACAACGCTGCGATTCTATCTTCCTCCAGAAAGAATGTTATCATGGAGGACAAGTGTGCGACAAATGCTGCTGAGGTGTGGGGAAAACAGAACACTTCTGCATTGCTGATGAGAATGTAAATGAGCACACCACTGTGAAAATCAGTGTGGAGATTCCCCAAATAGCTAAACACAGATATTCCATTTGGCCCAACTATGCCTCTTCGTGAGGATCTTCTTGAAACAGTTAAAGACATCTCATTACAGGGATCCATGCGCATCCATTCTTGTAGCAGCACAACTCACAGTAGCTGAATCTTAGAAGTAGCTTTTATTTCAATCAGTAGATAATGGATAAAGAAAATACCGTATGTTAAACAATGGAGTATTACTTAGCAGTAAGAAAGATTAAATCTGAGTCATTTGTAGGTTAGTAAATGCACTTTCAGACCATAAGGTTAAATGAAATATATCAGATCCAGAAGTGAGATATTGCTTGGTTTCTTTTACGTAAAAAACCAAAAGTATAATAATTGAAAGAGCAAAATAAATGATAAACGATGGGAAGCTGGATCTCAGCCTAAAGATCTCCTTTCTTCACATCGATTCTGCCCTCATCCAAGGTTGCCTCCTTCTGTAAACCAGGCTCCAACTCCTTCTTCCGTAACTTGGCCCCTTTATTGGGTTGGAGTGTATTAATCCTCTTTCAATTACTCAGTCATTTTCTGTAAAATTTAAACACATTTACTTCACTTCAATATTGGTACCAATTAGTAGCATATACTTCTTAATAAAAAATATTTTTTTACATCTTGATACAAAGACTTAACACTAGGGCCCAGCACATAGCTGAACTGTACAGCATGGCCTGAGTTTGAATCTCGGTCCCCCTCTCCTCAAAAAACTTAATCCTGACCCTCAAACTATTGATATTTAACATTTTACTATGAATTTGCTTGTTACATTGTACCTGTCCTGGTGGACACTGTCTATATGAATGGAGATTACAGGCGTGCCAGTTTTGCCTTCATATTAACTCTTGCAGTGACCACCTATTTTCTTAACAAAAACATATTATTTATTAGTCCTTTAACATTATTAAAGATCTCTAGTAAACACTTTGTGTTTGTTTCCTTTCATAAATCTTCATTTTTGTGCCCTCATGAGCAATATTTAAGTTATAAAAATAGTCCTAACACAAGGGCTTTTCTCTGTTACTTGGAAAGTTTGATTTATTCCTCATGAGATTTATGATGTCTAGTTTTTTTCCCTTCTGCATAGGTGATCCCTGGACCTGGCCTTGGACTTAATCTTGGGGAGAAGTACTGTTTCACTTGAGGGTCCAGAGGGCATTGCAGATGCCAGCCCTCATCATGAGGAATTGGTGTGTACACATTTGGCATCTTGCTGTCTTTTTCTTCCCTGTCACTTCCTCTTTCTCCCATTTCCCTGTCCTAAGGCCCCCTTCCTTGCTCCACAAGTCTATCCCCTGGTTTCCTATCTTATATCATTTATTTTACTCTTTCAATGAATTCTAAAACCTCTGAGAAACCTGTGATAAGGAGACATACTCGGATGAAGGCAGAAGGACTGTGATGGAATGAGCTGATAGGCTAAGACCCAGTGGCAAAATAAAACAAAAACTATGAGCAAATAATAAGAAAAAATCTTTCTGTGCTCCCATTCCTTGGGAATGAATACTATTGAAATGTACCTACACTGAAAGCTTTTGAGTATTACTAGTATTATTTGCCTGTAGTTTTTGTGTTATTTTGCCACAGGTTTCTCAGAGCTCACCAATGAAACCCAAGAAAAAACAATGAACTAATGTGGTGTGGATTATGGAGCTGGAGATGAGGAATGGGTCCCTGTCTGACCCTTAGCTTTTCTGCAACACGCCCTCAGCACAGCTTGATGCAATTTACCACATTTGAGCTGCATGCTGGGAGTGGAAGGAATTTTAAAAAGATAAGAGTTTGTAGATTTAAAACTTTGTAATGTAATAATACATAGTAAGTATGAAAATAGATGATAAGTTGTAAGAACATTTACCTTCTCATAATTGTGATAAATTTTGGAATTCATTCTGAAAATCTACAAAATCTCCATGATTTCAATCTTCTAAATTTCATGTTTGACTTTTGATCTTCTATATGACTGAAAAAGATATTGCAATTTCTTCTTACACTGCATACTAACATTTAAAAAAAATAAGTTAATGTTATTAAATTAAGCAAGGTCAGATACTGAATTTGCATCTTTGCAAAACAGATCTAAAGCAATTTCTTATCAAAAACACTGCAATTTATTTTGTTATTTAAGCAATCGTAAAAGATTCTCTCAATAACTTTTGAGTTTATTCTTTTTTATGATATGGTAACCTAAAAGCTGATCATAAATAATAATTGTTCCATGTAAGATACAAAAAATGTGAAAAGCATGTATGAAATCTGGAACAAACTTACAAATTACTGTACCCCCTATTCGCTAGACATGATTTATTAATTTGGTTGGTTTTCCCTAACCTCCAGGAAGACTTTTTCAATGGAAAACAAAAGTCCTAATTTTTTTTTTTTTTTTTTCTCCCGTACCGGGAACCGAACTCACGACCTTGCGCTTGCCAGGCAGGCGCTTTGCCGCTGAGCTAAATCCCCAGCCCCAAAAGTCCTAATTTTTTTTCAGACACAAGCTTTTTAATAGAAGTACCTACACCACCAGAACACTAAGAAGGACTTCAAACCATCTTTATGACAACATAATTCTTGTAGTTTTATATAGGTCAGATTTCAAAGTGCTTTTCGTAATAAATTTGTTACTGAGGAATTTTTTTGCTTCTCCAACAAATTGAAATCTCACTGGAACTAAAATCTTTGCATGTTTTAGATGAAATGAAACTTCTTTTATTCTTTCATGTATCCTCTCAGGATTATCCAGCACCTAAATAAGATGTGCTGCAGTGTCAAGAGAAGTCTCTCAACTGTTGTTTTTGCAGATGCAACCATGACTTATGAAGGAACATCTTTGATGAAGTTTTTCAAAAATATTTAAGAAATTTTGTAAGACTTCTCATTCTTAGCAACCCCACACTGCTTTACAAGAACCTAGAAAGCAAAAATATCAAACTTTGAATCTCTGCTTCTATCAGGATGTTAAATAATCATTTTGGTTTATATAAATGTTTTTGATTTAGAACTCATTATTATGTTTTTAAATGTAATCTATGGTGTTATTGCCTAATTTTTGAATTGATCTTCAAAATAGGAGGGTAATTTTAGCATATATTATGAATTACAGTAAAAAAAAAACCTTGAGCTGAGTGAATACATTCATTATGAATCTGAGTAATACTACAATATAGATTTCTTCAGAATGAAATTTATTACTTTTATCGTTTAGAAAATAAGTGCCCTTACTTGACAAAAACATTCAGTGAAGCTTGGTGACTTCCAAATTCATTTATATCTTATTCATTTAAATAATGGAGTAGTTTAAAATTGCTAAAAACAAAACAAAACAAAACAAAAAAAAACCTTTGATACTACTCCTGGACACTTCTGCTTCTTTCTTCTGGACACATACTGTGCAGTTCTGGACTAGAACTAATTTTCAGACCAGACTTTGAGCAGCATGGCCATCATGAGCAAGAAGGGCAGTACCAGCTGGGTTCAAGAGAAGAGGAAGAAGCCCTCTTCATGGGATGCCATCCTCGGGAGCTCAGGAAAGCTTCCTTCAGCAGTGAGTGGGCACCTCTGTGAGCAAGAGCAGTAACAGTCAGCATTAGGCCAATTCATATGGTGGTGTCTCAGACAATGTGGATGACAGGGGGCCAAGTCATGGAAATGGAACTTTCCTGAGCTTGGGTGAGGACACCAAGTTTAAGGAGAGCTGGTAACCTGAAGTAGAATTGTAGGAAAGTAAACTTCAACATGGTCTCGACTAGAATGTTGGAAATATTTTAAATTTCAAAATTCCAGCACTTCTGAAATTTCTAACAAAATACTTATATTTGTGATGAACCAATTAGACCAAACAGGTGCTTAAATATTTAAAAATGCACCTTATAAAATACTGAAAATTAAACAAACAGGAGAATGTGTATTTCTTTAATAAAAATGAAGAGCATTCAGTCCAAATTGTGAAAAATAACAATGCTAGAAGTATGAATGTTAACGAAAAGCTGAAATAATAAAACAAAACAAATGAACAAAAACATATATATACACAAACCATATATGTATCAGCAAAAAGTGTGAGCTTAGCCAGATGTGATGACGCTTGCCTGCAATCCCAGCACTCAGAAGGCTGAGGCAGGAGCAGCACCACAACCTCGAGGCGAGTTTGGGCTCTACAGTGTGTTCAAGGCCAGCCTGAACTACATAGTGAGACACTCTTCAAATGAAAAGAAGAAATGTGGACTTTCTAGCACTTTGACTTAGTCCAGGCCCCTTGTTTCCCTTCCCTCCACACCACTGTGTTGGACCTCAAATCAACAGACTCAGTACTGTGACGAAACCCAGCAGCAGCTGGACAGGAGGCCATTTCAGGAGGTTTGCATTAATCATCCTTTTGGTAACACCCTGCAAACATCTGCCTGCATAAACTGCACTTATTTGACATGACTTCAGTTCTATCCAGTGTAACCAGCACCCTGATCCCTGCCCGGGAGCATTTGTTAGGGGCAGTTATCGCTGTGTAACATCACAAGTGTCTGAGAACAGCAAAGTGAAACAGGAAACAAAAAGTAAGGATGAACAGAACATAAGAGGAGAAGCCGCATAATGAGATATTGAGTCATGTAAAAAGAACTTTGAAAACTTCTGATTTATTTAGGAGAATTAAAGGGCACAAACACGGCTACTTTGGTGTACGTCTCCAGTAAATGTCCAGGTCATCCTCTGACATGCTTGAATGCGAAGACCTGTGGACTCAGGGAGTAAAAGTTTAAGATACAGTCAGGTACTTCTTCAGTGAGGTATACCCCAAATTCTCTTTTGCCTGAGAGGAAATCACTGTGAAATTGCTGGTTCTAGGCATTTAAAGAACCATGAGCTGATCACCAAATTAACTAAGCACATAGCAAAGAATACGTATTTTCAGGAATCAGACTAAGAAAGAAAACAAACAAATAGCAAAAGCAGCAATGATTCTGGGTGGTTGGAGAAGCTGATTTCCATAGCTGTCATATGATATTATTTAAAAATGCTTTATTCTTCTTCATCTTCTTCATCATCAACAACAATAACAATAACAGAGGTTAGGAGTTGTGAAATAAAGTAAGATGTTTGTTTCATAAAAAGAGAAGGACATTAGCATCAACTTTGTCCAAGAAAATCCAAAAGTTAAGCCTACCAGGAAAGACTTTATATAAGCTACTCTAATGTTTAGAAAACTAAAAGCCACTGTACTTCTATTGCTTACGGAAAGTGCAAGAGTGATGTCTAAACACATGAGAAAACACACACACACACACACACACACACACACAAAGCCTTAGCAGTTATGAAGATGAAGTTCAGCAGAAAATTTGCCTAGGTGCAGACAGAATCTATGACCTGGAAGGTGGATCAGTCATTGAAATTACACCTTCTGAGCAAAGGACGTAGAATGACAAAAGTAAGAAAGAAAGCCTAAGAGCCCCTTCAGGCACCATAAACCATGCAACATGTGCAAAAGGGGAGTTCCACAAGTAAGGGGGGACAGACCTGGGCAGAGAGAGGTTTGGGAGGTGGAGTGACGGCACACCTGCCGGGCATGCATGGGGCCTTGGGTTTGAATCCCAGAATTGAAAAAAGATTTAGAAGAACTAATAGATAAAATAATCGGAAATTTGATAAAAGACATGAATATCCATACACATGCACAACAAACCACAGATAGGAAAATTTCAGACATCCACTGTGAGCTTTATCAACATTGACCATCAAAAGGCAAAGCAGAGACAGATATTGAAGAAGCTCATTACGTTGAGTTATGCTCAGTAAAACTAACAACAAGTTTCAGGAACAAAAGAAGCAGAGAGAGGGATGCCTTATGCAAAGTTCTGCATTGGAAAAAAAAACAAGTAGAAAATTTTTCCAACTTAGATAGAAACATTAAGATAACAAGAATAGTCCCTAGTGTTCTGCACAAATGATATTGTCCTGAGATTTTTTTTCTTTTACTTTTCTCTAAAATTCCCATGTGGAGTATTTTGTATAGTTACAAATACACAGGGTCTCACTATGCAGTTCAGGTTAGCCTTGAACTCACTTTGTAGCCCAGGCTAGCCCTGAATTTACAGCAATCCTCCTGCCTCAGCCTCCCAAGTGCTGGAATTACGGGTATATACCACCATGCCCAGCTCAGATTTCACTTATGATAACATCACAATATTTAAGTATTTTTTAGAAGTTACCAAAAACCCGTTAGACATGAGCAAACGGATAAGCATCCAATCAAATTTATCAAGTCACTAAAAGTAAGAGCTCACATTACAAAACTCTTAGAAGAAATCACAAGCATAAATCTCTGAGTTTGTAGTTGGCAAGAAAACAGAAATTTGTCTTTATGAGGTTAATATATTTTGTGCTTCAGAAGACACTTAGGGCTGGGGCATAGTTCAGTGGTAGAGAATTTCCTAATGACACTAGGGCCTGAGTTTGACTCACAAGTCTCTGAAAAACAAAACAAAGAAAAAGACACTTTTAAAAATCTGAAAAGACAACCTACAGTAGGGAAAAAATATTTGCAAATAATATCACTGACAATGGTAGGGTCCCAACTATATGAAAAGTTATTAGAATTCAACAGCTAAGTTAATTGTAATTAAGTTGTTACAGTGAAGTGGTGATAGATGACAGACTGACAGGTGTAACTATGAAGATCGTCAAATGCCAAGTGATATGCAAAATGATATTTAACCATGCACAAAAAGGCACAACATGTGAGATCCATTTTGTGCAATATCCAGACCAAATGTATGGCGAGAGAAAGCTGATTAGGATACTTTCTAAGTCTGAGGCAGGTGTGTTAGTGGGAGGAATGTGGACTTCTGGGGCAGGCGGAGCTCCGCCTGGGGTGATGAATTTATTCTGCTGGGAGACAGTGGTGGTGTCTGACCAACTTTTTGAAAGTAGTTGTGATGTTCCACAGAAGGCCGCTCTTATGCCTGGAGAATTGCATAGCTATAAAAATCAAAGGACAAAATAAGTGAAAGTATATTTCAAACAGAATGGACCCCCTCAGCAAAAGGCAGCAGAAATCCGAAAATATTTGAATAATACAACTTCAATATTTCACGTCTATTATTTTCTCAGGAAGACCCTTTAAGCGTATGCGTATTATGTAATTTTAAAAATAATTTTGATTATCAAATTTCAGAAATTCTAGAAGCATCCAGAGTTATGACCCATTGAAATAGCTTTTATGCTCCAGATCACTTGTTTATTTTTGTATTAATAAGTGTCTATAGTACGTGATGACCTCACAAAGCCTGAGGCTGTGCCTCATGCATCTGAACTCTTTTTATTTTGTCCCCTTCCCCTCCCTGCCTCTAGTCCTTCTTTCCCCACTTGCAAAACTCTATTTCCATTTTCTCTTTTTCCTTCTTCACTCCCCCACAGCTCTTCTTCCCCTAACACATGTCTAGTTAAATTCACTAGTCATCATAGAAGTTAATATTAAAAGGATTATTTTTGCAAATAGCTATATACATTCATGCACATATACATAAATACATTTCTAGGGGCCTTGAACCTTTGAAATACTCAGGTAAACACTGAGAAAAATGGAATAATTACAAATTAGGCAATACTTCAAATATCATTCATTTCTTTGAGTTGTGAACTAATTTTGTTCACCTGGAGTTAAAATGCATCCAACCAATACTGGAATTCAGTGCTAATGATCTTAATGGATATTAATATAACCTCAAATAATTAACATAATCCTCAAATGTTTACCTTATGTCTAGCATATTCTTGCAATTAACCTTTAACTTTCTTAATAACACCGTGAGATACACTCTCATTTACAGCAAGGCATAATCTACATATCATTGTGGGTGGCATAATTAAGCAAACCCACAACAAGCATCTAAGGGACTGGGTCATCGCACTTGAGATTTCCATCAAGGAAGACTTAGTTAGAACATCCACGAAGAACCTTCTATTTTAAAGGGCAAAACTGAGCCCCTGTAGCCCCTGACTCTTTAGTGCTTGCTAAATGTATAGGAAAGATAAACACAGACAAAACCCAAACACTTACAGCACAACAGGGCTCCAGGGACTCATCATATGACTTCGATTCTACTTCTGTGAAAAGAAAAGAAATGATTTGCTGACTAAATTGAAGAAACCAAATTCCACCTAGTCATCAGACACTCTTGGCACAGTTTGTCAAAGATTTTTATCAGTTTAAAAAAATCAATGAGAATTGAATGAAAATATAATTCAAGGGTTCAGTAAATTAAATGAATAACATAAAACTGCAAGGAATACGATGTAAACACTCATAAAATGATGAAATGTGTAAAGTTCTGAAGATAGAAGAGAGATCTGAAATATACAGTGTCATGAATCATTTCAAAGCTAAGAGTTCCAATAGCTGCTTAATGAGGAGCAAAGGTACAGTAAGGTCAGCACTCTACAGTGGAAGTGTGATGGTTGTAATAGAACTTATAAAGTATAATCCACAACACCACGGCCCCTTTCAGAGTAAGAGGTCAGATGTTTTTACATCATCCATCTGCTTTATTTTGTTGTTTCTTAAACTTGAATTTGACTACCTTTCTGCCTAATTGAGGCTCTGTAAATTTTCTGAGACTAATCAGAGACCGAAATTTCTCTTAGACTAAAAGTGAGTTTCTCACAGCAGACAAAATCCAGGAGATGCACTTTCCACAGACTGTTGACTTTTTACACCAGACCCCAGACCGGTGTGTGGCACTGAAGATCCAAAACACTTGCCCTAAATCAGCCATGGAAGCTCTGATTTGAGTACACCTGTGCAATCTGTCCAATGGATACTTAGTTGCTGTTTGCTCATGTTCTTACAATTCCTGGAAAAAAACTGGAAAAAAATTGCATTTGTAGGAAAAGATGAATAATTCCTCATAATTGTATTCAAATGACTAAAAACTTCAAAATAGCTTTAGAGAGTGTTTTTCACTTACTGTATAAGAAGGGTTTATTGGTTACCTTTCAGTTTTCAGTGTTACTTTTGTAAGTAAATGCTTTTCTTAATACTGTACATGATTAATATATCTATAGCCAAACAGAAAAGACAGTTTCCTCCAAAGAACAATGGAAATCAGAATGACCAATGGTGATACAGAAAATGAATGGTAAATTTCATCTGATGAAAGCAAATGCTAATGTTGAGGAAACATTTTTATGGTTTAAATTATAAGCTTACCTATGCAGTTGTTTTTAGAAAAGACAGATAAATATATATGATAGATGGTAGATTAGTGAATAGATAAGTTAGAGATGGAAACTAGGTGAATAAGTTGACAGGTAAATTAGAAAGATTCAGATGATAGATAGGTTGGTAAATAGGTAGGTAGCTAGATAGATGGATAGATGAACAGATTAATAAGTAGACTAGATAGGTAGATTCATGAATACTTTTATATGTGTATATATGATTGATATGTGAAGAGAGAAGAGAAAATTTGATTTATTTTTTTCAATGTACTAGGAAAATTAGAAAAATATTTAAAAACCTGAACTTTCAAAAATATTTCCACTTATGTAATAATTGTCATATTCAATGTAAAATATTTGAAAAATGTAGACATTAAATGAAAAAGTTTAAATCACCACTATTCTAAACACTCTAAAATGTTTAACTTAGCTATTGGTATATATTTCATCTTTTTTCTTTTTAAATGATTACATAATTTTAAATATTCAGAGAATATTTTAGATTATTACCCCTATGTGTTACTCTTCCCTGACCACCACATTGACCTTTTTCGCTCTTTTCAAATCATGACCGCTGAAACAGAACTTCAAGGTACGTTACTGAAATGTGTTTGTAGCTCTGCCGAATTCCTGTACATGCGTCTTTTTTATTAGGTGAACCCAGTCTCTTATTCACTTTCAATGCACGCATTCTTAAACAATATTTTGTTATTGCTTGAGGTTACTTTAAGACCTAGAGCAAGTGACAGTGCAGTAGAGTTATATTTCTTTTATTAACATAAAACACGCATCGTATTCCTGTAGTTAGATCCCATTTATTTAATTATTTCCTAATACTCTGCTGGGTTACTCATTTTCGGTACTTCCTGATACGTTTATTTAAGTGCGTGCTCCATTTTAATGTGTGTGGCTTGTCCTTAATATTCAGCGTTCTTTATGTATTCCCTGTTTTGTTTGGGAAATTCTTCCATGTGGTGAGTTTATTCATGTAATGTTCTCCATTGTTTCGTATTTGTTTTTGAGGATTTCCCTTTATCATTTGGTTTTCATAACACAGGTATTTACTGACTCCTGGAATGTGGGAGTCTAATTTTACTATTTCCCACATAACAGGCCATCTAACCCTCCCCTCCAGCAATTCACTCCATCCCCGCTGATAGCTTACACCACCCGATGGCGAATGTCCCCCTCAGAGCAGACACGAGAACTCCGCTGCGAGGAGCAGGTGTGCAGGTGTCCCACGGTGCAGACAGGCTGCTTCAGGAGGCCTAGCTTATCCAGAGCAGTGATGGAGGAGACCAAACTTTTAATGTAGGGAAAGTCCTCCTAGGCCCTAAGAGATGGATGTGGAAGGACATTCATTTCTGTTGAGAGGAAAAGTTCTGAGTTCTGCTGATGCACAGGTACTGGTAGGGTGCTCTACTGGTCCTTGATGCCCGGCTTCAATGAGCTGGCTCCGCTGCTTTCCTCCATGCGAGTTCAGCAGAGGATGCTGAGGATGACACCTGCCCTCCTGCGGCTCATTCTCAGCAGTGGGAACACTGAGTCTCAACACTGGCTCCCGTCAGAATCTCTTGGAGAGCTGTGCTGTCATCTTCCCACGGCTGGACAAGGTATCCAAAGGACACAGCCTAGGAGAGGAAAGGCTGACTCGGTTCCAGACTCAGGTTGTGTCCAAGGTCAGCTCGCCCTGGGAAGAAATGGGGATGGAGGGGCCTGGGACAGGAAAGCTGCTCTCGTAGGTGCAGAGAGCAGAGGCAGAAAGAAGCGCTTGAGAGGAGCAGCCAGGGACAAGGTTCACCCCTCAGGGACACCCCAGGGACCTGCTCAGCTAACCAGGCTGTTATGGTTGATACATTGTGTCAACTTGGGGAGTCTAGAGGTTTGGCTAAGTGACTCAGCAGGAAGCCAGGGTGCTTACTTTGTATACATCCTAAGCCTGTGCAAGAGGAGGGCATGGAGATTATGTGAGAGCCGCATGCCCCTTAGGTGGGGGTAGCCTGTTTACAATGTAAGGGAGGGAAAGAGGCTGCTTGCTTCCATTCCTCCCTTTTGCTCTGGCTGCTTTGCTGTTCGGCTGCCATTCCCCCCTTTGCTCTTGTTGCTTTGCTACCTTCTGCCTCAGAGCCAGCCAAGTATGGACTGAAACCTCCACAAACTGTAAGCTTAATAAACTTTCCTTCTTTCATTTTGGGGCCTGAGTGTTTTATCTCAGCAACGAGAGAAAAGTATCCAAGACACAGGCCCAGGTCTCAGGATGCCCCCTGGACTAGGAACTCATCCATAGATCCCCTACTTCTGAAGTCAGAGCACCCAGGGTCCAGCACTTCTTCAGCTCCCTGCACCGGGCAACCAAGCTTTCAATACACTGAGATGTCAGGGGATGTTTTTATTCTTAATCCTAAGAGAAGTTTGAAAATTGCTGACTCCCAGGTCACTCATCCACAGACTAAATCAGGAGCTCCCAGGGTGGGATCTATGTCTGAGCACTAATTTTTAATCCCCTAATGATTCTACTGTGTAGATAATTTTGAAAACTGCTGTCAGTCAACAAAGCCGTGTGGGCACTGGGGTTCTGTGTAATAGTTACACAATAAGAAATCGCGCAGAGCCACTCAGAGGCCCCAGGGAACCCACGCACAGGTGAGAAGCAACAGCCTCTAAGGACGGCACCAACCCGGGCAACCTGCCAGGTGTTTTTGTAGCATGGAAGAGCTGACTGCCTGAGAGATAAGCTAAGACCCCCTGGGAGTCTCTCTGAGCTCCTGCCACTTCCCTCTGAGCCCAAGCATGCCGGGCAGTGGTGAGCTCCGTGTGGTGGGCAAGAGGTCCTTCCCACACCACTCTTCTGCAGAGGGGCCAGTGCCGTTCCCTTCCTCTTCCAAGGAGGAAAGGCAGAGAACAAATTTCTTCCCTGAGTATAACAAACGGAAGTCTTTTGTTCCTCTTCTCCTGATGAGAAATCAGTCACATGTTCCTGCCCAAACACGAGAGTCTGGAACATGTCTTCCCAGTGGTCACGTGTGCAGCTCAAAGCAAGAACTGAAAAAGGGTGTTAGGATCAGCCACCAGCCTAGCACACAGAGATCAAAGGGAAAATGGAACTTCATAGATTTCAATGATGTCTTTGAAGGAAGCTTGAGACAATGGTTGCCACAACTCCAAGTTTCTAACTAGACTAGATAGAAACAGTATCTCAGATTTTATGCTGAAAAGAAACTGCAATACTAGGTCAATTTCCCCTTGGGCATTGTGAATACACAGTACTAAATGTCTCTCTTACTGAGCGATCATCCTCTTTTGCTTCTCTTTGGAAGAATGGGTGGTGGAAATACTGAAGAAGGAAGTGGACAGGTGCAACCCAGACCATCTTGGAGTTCCGGAAAGTAAGCGCTGACTCTTACCCAGACACCCCTAGCGCACAGAGACACAGGCCGGGACAGAATGACGGCTGAGGACAAGGGATGTGGGTGCTAACCGAAAGGCAGACAGTGATGGAACAGACATAAACCAAGGTAACACGAAGCTATTCCCCAGTATTAAGTAAAGTTTGCTGGCATCATAATGACGTAACTAACTAACTAAATAATTAAGAGGGGAGAGAGATCTTATATGCAGAAAAGTTAAAGATAATTCGTGTAGCTGTTCATAAGGAAGTGACAATAACTGCACTAAGTTTGGGGGCACAGCGCCTTTCTTCCAAACCATGAGTGGTGGGAAAGGGGAAGACACAGATCCACAAAGGAGAAAGCAAGCACACATTCTGAGCAGGTTCTCAAGGCTGGCATTTACGGCGAAGAAGCACACCGCCAGAGAGAGGTGCACCGACCAGGCCCTCTTTCCACATGAACACGTGAGCTGCTTTCAGTTAACATGGTTCTCATTAGCGAATTTAACGGTAAGAATTTCAGGTGAGAATTTCACGGAATCAATATTTTGATAGCATATAACGAAAATGGCACTTTACCTCTGAGTCTTCTATCCTCAAACACATAACATAATGGGGGAGAAAAAAACATCAGACACATCTCAATCAGACAAAAAAAAAAATTTAGGCAAGTCCCAACATACTAATTTAATAACTGTTAAATTCTCTTGAAGACCATCAAGATTCATTAAACTTTGAGAAACTGTCAATAGTTACAAAGAGGCCAAGGAGAAGGAGATAATGCCTTCTTAGTGTGAGGAGGTGTGATACCCGGAGTACGGCCTACTGACCCAGCTGAATTTCTACCCTTCCCTAATTGTGTTCACTTTGGAGAGCAAGGTGACTGAAAGCCAAAGTTGTTCAGGAACCTGTTAGATCCAGGATGCCTGCAAGACAACCTCTAGGTCCTTAAAACCTAATTTCTGTGCTAAGTTACCTACCCACCAGCCTCAGTGGCCAGAAAGACCAGACCATAGAGGAAAGGATCAGAGGCAGCACCCCAGTTTGGAGAAGTTTCCCCCAGCCCAGGAACAGACAGAGCCATTGTTCTTCTGGGCAAATTTGTCTCCTCCCTAAGTGGGTGCAGATGTGGGTTGGTGGATGTGGCTCCTGCTTTGCCTTTCTTTTGCCCTTGCTTAACTTGTGCTGTGTTCACACAACCCATTTCCTCCTTGGCTTTCTGACACCCACCAAGGAAACCCCACTTCAAGGTCTCCACCCTATAAGGGGTCAATGCATGGTGGGCAAGGTTATCTTGGGTAATTGTCCAGCAAAGAACGGCCATTAGATGAAAATGAAGGGAATGTGAATAAGATATTCTTATAATAAAAAATAAAATAACAAATAGCTGACTATAAAGATCACGCATAGTGAAAGAAGAGAAATAAAATTAAAAGGAAAGAAAAGAAATATTTGACTTTGTTGGATTCATAACTACTTGGCACTGTGAACTTCCAGTATATTTGTCCTCATTTGGAAGGCAAAGATTTTTAATATTTTGAGTTCCATTTTTGTGATTCCAGCGAGTGTATCACCTCATTTCTGAAGTGCATATAGTGTTGGATTTAAAAATGCCACAGAGAAGAGATGAGGGAACAAGGGTAATTCATGTAAGTTTTATCTCATTTGCTTTCTTTTTAAAAATACTATTCATGATGTGTCTGTGGACATAAACTTCCTTTTCATGATTCTGAAGCACACTGGTGATTATTGTGAAATCCAGTGAGCTAAATATCATTTCAAATGGAAAAGAGAAAGTTGTCACCGTCTCTTGTCTCCCTGTGAAGAACAGAGTTAACCTGTAGGCTACGAAGGCTCAGGTTCCTTCTTCCACAGCCGGGCTTAATGAAGGCATTGATCAAAATGTTAATTTATGTTGATTTATCAAGACATGATGATTGTAGTGATAAGCCTTCATGATTGGTACTTCCAGAGTAAATGTACTGAAATGATAAATGTGTGTTTCCCTTGCCACAGAAATGGATCTTGCTCTGCAGTTAATGTTTCATATAACCCAACTTCATTAGGCAGAACTCAGCTAATGACATCATGAATTTATTTCATTTTATCAAATTGCATTAATTAGGGAAATGTGCTGAATGTTGATTGTGAAGAAACATGCTCTTTTTCCTTGGAATAACGGAAGAAAAGCAAGGTAATTGGATTAATTTGCCCTTCTTTTTTTATTTAACCTCCATTAATTAGGAATGTGAAGATCCTTTCACAATAGGACAGCACAAGCAAGTTTATGCTAACCTCATTCTTATTAGCCAATTTAATTGCAGAAATGCTAAGAGCGTTCTACTGGACTAGGGCCAAGCTCTGGCAAACGTATTAAATATTCTATCTCTAGGGTCTTTGACGTTTGATAATAAAAGCCTGAGGTTTCCGATAATGGTTTTTAAAAAGAAAAGAAAAGGCAGCACTGCGTTCTTTCTCACAATGTTATAAATTATTTATGTTTGGCGTGCCCGCATCCCCTTCCTCACAAAGCCCCAAATACTCTGACTTGTGAACTAGGAGTTTGATTTGTGCAATGGTGCACTATAGCATTTTCATGGTTCGTGGAGATCTGTGTGAGCTGCTCACAGTGTCGTACTTTGCTTAATTATGGGAATGGATTATCTCAGCATTTCACATTCACATCATTCGCATACAACTGTGTGTATTCTCTGGATTGGAGCAGGACAGGTAACTTTCTTGAATGAGAAACCACAGGTCTTTGTTTTCTTTATTCCCTCGAGGAATTTCTTTCCAGTTCATGCTAGAAAACACATTTCACTAATACTGTTACATGCAGTTCAAGGGTCACTCCCAAGTTCACGTCCAGGGGGTGTGTCCTGTGAGCAGAGAACAAATCCTACCCTTATAAGAGAGTCCCCGCTGGACCCAAAGCTGAGGTCTTCTTCATGCTTCAACTCTGAGTAGCCAAGAAGCCTCCTTCCAGACTTGGGGCTGGGAGCTGCTTTGTGCATGGGAATGACATCAGCAGAGGTGAGAGGAGCAGGTAATGTTTCCACACAGAACTACCTGGAAGTGCAGACACACACTCTTCACTCTCAAAGCAGAACAAGCCTCTCTTTATTTTTTGCACTTCCTAGAGTAAATTCAATAGGCATACAATGGAACGTCTTTTAAATAGAAATTTATATGCCTGTTTTCAATTTAAATTTGGAAGCTGTATGGGATCCCTAAGGACCCCTGCATCTGGTTTAGTGAGCTTACCATCTCCTCTCCTTATAGATCTCAGTCTTTTCGTCTCCAACATAGGTTCTTTCTACCTTGTATTTTTATGATTCTCTGTTGTAAAACAAATAATTTTCAGCTGTTTTGGTCATCTTGCCTCTGCTGTATAATCACTTTTCACTGTACTGATAATATCAGGTTTATAATATCAATACTATGAGCTACTGAGGATATGTGCTTTTAAGTACATATATTATTGTTGTTTTGATTTCTATAAAGTATAATTAAAATAATTAATGTGATAGTGCTAAAATATTACTTATCATCGTCAATATTCATTTGTTATTGATAATTGCCCAGTGTGTTCTGTAATCAAAAGGATTTTCATGTTATGTAATATCACACCTACTGAGCCGCTGAAGTTGGAGGTGCAGGGTAAACGTCACGGGCTGGAGCTTTGGGCTTCCTAGGGTGTTTGCTTATCCCACTGGTCCAGAAAGAATGACACAGCTTTATAGAGCTTCCAAAATCAGTCCTAGAGATGACCAGCCTGAGAAGGCAGCTGGGGGACATGAAAAGGCACTGTCCTGGGGTCTGCTTTTTCCTTTCTTAGCAAGCTGTCCTCACTTGGGCTGCTGTACACAGCGCTTCTCATCTTGCTGAGGTGTCCTCCTTCAGAGACAACCCTGGCTTTGCCTATGCCACAGGTCAGAGGTCAGCATCACCCCTCTGCTTCCCTACTGCACACAATGACTGCAGGGCATTCTCGTCTGCACTTACACTCTTTGTGCTTGAGCTCTGTGTATTTGCCTTTCCTTTTTATTTAAAGCCAGGAGACCCAGACTGGCACACCCACAGGGTTGATCTGCATGAGGGTCCAGCATGCTTTTGTTTCTCCTGCCTCTCTATCATAAACGGATCCTTGTGATGCTGTTGTGGCTTTTCTTCCAACCAGAATCACAGTTCAGTAGAAGAAATTTTATCAGATTGAACCATCTATTCTGGTTTTCTTTTTAAAATCGTAACTAGGTGTTGGACTTTGTTAAAAGATTTCTCTGCATCTATTGAGATGATCATATGGTTTTTGTCCTTTGCTCTGTTAATATAGTGTTTTACATTAATTAATTTGTGTATGTTTATCTATCCCTGCACCTCAGGGATGAATTCAGAGGTGACATGATCGATATAGAAGACCCCAAAATTGCACCAAAAGACTTGTAGCTTAGTAACCAAATTCAGCCTCGTAGCTGGACAACAGTCAATACTCAAAAATCAATAGTTTCCTGTACACAAATAACAAACTCACTGAGAGAGAAATTAGAGAAACAGCACCTTTCACAACAGCAACCAAAAAATTAAATACCTATGGAAGAATCTAATGAAGGAAGTAAAAAGACTTTTACATTGAAAAGTACAATATTCTGAAAAAGGAGATCAAAGGGTATATCAAAAAATGGAAAGATATCCCTTGCTGTTGGGTAGGTAGAACCAATATAATGAAAATGGCCATATTCCCAATAGTGTTATACAGATTTAATACAATTCTGATCAAAATCCCAGCAGAATATTTCACTGAATTAGAGTAAAATGATCTTGAAATTCATTTGGACACAGAAGAGACCTACAGTAGCAAAGGTAATTCTGGTCAACAAAGGCAAGTCAAGGGGATCAAAATCCCAGACTTGAAATAATATTGCACAATATTGATATATGTACCATTTTTCTATGATAAAAACAGCAGGTGATGGCAAATATAAAAGACCCAAGAATCAATGGAAAAGATAAAAAGATGCAAAAGCAATTCCAGACAAACTCTGCCACCTTATTTTGAGAAAGATGCTAAACACATTCTCTGTAAGTAAGACAGCCTCTTTAATAAACGATGCTGGAAAAATTGGCTTGGCCCATGCCAAAGACTCTCACCATGTCCTAAACTACAATCAAAATGGATCAGAGGTCTAAATATCAAGACAAAAACATTAAATCTGTTGGAAGATAGAAGAGGTATAACTCTTGAAGAAACAGGTGTAGGCAAAGACTTTATGACTAAAACCCTAAATGCTCAGAAACTATAACAAAGAAGCAACAATCGGGGTCTCATTTTATTAAAATCTTTTGTGCAGCAAGAGAAATCAACAACAGAGTGATGAGACAACCCACAGTGTGGAAAAACATTTTTGTCAGCTGTTCCGCAGACAAAGGATTACTATCTAGAATAAAGAACTCAAAAAATCACAGATCATCCAAATTCAAAGACCCAGCCCAAAATGGGCATCTGAGATGAATACACACTTTTCAGATGAAGAAAAAGAAATGACAAATAAATATACGAAAAATGTTCAACATCATTAGTCATTTGAGAAGTGTAAATTAAAATAACACTGAAACTCCATCTCATCCCAGAAAAAATGACTATCATCAAGACATCAACCAATAACAAATGCTAGTGTAGCTGTGGGGGGAAGGAACACATCTCCACTGTTGGTGGGAGTGTAGACTCGTACAATCACTGTGGAAATCAGTGTGGAGATGCCTCAAAAACTAAAAAAACAGGTTCTATGTGACCCAGCTATTTTCCTTCTTGGTATCTTCCCTAAAGAATTAAAAGCATTATACCACAGCAATATACGCACATCCATGTTTGTAGCAGCACTGTTTGTAATAGCTAAATCTTGCAAGCAGCCCAAATGTCCATCAACTGGTGAATGGATAAAGAATATGTGCTTTTTATCCAATGGAGTACTACCCAGCCATAAAGAAGGATAAATTTGAGACATTTCTAGGTAAATGGATGCACCTTGAGACCATACTCTTAAGTGAAACAACTCAAGCACAGAAAATGTAAATAAAGATCAAAATATATAATAGGTAATGTGAAATAGGAAGAAAAATGTTCAAATGGTATGAGGGGAAGGGAGAAGTAAGGGGTAAAAGAAAGAATGGAAAAGTTAAAAAATGAGAAAAGGAAGATAAAATGGAAACAATGCTTCTGTAAAAGTCGAGAGGAGGAGGGGTTACAAGGAGGTGAAAGAAGGGGGACAAAAGAAACAAATTGTATCATGTACAGGTCCAAGTTCTCTGTGATGAATGTGATCATTATGTGTACCTAAAACGTACCAATAAAATCTGGGGGAAATATAGGGAAAGAGACAGAAGAGCAGATGAGATGGGTAAGGTGGGCAAAGTTTGCTACTTCAGTGTTTAAATTACAGACAGCAACAAGGTCATTGATAAGAATGAATAGTGAAACTATCACTGTTTTTGAAGAGAGGAAAAACTAACTTGCAATAGACGAAATGGGAGATTTTCAGAAAGCATAATTGCCATTGATATGTATGTCCTTCAGTGTGAACGTTTAGTCAATGTTTCACTAGTGTGATGTTAGACAAGATGCTTACTCTCTGAGTCTGTCACACTCATTTTGTGTGTGTGTGCATGTGTGTGCGTGTGTGGGTGTCTGATTGCAGAGTTTACCTAGGGCATCATACGAGAAAGAGATCCATGCTATCACTTAACAGCATGCCAAAATAAAGAGCTATTTTCTAACACTGCATTGTGTTTTGCTCAGTAACGTTTTACCTGGATAAGAAAATCCCCGTGCATAGGTGTAATGGCCACATCATTTCCTTTTCCTTCAAACCTGCTGCTTGTTTTAATGTAAAGATTGTGTTAACCTCATGAAGTGAGATGCAGAAACATTTTACTGTGATTTTTTTCTGTTTACAGACAAGGGACTCCATGATCAATCATCAAAATTTTTATCATATTTTTAAAATTTTGTACATATTGGAAATCTATATACAGTACATTCTCCAGAAGGAATTGGTAAATAAACAGATCACATCTTGATGAACAAAAAAAAATGTTTACTTTCTCTGGCATTCAGCTTTTTCTTCTGTTAAACAAGTTGATTTGATAGAAAACTGTTTACATTTCTAAAATTATTTTTTGGTTTGCACTCAATGGAAAAGAATTCAAGCCTTGAAGTAATCATCCCAATTTATCAAATATAAGACATTTTTATTTCATACATCATGAAAGAAACAATTCCCCAGTCAAATGCACAGTGGGATAAGCCACACTGTAGGATTGATGCCCCTTCCCACACTGTCCTCAACTCAGGGTGGCCCAAAGCAGGGGTGTGCCTAGAGCATGGGACCTGGCAGGGTGCAGAGATGCCTGCCTTGCTGAGATCCCGGGGGACAAGCAGGCTTGTACAACTTCAGTGATTGCCATCACCACCCATCATGAATATGGAAACCGAACTCTGAAAGCCTAACTTGTGTCCTTGTACGCAGAAATCAACTCTGAATATAGTTGATGTCAAAGTTCATAGTGGCCTAACCTGTGTTTGCTTTCTTTGCGCACTTACAGCTACAGGTTCTTTTTTTTATCGTCCCTGTTGCATTTTAGCCTACCGCTAACTGGCTTTCCTTGTCTCTTTCTCCGAGTTTCTTGCATTCTCTTCACAATTATTGCATCAAATTTGAGTTGGAGAGTTGTTGGCCTCCTTCTTCAGAGGTGAACCAGCTTGCATCTCTTTACTGAGCAACGGTGATGTAAGTAAGGATTTCCACAAAGATGCACCCATGGCTAATGCAGCGATGGGCTTGTGATCTTCACCGCTGTGTTGATGGACAGCAGTTAACCCAATTCTTCTGTACAAAACGATGGAAGGAACATGGAATCCACTAGCAGGTGTTTTGCCACTGGCTAAAGTGCTTCTTGTTTCAGTAAAAAATTCTTGTAATTTTCTTAAAACAAACTTTCATCCTTAGGAAATACTGCTACTTTAAATTTATGTTGATGATGCATAAATTGAAAGAACAGTGCCTCCTCCATCTAGGAAAAAGTAGAGACCCAAGCAGCTCTGGGCCTCCTGGTCCATTATGCAAGGCCTCAAAGTGCTCCTCACTTTAGCCAGGCCAGGTGGGAGGCTCCTGTGAAGACAGCATCAAAGAACGACCTCTCACCACCCTAGCAGATGCATAGTTGTTTCTGGAATATTAGGACAATAATTCCGTTACCGTGTTTCCAAGCTTTAATGTCTAAGGAATCTTCAAGGCACTTCAACTCCTCTATAGAAAGATCTGTGAGGACGTTGTCAGAGTTCCACCAGCACAGTCTGGGAGAGTAAAAATGTGTGGTCCAGCTAATCAGAGCTTATCATGGAAACACGGCCACTGCCCCCACAATAGATGGCTACTAGCAGCGCTGTAATTCTCAGAGTCCCGCAGAGCTTGGGCACATTTCATAGGCTGTCTAGTTAATCCTCTCATGAAGTGGGGGCACTGTCAGACTCCCAGGAAGCTGTACTGTTCAGGCTATAAAACTTTTGGAGAAAGGACTTGTAAATGATGTCAGTGTATAAATCATGTGTGCTGGTAATTACATTAAAAATTACAAAGGGAAAGGACTGGCCCAGGCTTTTTGGTGACAGAGAGCCTCAGCTAAGTGTTTTGGAAAACCTTTCCAGTATTTTGGATTTTCATAAATTTAATGCTTATTATTCTGTGAAGGTTGCTTAAGACACATTCTGTTACTCAACACAGAAAATCATTTACAAATATAAAAGGAATCACATCAACCCCTAATTCAGGGAAATAAGTTGGTTTTAAGGATTATAATGGGTTGGAAAGTAACCCAGAATGAATAAGACATCTGAATATAGTGCAGGTTGTTTAACAGCAGTTAGTAGACTTTTTTAAGGGACTCCACAAAATTACCTAAGTTAATGATCCTTGAATAACTTTAACTAAAACTTAGGCCTATTTAATTCAGCTCACAGATTTTTTTCTTCTTATTTTTAATTTGTTTTTTTCCAGTGCCAGGAATCAAACTTATGACCTTGCTCTTGCCAGGCAGGCCTTGTGCTGCTAAGCTGAATCCTCAGCCCCTTCAGCTCACAGATATTGATATAGTTATCAAGGTAGGTAACAAAATGTATAATTGATTTGAGAATTAAGAGACCCAGTTTACCACCTGAGAGGCTGAGGCAGGAGGGTCATAAGTTCAAGGCCACCCTGGGCAACTAGTGAGACCCTGTATCAAAATAAAATACAACACAGAATTAGGTGTATAGCTCAGTCAGATAGCACTTGCCTACCATGTTTAAGGCCTTGCATTTAGTTGCCCAGTGCCCACAAAACAAAGACAAAAGCCAACAAAGAGACACTCTTTAGAGTGTGAATGCTACTATTAACTGGCTAAATGACCTTGAGTAATGTTTCTGACTTCTATGGAAACTTAACTAACTGATTATAAAAGGGGATCAGTCCCACTCTCCTGAAAGTCTCCCTGCTTTTTTTCTGAGCATTTTCTTGCTATTGATTGTTGTTAGTCCAATGTAAGATTTCGTATTCTTTATCTACATTAAATTATTAAAATGCATTTACTCATCCAGGTATTTCGATGAATTTGAAGAAGATATATGTAAAATATGAAGTCTGCCAATTTGTAGCTCTTTAAAGGAGCAATTTCAAATCCTCGAATATGTTTTTGAGTCCAGTGATCTCCTGTGATTGTGACCCATTTTTCTGTATAGAAGTCCAGGAAGTATTTACTGAAGAGCCGCAGTGATGGTGATAAAAATAGGTACTTTTTGGAGTCTTATAGCAGGCTGAGTGTTCTTCTGTGTATTAACTCAATTTATTCTTTGAAATAATTATATAATAAAGATCTACTACTGAATCCATTGTGCTGGTAAGATTACTGAGTCTTAGAAAAAATACCACATTTCCAAATCCTACAAAGGTAATAAATTAATATAAGCAATATCACTCACTCCAGAATCAGGATGTTCCAACATCTGTGCAGTGGTACTTAATTATGATATATGTATGTTATAATCTGTCTATGACTAGGTAAGCAGACAAGACAGCAATCTATGTATTACAAATAGTGAATACATTAAACTTGTATGAAAAAGTGATGTGAGTTTAACAACTTTGTAAGTACATATAATAAAATTTGTACCTGGGAAACATTTTTTTTTTATTTTAAAGAAAATAGTACAGAAAAACAACAATAGCAAAATACAAACAACACAAAGCAAGGACATTAAAAATGATACAGGGTTTCAAATCAAATGACAGAGATTAACAGTGGTTGTTATATTACATATTGTTATCTTCAATGAAGTTGCCAGATTACCAGATGTAAGAATAGAAGATTGATCAAATCATTAAAGGGAATAAGAAAATAATAATTTAAAAGAACATTAGAGACAATACATAGTGTCACTAGACAGGATCGAATGAATTCACCGATGTTTGTTATACTGCAAATTGCTGTCGTCACATAAATTGCTCAGATTACCAGATACAAGCATGAAAAATTGGTCAAAATATATGAAAAATCCTTTTTATCATTAACTGTTCCCCTCATCAAACCATCAGACACCAGCAGTACAGTTATGCCACCAATCTATCTATCTATATATATGAAAGAGTTAATAAAACCCAAAATGTACAATAGATAACAAGGAAGGGAAATAAACTGCTCAAAGGAAGGAACAACTGGCATGAGGGAAAGAAGGAAAGGAAAGTATTAAAGCATTATATATATATGTGGGAAACATTTTTGCTGGACATTGCACTCCGATTTTAGTCTCTATAATAGGAGCACATTTTTAAGTCAATGTTGTGCACTGCATAGAATAATACACAAAATGATAACTCTCAGAGAAAACACTGAGTTCAGTTCCATGACGTGCAAAATGTACTTTGCAAGACTTTCCCAACTTGGATGGGAGCGAATGGGCCCATGAGAGCTCTGCGCTGGGAGAGTGGTGGAGGAGAGCACTGAGGAGACACCAGCAGCGGACCTCAGGGATGGAGCAGTGGAGGGCGAAGCGGGAAGAGTGATCAGGCAGCTTACACAGCGGCTGTCAGAGACAAGGGGAGGAGGAGGAAGGTAGCCGGGAGCTCTCCGTGGTGCTGACTCCAACTTCCATGGCGGCAGGGTGTCTTAGTCACTTCCTTTTTTGGGGACATAATATCCAATTATAACAACTTAAAGGACTTACTGTAAGTCTTGCTTTCACTCCATGTTCAGCGGGCTCAAGAAACAGCGAGCAGGGAGGAGCTGGGGGCAAGAGTGCACCCTTCCTGGCCATGCCACCTGTGCCCCACCTCCAACCAGGGCTCAGCCGTGAAAGAACCGATGAGTGAACTCACTGATAAATATATCACTGCCACAGTCACAGCACTTTCCAAACATATGGGACTTTTAGGGGAACATTTTAGATCAAAATCATAAGACAGAACAGGACAGATACACAAGGGGTTGGAGGATTCATCTTCTCTCTCAATGCTTATTTTCCGTCCAAATGTCTCCGAAGTGTGATGGGATGTACTGACTCCGAAGATCTCTCTGCACCCTCCAAAGGTTTTCTTGATTACTGTTATAATTGTGCTTGTTTAGGTCCAATTAATTATACACATAAATTATAAAAAATACAAATAACTGTATTATGAAACTTTGTTGTTTATTATACTCATATAGTGTTTAGCATGAAACAATGGAAAAAGTACAACTGAAGGATTACAAAGTATAAATCACTACGCAGTTTTCAATGTTCTTCAAGTGTAGTCAGTAAGAATGGTAGTCTCATCAAGTTTTTACTTTAAAAGATGGAGACATAGAACTTTAACAAGAACATACGAAATAATGCTCACATTGTATAGCGGTGGATGGACAACAGACAAGTCCTAGAAAGAACCTGGGCTTCCAAAAGGCAGCAAAGAGTTTGGATTTCACAAAATTCCAACCAACCATCTCTGCTTTACTAGCTATGGTACTTGTGGAAGTATTTCATCTTATTACAACTCTCAGTAACTGTTTTAACAAAATAGAAAAAAAATAGCATAATAGAATTTGTGTGAAGGGTTAACATATAACTAATGAAATGATTCTTGAAATACAGCATAGAGCTATTATTTTGCAAATTTGGCAAAACGTTTCCACTCATGTCAAAGCTTACTGTGTTGGGTTGTGCTGGTTCACTTTTCATTGAGAATTAGTCTGGTCAACTTCATCTGTTTCAAAGTTTTATTGTCAAACTAATACTTCTTGATAATTGACAAAACCCTAGGAAAATATTAATCACACCTGAAAGAAATTGCATTACTTTTAATCATTCCAAGACAAAAGAGCCTTGTTTTAAAGGGAAATTGGGAAGCTGCATTTTAATGTCAGTGTCAGTAGGAAAGAGACAGATTCTGACGATTAAGTGACCGTCTTATGCATAGGAGAAGACGTGAGCATTGCTCACGTTATTTGAGAGAGAAAGGTCACACTGTGTGCAAACTGCAGCCAAACCTGAGTTACGTCACAGCTAAAGCATGAAACTCACTCGAGGTGAAGAAGTTTGAGTTGCTAGAAGAGGTGATTGTCTTGAAGATTTTTTTCAATATTCAAAAGAAATTTTTCACTATTCAATATTCAAAAATATTTTTAAAAATAATTGTTCTTTGCTAAGTCACCTTCAAACTAGGTCCCTGTGTACTTTGTGTTCCTCAGACAAACTTTTAATTGCCTAAGGTTGACATTACAACAAATAATTCTTTTTAAAGAAGAAAAATTGATTTTCTGATTACATATCTATCATCCACTGAGTTAGCCTAGTCTCTGCTTTCAAAAAGCACATTCTTGATAAATTGTTGCTTTACTTCAGGAAACACCTGAGAAGTATAAGATGCATAATGTTCTGCGATTCACCATTAGTGGTTCAGTTTTTTCTTGGAATACACTCTCCATTTATATATAAACTAAGGCAAGTAGAAGAATTTTTCTTACTCACATGTTTAAAGTTAGTAAAATCCAATTATAACTGCAATAAACCATCCAAGAATGGATATTTTCTAAAATGTATCAAAAGTGTATATGGGGAAGGAAAAAAGTAAAACGTGTATTTCAGCACCCATTATTAAGTCTGTAACTCCTCCAGAGATTTTTACTATGCTCAAGATGATCCACAAGTTCTCATAGGGAATTAAGAAGCAAATAAAAGATGGTGGTGACTTTCCTTACACTGTGTATTTACATAAAGGTGTGGATACTGTGCTAAGCTGCAATAGAAGGTTATTAGAGTTAGGGTTCTGGGGAGGGGAGGTCACCACTGGACAGCAGGGATGACCTGTGTGAATATCACTGGGACCCTGGAGGACGGCAGGTCAGCGACACAGGCAAGATTTTATCTCATGTCTGGTGGAGCAATGACCTCAACTAAACACAGGAAACTGGAGATGCGGAGCTGCTGGGCTGTATGCAACTCCACTGGGGGAAGAGTGGGGTGTGTGTAAACAGGCAGAAGCGACAATGGGAAAGGGAATCTCAGAAGTAAAGATCGGAGAGGGCAACACTCGGTCTCCTGAGGAAAAGCTGGCTGTCACCCACTCTTACAGTGTCCTGGCTTCCCTCTGCCTCACCTTCAAGCCCCACCACTGCTGGGCTGAAGCTCCCAAGCCCCCTCATTCATGAGTCTCCTCAACACCCCTCTGCTACAGCCTTCATCCCCTCCATCCACGTATCAGTTTAAAGATGCACGAATTGGGACCCAATCAGGCAGAAAACAAATCTATGAATTCCAAAATGGTTCTGGCTAGTGGGCACTGTCACGATGAAGCCTCCCCGGAAGGTGGCGTGTACATGAGGTGGGGTAGTATGTGAGGTTTGGTTTCAGGACAGGAAGGGTGACTTCTAAACAACTGTCTCCTGTCCAAACTCCATGCCTCAGAAGCTGCCACAGATCAAGTCATACAGAACATGCACGCTAAGGTTTAGATCTAAAAAGGCTGCCAGGGCTGGGGATTTAGCTCAGCGGCAAAAGCGCCTGCCTGGCAAGCACAAGGTCGTGAGTTCGGTTCCCGGTACCGGAGAAAAACAAAAAAATAAAAATAAAATAAAATAAAATAAAAAGGCTGCCAAAATTCACACGTGTTCAGAGATGGAGATTTTGAGAGGAGATTTGACAATGAGGGTCCTAAACTAATTGGTGAACTGATCCACTGATGTGTTCCAAGCTGAAGGGGCTATTAGAAGGAGGACCCAGCTGAAGGAGGTGGGTACTGGAGGCAGTGCCTTTGGAGGTTCTCTCTCTGTGTCTGTCTCTGTCTCTGTCTCTGTCTCTCTCTCTTTCTCTCTCTCTCTCTTTGCCAGTCTCTTCCACTATGCTTAGAGCCAGCAGACCCTGGACTCAACTCCCTTACACTGTGAGCCAACATAAACCTCCAATTACATTTCTGATGCCTGCTACTTGGTCCCAGTGACGGGAAAGCTGACTCCCACAACAGAGGAGTCCACGTCCATCATGATCAATAGTAGCTCTGAAAGGATGCTCACCATGATAGACTAATATGGACAAATGTTCAGTTTCCTTAGAAATTTCAAGTTCTAAAAGCCCACCTGTCCATTGTATGCAGGAATATCAAAAGTATTACCAAACTAGACATAATTATAACAATTTCTCTTAGATTTAAGAAACTCTGTTAGTTTTTCATGTTTCTTTTTGGTTTAACTGTAGGAATGATTATGAATTGTCCTTCTATCTGAGCTGAATAAAATATTTAAACCTTCTAAAATGCCAATAATCTAAGAACTGAGTATACACAATGATAAATTCTTAGGGAAACCTGTATAATAGTAGTTCCTTAAATAACTTACTTTGCAATCTACATATTCCACGTTGCCCATTAAAACTCAGGATTAAACATGCCACCCAACCAATGAACAAACACATTGCCATATGCTTATGCAACCATAATGCTAAGAAAAATAAATCAGACACTCAAGCTTAAATATTGCATGGTTTCTCTTACAAGAGAAGGAAGTAGAGAGATAGAGCTTTCTCAAAAGGAAAGGAAGGAAGAGCAAAGGAGTGAAAGGGGAATGAAGATGTGCTCTGTATGTGCACCAGCTCCACACAGGAATGTAGACCTTATATACTGCAAACATGTGCTAATAAAAACAAAAATATTTTCTCATGAATTTGTAAAATAATCAGTTTATATTCAATATTTGAGTGGATGCAATAAGTCTCACCTACCCTTTGCAAGTGCTAATTTCATGTATATTCTGCATATCTGATAATTGTTAGATTGCATTGTTTGGCTTCTAATTTGAAATAGAGATTGATCTATCGATGCTGCCAATTCAATATTTACACAAGATACTCACTTTAAGATAAATAAACATCTTAGATTAAAATACTTTGTTCAATGTCCCACTCCACTGAAAAGAAAACAGAAAATCCTCAAGGGAACACAAAGGCAAGCAGAAAATGAAATCCAGAGCATGAAAGAACATCTGAGGCTCTTTTGAGGTTGAGTAGCTGCTAAGGCTCAGGGAGCCTCACTCCTGTTCCCCACCTTCTCCTGCTCCTGCTCTTGTGAGAGTGTGTCTTAGTTGCTTCCTGTTGCTGAGACAAAATATTTGATGCCCAAATTCAAGGGAGGAAATGTTTATTTAGCTCACAGTTTGTGGAGGTGTCAGTCCATTATTGGCTGGTCACAAGGAAGGGTGGCACATGGCAGAGGGGCAACAGATCATGGTGGGGAAGACAGGAAAAGCAACAAGTGAGAGCAAAAATGGGGAAAAAGATTCTTTCTGCCCTTTTTATCTCATCCAGACGGCTGGGATTAGGGCAGTGCTGATCCAGTCAGCGTATCAATCCAACAGTTACCCAGCCATAACCCCAGCAAACTTAACCCCAGCATTGCACTATGAAGTGGTCATAAACTCTAGATTCAGCTACCTGCAAAAAGCCTGTCCCCATGAAGCTTTGGGGAGCCATCTAGACACAAACCATAGCATTCCACACTTGGCCCTCCAGAAAACTTATGCATATTCCTTTATGCAAAATGCATCAGTCCATTTCCAAGAGTTTCTAATGGACTCAGCATTGCTGAAGAATCCAAGTACCAAAATTTCTCTGTTTTAAGGCAAACTCTTAGCTGTGAGCTACTGTACAAATGAGAAGAAAATTAAGTACTTCCAACATTCAATACCGCAAGGTAAATATTTTCATTCAGAAAGTTACAAACACAGGGATACACAGGAATGGGTCCAAAGCAAGTCCAAATTCCAACAGGGCAAAAATTAATTCCTAGTTCCATGTGCAGCATCCAAGGTAATCTGTGACAAGACGTGAACTCTAAAGGCCTTGGGTGACTCTACCCCTTTCGAGCTTCCAATGGTTGTAGCTCCCACGGCTTCTCGCTTGGGCTGGCTCTGTTCCCTCCTTGCAGTATTCCTCAGAAGATCCATATTTCTGGCTTCTCCAAACTTCTGTGGTCTCACTGCTCCTTTGGCTTCACACAGCTTCACACACTGCCCACTCGGGCACACGGCTTGGCCTCTAAGACCTTCTGAAATCTGGGCAGAAGCTCTCTTGACCACACAACTCTGCTATTCTGCATGCACCTGATATCAGTGCCACATGGGTGATACCAAGGTCTGCCACCAGCTGGAGCAGTGGCCAGGGTTCCCTGTCTCTTGGCTATAGAGGTCAAGTGCATGGGTCACTCAACACTCTGAATCCAGTTCTGAGGAACAAATTCTCTAGAACACTGCCATTCTGGAACTTGGTGCTCTGCAGCTTTCTTCTCAAAGCAAAGTCTTTCACTTTTGCAACTTTGAGGCTGCAAAGGGTGGAGTCCTGCTGCTTCTTGTGAATCCCACAGGCCACCTTTTCTACTCTGCTCCTTCTTAGCAGTCAAGTTCTCCTCACCTTTATCTTTTCAGTCCACAGATTTAATGGAGCTTCCTTTCTGGCCAAACTCTTAACATCTAAAATTATTCTGCTGGGATCTCTGCTATTGATTCTCAACATAAATCTGTCTAAAATCCCCTAACAGTAGCCATGCCACCACCTCAACATTAGACTGCCTTGAAATTTCTTTTTCCAGATGATTTAGTCTTTCACCCTTAATCTTACTCACAGCCAAAGTCCCATGGCATGAGCAGAATGCAGACACATTTTCTGCTCACCCATAACACACATCATCTGAAATCCAACAATCAATACAGTCCTTTCCAGCAGAAACCTCCTGAGCTTGGTCTTTACTGATAGTATTTCTATCAACCTTCTGAGCTATGAACAGAATCTCCCATACAGAGCAGCCGAAGGCATTTCAGCTCTACTTTTTCAGTCAAAATCTCTGAACCTTTCCATTCTCTTCCCGCAAGCCATTCCCAAGGCTTTCTGAACCACATGGTCAGGTATAGTCACAGTAGTGACCCCCTACTTGTGATACAGAATTTTGTCTTTGTTTTTTTCCCCTCTTGTTGTGGAAACAAAATTCCCAATACCTAAAGTTAAAGGAGGAAATGTTTATTTAGCTCAGTTTGTAGATGTTTCAGTACATAATTTGCTGTCTCCAAGACAGGGTTGCTTGGCAGAGGGCATCACAAAGCCTCCAAACCTTTCCTCCCTTAATTTGGAGCATCAGGAATTTTCTCTCAACAAGAGAAAGATAACCAAATCAGAGAGTGATAGGCATTCCAGATGGGGTCCTACAGACTCACATTCCACATGCAGTCTGAGCTATAGACAAGCCTTCACACATAGCACAGAGCATGGCAGACACACAAAGACATCTGTCCTCTTCTTTGGTATTGGATGAAGAGGAAAAAGTTCTCTCCTGAGAGTGTGTTACTACCCCTAACCTCAGGGGAGTTTGTGTTCCTCATTCATATTTACCTGCATTTCCTGAGAGAACTCAAGCTGCAATGCATGACTATGTAGCCTGGAACTCTTTTAACACTGTTCTCTAGGAATGGCAGCAGATAAGGCTTCATGAAGCATAAACTCAGTAATGATCACAACAGAGAGGCACGGGAGCAGGAACCAAATAGCAGAGTGAATCTACTCTGGCTCCAAACTGGGACATGTATTTGAAATAAATAATTTGAATGATACAGCAAGTGAGTTCAATGAGAACAGCACTCACAAGAAAACCGAAAAGGCAGGAACTAACAAAGCTTTACTGAGCCGACCGACAATCTCTAAGCAGGAGCCAGAAAAGATGTCCACACCCATCTGGGTCTCACCTTAGGTTTAAGTACATTTTAGGTTTCCAGAGTAAGAACCACCTCATTTGGGAGATCTCATAAGAATGTCACACAATTATCACAAAGCTTACTTCTCCCAGAAGCTGTCAAACAGCTGGATTCCAGATGACCATTGCAGTTTAACTTTTAGCCCACTTCCCAATTTGCCCCCTTTGTTCTGTTCCCATTTTATGACTCCACCTTCCTTGAAATGGGTTGGTGACCAACCAAAGGGAGGGGATGAAAGGTGGGGTCAACTACAGTTTAAATGAAATTAACTCACTTCTCTTAATGAGGAGTTAAAAACAGAAAACGGAGTCTCTCCTGCCCAATCATGAAGTGATAAAGACTACAATGGAAATTTACAATACTGATTTAATTCAACAAATAAGACTTATAGAAATGAAAGTTACAGAATCTAATTAACATAGAGTGGCTGGTTAAAATAGCAATCAGCCATGTTGGAGAGACTGAGCCACCTAGAGAGGGATTGAGGAAAGGGTCTCAGCACAGCAGCACTGAACGTTAAGGACAGAACAGACGTGGGAGAGGAGGCAAGCTCAGGGGAAACGATCGCAGTGTCTGCTGGGATTCCCAGATGGTGAGAGAACGAGGAGCTGCAGTGCTGGAGGGCAGTAAGGCCAAACATTCTGAGAATCATTCAAAATACAAACTAATTGTTATTGTGTTTTTACACTCTTTTAAAAAAATACAAACTGAACCATCAGGGAAGATCTAGTGAATACCAGTACCGGCCAAGGAAGGATTCCTCCACAGTGGGTGCAGCAGTAAACTCAAGAATACCACAGAAAGACTAAAATGCACAGAACAGATTCTATTGCTGAAGGAAAAATTATAAGCAAATTTGGACTTTATAACAGCAATTATATCTTCAACAATGCAATTATATTTGTGCTGAGAATAATGGTTTGTTGTCTTAAGAGGAAAAACCAGCAACATGGACAAAACTCAACACAATTATTTCTTTAAAATAAAAACCAAATTCAAGACATACTTTCATAAGAAAAGTTACAAATGCTATAATCATGTAAGAAGCCAATCTACCAGCAATCAAATTGATTTGATACATATCGAAAGTGGCAGGTAAATAACAGTGGCATCATCTTCTGTATAAAAGGCACAGGCTGATCACATAAAATGTAGCTAGATATAGCAATGAAAAATATAGAAAGTAAGAACATATGTACTATAGTAGTTAAATGCCAAGAATGAAAGAAACTTAGTTAAATTAATATGAGAGCTAAATAATCTTCACAAAATACCTATGACAGACAATACAATAGACATGTGTCATAACGAGCAATGTAAGACAACTCCACAACACTACAAACTGCATAATATAGCCCCCAAATTTATAAGGCAAAAAAATTGACAGGAGTATAAAGCAAAATCGACAAATCCAACATTTAAGTAGATGATTTTGAAATACTTCTCTCATGATGTATACATTAAGTAGACTGAAAGTCAGTAAGGTTTGTAATGGGAAAAATATAATCAAGGGGTTTTAATTAATGGACATGAGCTAAACACTGTATTGTTTTAACAATAAGCATCTCTTGAGGGCACTGAAAAAAACTTGGTTCAAACTCCGTCAAATTTAAAAAAAAAAAGAAAAAAAAAAAAAAAAACAAAAATCAAAAAAAAAAAAAAAAGAAAGTAAAAAAGAAAAAAGGGTTCAAAACAAATGATAGGGATTAACAGTGGTTGTTATATTACATATTGTTGTCTTCAACAAAGTTACTTAGATCACCAGATCTAAGAATGGAATATTAATCAAACCATTAAAGATAATAAGAAAACAATAATTTAAAAAACTTTAGAGATAATACAGAGTTTCACTAGACAGGATGGTAGGAATTCATCAATGGTTTTTATATTGCATATTATTGTCTTCACATAATTTGCTCAGATTACCAGATATAAGAATGAAAAATAGCAGTGCAATTTGTCATAGCTAAATCTTGGAAACAACCTAAATGCTCATCCACTGAGGAATGGATAGAAAAGATGTAGTAGTTTTATGCAATGGAACATTACTCAGCTATAAAAAAGATAAACTCAAGGTTCTCATAGGTAAATGGATGCAACTACAGACGATACTCATAAGTGAAATAAATAGGACCCACAGGTGTAAACATCATATTGTCTCCCTAGTGTAAGAACATGACACAGTAAATAAAACCCAAAGTGTACAATAGATAATATAAAAGGGAAAGAAATTGGGCAAAGGAAGGAACAATTGGGATGAGGGAAAGAAGAAAAAGAAAGAAAGTACGAAGGCACTATATAGATATATAGATATATAGATGATATACAGATATATAGGTAGCTGGGATAACTGTACTGCTGATGTCTGGTGGTTTACTGTTTCTTCTTTTATACGGTTTCTTTTCTATGGGGCAAGTTTTCATTGGAAATCAGCATCGGATGAGATTACAGAAGCAAAGCAGTGATTAAAGGGGGTGAAGAGTGACCAAGGGAAGCAGGAGGTTCAGACAGAGCTTCCCAAGCCTGCTCTGCTCCTCTGACAGTACCTCATAGCTGTACCTGCGCAGAGCCTGTGTCATAACCGTAGATTTCCTCAGGAAGCTTAGCTGTGCAGTTAACCCATAGTTGCCTAGCCTTACCCCGGGAGGTGGTTTCCTCTTTCAAAACCAATCAGTGGACTGATTTAGCAATCACTCAGCCTTAATCCTAGCCCCCTTCATCCTAGTATTGTCCCATAAATCAGTCACACACTCTAGATTCAGCCACCTCTAAAACCCCACCCGTGATGCATGTGGCTTTCAGGGGACATCTAGACACAAGCAGAACAGTGTGGACAGGTTGGAACTGAACTGTCAGCTACACAACATATGGTTGCTATCCTGCTATCAATTAAAACTTTGAGGTTAAATTTTAAAAAATTCAGAATCTAAAATAGTGTGTGTTTATAATTTCATGATAGAGAAATATCTATTTAAGTTAGACATAAAAATTCTAAACTATGGATTAAAAAAAAGTTGTAAATTAAAGACATTGAAATTAAGAACTTACTTTCTTCATAACATTAGATTAAAAATGCAGTGACCTCACATATTGTCTAGACATTCAGTGAAAATATTACTTACTAATCCATTTATAGTTAGGATATATTTTTAAAAGTCTCAATAATCAATAAATCAATAAATCCTTAGAACAAAAATCAGCAGAAGCCTTGAAGAAAAATCACAGGAAGAGATCTGAAGCCTAATTAGTTCTGAGGGAATTGCAAATTAAATCTACTTTGAAAACACATTTACATGGAGTAAACATTTAAAAATTTTCATGTTGGAGAATTTTAGGCTTTCGTAAGGAAGCAGCATTCATAGCACTGTTGCGATCTTCTTGTGGTTCCGAAACTGATAGTGTCTCCCTGGAGAAGACCCTGCTATGGCCAAAGCCGCCGCCTGTACACAGTGCAGATCTCCTTTCCTGGAGAGGCCACAGGACAGAGGAGAGTGTGGAGGGTGGTCAGAAAGGGTTTGCATCAGAAGAGAAGACGCGTGGAGGTGCTGCTGCCGCTAGGAGTGGGTCCCCAAAGCTGAAGTTGGAGCCTTGTGCCCCACTGCCCAGGTGCTGTTCTCTGACTTGCACATAGATACAGAATTCTCAGGATGAACTAGGAAGAGGCACAGAAGTGATCTATTCAGGGAAGAAAGACCACACTCAAGAGTGGGGTGTGGGCATCCAGACACTGAGACATTATTTTCTGCAACAGGAAACGTTTTTCTTTCTCTCAAGAGGGTGGAAACCAAGGGAATTTATGAATTTACTGCTCTTGGGTCATGGAAAATAGAAAAACCAGACCTCACCACAGAAGGAAATGGCTCCTTTTCCCAGTGAAAGAGTGAGGCCAGTTTTTTTGACAGTGAATGATCTAAACTTGAGATGGCAAACTGTTGGGAGACCAGTTGCCCAAACTGCAACCCAAAACCAATTTATTTGTTGCAAAGTGCCAACTCTGCACTTAAATCTGAGTACTGAGGTTTCAGTCTAGAATAACTGTCACATGATGGTTGGCTGCTGGGGCAACTTGGCTTGTGTGTCCACAGAGAGTGTTCTGCACGCACTCTGCAGCATGTATGCCGTAGGTTCGCCACCACTGATCTAAGCATTCTTGGAATTTTTAGCATCTGTTCCTTTATCTTAAGACCAGGTCTCTGTTCTTTAATCTACCAACTAAGTTTGTTGATGGACTTACAGAAGGCTTAAGGAATTTTGAGCATAGTGGGTTTGCAAAGCACAAAACATAAAGTAACCTAGGAAATGCCACATGGAGAGTCTTCAGTAACCTGGACTGGGTCATGCAAGGTGCAGTCTTCTTGGAAGTACAATGTTTAAAACTGATTTTCTCTGTTCCCTTTCTACCCATCTCTCTTTCTTCTCCTCTGCCTCAGCATGCACCTGTGGTGCAACTGAAAACCTACAAGCAATAATACAGAGTTGTATCTGGAATATAAAACTGAGTGAAGAACTATCAAGTTTCAGAACACATATATTGTGAATTCATTATGAAATGTCAAAGATATGAAAAAATAAATTACAGAAATGCCGTCATACTAACACATTGGAGGATGGAGCCCTCTTTGGGAGCAAGGACTCCTTCGAGTAGCAGGAAAAAGCAAGACCAGAGTGCTGTGTTTTAAAAGATGCCCTAGGTCTTTGGTGCAGGGGTCCCACTGTGTGCTGGAGCTTCCTAACAGGGTTCAGAGTGCTCTTTTCAGCTGGAGAAGCGGCAGCTTGATTCTGAGGGTACTGCTGAGAATACATGGGTACCGAAGAAGGGCTGGCAGCCGCTCCACTCTAGCTAACTGTGGGAGAGAGACCAAGGGCCCTGGAGTCTGAAAAGGGAGAGACAACACCAAGGCTTCCCAGGGAAATGTGGCTGCTCCTGATCCAAGGACACAGTCCTCATCCCTGGGAGATTCTGGCAAAATGAGCAAACAGCCTTGAATCCTCTTATTCTCTAAATCCCTATGGGAATTCCAACCCTGGAACTTCAGGGGAATCCAGGGAGAAGGCCAGTGTCTCAGGCAGAGGGTGGGTGGGCAGTGCAGAACACTTTGGGGGTGAATGGTGGTGCCTGGCACACTTACAACATCTGTTGGTATAAAGTCAAAGATCTACCTATTTTCTAAAGCACTGGGCCTCTCTGCAAAGGAGCAGTTAGGTGAGCATATGAATATTAAGTAGGTGAGCCACAGAAAAAGGAACCAGCAGAAATGACAGCAAGGGGGCAGGAGGAGGTCTCCGGGAGCGAGAGAAATGCACCCGATGTTTTATGTAACTTTTTTGGTGTGGTTGTTGGTTTTTTCCAGTACGGGAATCGAACTCACAACCTTGCACTTGCCAGGCAGACGCTGTGCCACTGAGCTAAATCCCCAGCCCTATGTAACATTAACTATCGCCATTTAGCTCCAGCTGCGCTTGGTCATTTCCACTGAGTGTTCTCACTTTTTAAGAACACTTTATTTTTCTTCCAGTAATTTTCCTTTCAAAATATTTTCTCTGAGAGTATTTAGTTGTCCTGGGAACACAACTCCTAGATTTTGACATACCATTTTGATCATGTTGCCTTGTGAAGAAGATCAAAAATTAGGTTTATTTACATATAGCAGTTGTTCATGGTAATTTTACTCCAAATCAGCTCACTAAACTATTTTTAAGGAAGTCTTGAACATAGTCCAGTTTTAGTATCTGATAAGAGAGGAGACCTGAAGTTGGAAGGGTCACCTGCAGAATAATACTTCAGGGTTGGGAATATGCACCTCTATTTACTGTGTTCAACCCTGTCTCACCTTTGATTCTCGGGGATAGATTGTGCTCATGTAGGTTTTCAGTCCAGATTTTCCATTTAGATTCATTATGTGTGTGTGTGTGTGTGTGTGTGTGTGTGTGTGTGTGTGTGTGTGAGTTGTTCTACTACCATGTATTGATACTTTCCTTCCCTATTTATCAAGATCATTTGATAACGAGAAAGAAGCAAGGAAAGATTCTTCTTCACTTTCCAAAGCAGACTTTCTTTAGAGGAGCTTTTAGGTCACAGCAAACTTGAGAGCGGGGGAAAGAGATCGGCCACATTGGGTATCTGCCCACCCAGCCTCTTCCGCTGTTAGTATCATCATCACCCAGAGTCCAAGGGTGCGTCAGCTCCCACGTCACCTACTCTGTGGGCTTGGACGCAGGCATGTGGCACACGCACCCTTCACTAAGGCATCACACGGAGCAGGTTCCATGCCCCAAGCTCCGCTCTTCTCCACCTCTTGTCTCCCCGCTCCTACAGCTTCTGAGAAACCAGTAAAGTATTTATTATCTATAGTTTTGCTCTTCCCCAAAAGTCCAAAAATTGGAATCATATACTAGGTAACCTTTTCAGATTGGATTCTGCCTTTTAAAAATTTGCAATCAAAAGTTCTCCATATGTTTCTGTGGCTTGAAATTTCATTTCTTTGTAGCACTGTGTGATGCTCCATTCCCACGCCGGGTTATTATTCCATTCAGCACCTCAGGGAGACCTTGACCGTTTCCAGACAGACAATTATGAACAACATGCATCTGTGTGCAGATTTTTTGGTACATTCCAAAGTGAGGGATCACTGGATCCTACGGTACCAGTGTGTTCAGTTTTCTACGAAACTACCCAACTATTTTGCAGAGTGGATGTAGCATTTTTCATTCCCATGGGTAATGAATGAGAGCTCATGTTGATCCAAGTCCTCCTGAGCCTTTCCTGTCAGTGTTCTGGATCTCATCCTTTCTAATAGGTGTGCAAGGTGATTGCCTTGTTACTTAATTTGTTTTTTGTAATAATAGAGGATGTGGAGTATCCAGGTGATTGTTTCATGTCTGCGTATCTTTTTTAGTGGACTGTCTATAAAAATCATTGTCTCATTTTTGGCTTTTTAAAATTGTATTAGGGATTGAACAAGGGTCTTTGCACTGAACTATCCTCCCAGCCCAGAACTTATTTTTTATTTTGTGATGGGATTTTGCTAAGTTACTAAGCTCCTGGGCTGACTTAACTATATGGTCCTCTTGTCCCAGCCTACAGTCCTCTAGCTGGTATATCTTGAAAATATTTTCCTTCAGTATGTGGAAAATATTTCCTGTTTTTGCTTGCAGAGAAGTTATTAATTTTCATGAAGTCCAACATTTCAGTTACTTATTTCATGGACTGTGCATTTGATATTAATTCCTAAAAAGTCATTGTCATTCCTAGGGTTTCTCCTATGGTATATGGTAGGAGTTACATAGTTTTTCATTTTACATTTAGGTCTGTATTACATTTTGAGATAATTTTGATCAAAGTTATAAGTTCTATGTCTTCAACATTTGTGTGTGTGTGTCAGTGTGTGTGTGAGTGTGTATCCAGTTGTAGCACCATTTGCTGATAAAATTATATGTATTCATTTATCAAGAATACATTGATTTTACTCATGTAAGCCTACTTGTCGGTTTCTGATTTCATGCTGTGATCTATTTTTCTATTTTTATTCCACTAAGATGGTAAATCCAACTCTGTTTGGATCCTTATAGAGTGATTATAAGTTAAGCTGGTGGTTTTAGTCTCCACCTTCATCCTTCTTCAATGTTGTGCTGTCTATTCTCAGGCTTTTTCCTGTTCATATAAACTTTAGAATTACTGGGATTATATCCATACAATTACAATTAGTTTAATTATTTTCACTGAATTTTTCTTTATTTTATAATTTCAAATACATTCCAACCAGCAGATTTATGTGACGTGTGAAATGTGCTTCCAGTAAAACTATACTATTGTGAGGACTCGTAGCCAATCCAGACTTACTTTCTGGCAGTAATAGAATCTATCTTGGGTGGAAATGACCAGAGAGACTCATATCTGCTAAATAGGATAGCGGAGTATCTCACATGCTTATCCAGGGTGACCATATGGCCTGGTGGTCAACCTTTGCCCCAGTCTCTGTCCTAGTTCAGAACTGTCTTAGGTTTTCTCAGTGTTTAATGAAGAAAGCTGTTGATAGATTGAAATCAGTTCAAGAAAACTCCGTAGCATCAGAGGGAGGTAGGTACTGTAAGCAGAATGGCCCCAGGCTGATTCTTTACCCCTGGAAACTGCTGCGGATGCATTTATTCTCCCAGCTCAGAGTTCATGACACCACATCTAGATTAAAAGGCTGTTTTTCTAAATTAATGTTGCTCATCTCGGAAACTTTGTTTTCCTGAGCATATATAAAAGCAGTGTTGAAATCACGGCTGCAAATGTGTTGACAATATTTGCAGGACTTCACAGGCAGTTAGGTGATGCCATTTTGTACCAGTTAATCTCAATAATTTTCTTCTTTCTCGTTCAATTTATTGAATAAAATAATGCCTTTGGATTTCTTTCTGTTCAGTGGAAAAATAGTCTAAGTGCTGTTATAAATTAAGTGAAAAATGTTCAGCAATGCCAATGAAATTATTTGTTTATGTAGTGATAATAAAAATAAAAAAAATAGTGGGGCACAGTCTCAGGGAAAAAACTATGCTTCCTGAAATTAGTTACTTACGAAATATAAATGTGTATGAATTGTTCGTGAGGCTTGTACAATTTATGCTTTCTCCCAAATAATGAGAATATATTTACCGAGGGATTGAAAATTCTGGAATTGTACATAGCCAAAAAGGAAATAAACAGAATAGCTTCTCTAAAATATAGCCTGGCTCATAGTAGACATGTAGGGGAAATAAACAGTAAGTAAAAGACAGATAATAGAAAATAAAGAGGCAGATCTTTTGCAGAAGGGAAGTGGGACAACAGGTGGAGGAGGGAGGGAGGAGAGGGAGGAGAGGGTGGGGGAGGGGGGAGGGAAAGAAGTAAACTGTGTTGCACAGGCAGTGGCTCCCCACAAGGAGTGTAATCATGATCACTGCAAGCATGGGTTAACACAAATTGTGAAAGGTAGGGGCACAATCCATGTTAAATGAATGAAGTTGTGATTGTATGGTTGGGTTTCTGCCCCCTATGACTTCAGTGACTATATAAAATGTCACTTCCCATTTCAATATATAAATTTATATATTTACCTGAAGCTGCCTTTCTTTTGCCCCTGATGACCTCCCCCTTAGGAACAATGGTTTCTGAAATAATGTTTTACCTTTTGGTTTATATAGGTACCTCTCTACCCCAGGGGATGAACCATAGTAAGATTCCAGGTCTGCTAGAGAAGCATCCATCTTCTGAGATGGGGGAGAAAGACAATGTTAAAAAGTTGAGAGAAGGACCTGAAAGTTATATTCATTCCTCAAACAGAACAGGTGTGGAGGAAGAGGATCTACATAACTAGGGATCTGGAAATGGATTCCCCAAACCACGCCAGCCCTACAAACAGGATCGAGGCTCTGTGCGCTGCTGTGTTGCCTCATGCGACTTTGAGATGACACCAAGGTGCAACTGATAGAGGCCCCCACAGTGTTACCCCAGGGCCCCCTCAGGTGACACTGTAAGGGCAAAAAGTGGGCTGAATTCCACAGAAGACCAAAGAACTCTATTTAGGGCAAACAGAGTTTATTGAATTTAGGCCAGCTACTATCCATCCCCAACTAACAAGTTGGGACCCGTCAGCCCCTGCTAGTTTTGGTTCAGATCTTAAATATGTTTTGGGTTTCCATGGTTACAAACTGGGATGTTACATTTGCTGACTCAGGTGGCCATATGGTTTTCTTCTCATCCCCTGGGATACCGGGTCAGGTGCTGGGCACATGCCTAACCATGATAGATGTTTCTCCCATTGTGTTCCGTTTGTTTCCCTGCTTACAACCTGTACATTCCTTTAGGATTCCAATGTTTATTTAGGGCCAGGGAAAGGGATAAAACTACCCAGGCAGGGTCACAGATGGTTATCTAGGCCTGAGTGTTCCTTATCTCAGGGAGACATTCCGGGGCAAAGTTTGACTGCAGGGTTAGCTCTTACAATTTCCCGGACAGGCTTCCCAGCACACATTTTAGGCCTTTACTAAAACTATTTTATGTAAAATTATATGCTAAGATTCACTGTGCCCTACAACATCATCTGACTATGGAGCCCACAGTCCAAAGAATTTGAGTAGATTAAGAATCCTGAAGAAGTTAATGTCAACTTGTAGCTTTGGAAATTAATCTTTCATTATGACCCCAGGTCGTCTAGATTTGGACTTTGCATAACCCCCTGCCGCAAAAGGGAAAGTTAGTACTTAAATGCGAAGGTTGTTACTTAGCCAGTAACAATAATAAATATGAAGTGAATTCCTTCTTTTCCAAAATGGAATCTGTCTTTATAGATGATTAACATTTAATGTAAATTGCACTCAGGATTTGTCAGTGGCAACCAAATCATGTCAAAGAGTGCTAAGGGGAAGATCCTATTAGGTGATGTCATTAATCCTTAACACCTGAGCAAAACCCTCTCAAATTTCCAGATTTGTGTGGAGACTTCAAAAAATATACACACATTTGCTCCTGGACAGTGCTGGGCACAGGTTTTCTGTGCTTCCATTGGACTTTCCTCAAGTAAATTCCTTGAGAATTTACCTTTCAACACAGTTTCCAAATGCATATTACACTCAACTATGTATGAGCTTTTCTAGTAAAACCCACACTGCTGTTTCCTCAGTGAATTTAACTTAACACTTGAAGAAAATACTAAGTTACTTTTTAAACTTGTGTGATTGCATCCTGTACATTTGACCATATGTAATTTCACTTGGAGAGACACCTTAGCCATGGTCGTATTGAAGTCCATGCACAGCAGCACTAAATAGAAGAACAGATCCGAGACTAAGCAGAGACAGTGAGTGACGAAAGCCGGGAAGTCCCGGATGCTTGGTGCTCCCCTCAGTGCAGAGCTGGTGGTGACTTTCCTTAGAGGCCAAGGGAATTCGTGTGAGACTCTTTAACAAGGAAAGTGATCGTGCAGTGTTCTTGGGATTGAGCGGGAAATGGAAGCTGGGAGGCTCAGAGCTGGGAAGTTTGGGATTTATTTCCAGGGCATGAGAGAGAAAACTGAAGATACTTTGGGAACAAAAAAATCTGACAAAATCCTCCATGTCATTGCTGTGTCTCTGTTCAGAATTAATAACAAATATTTTTTTAAATTTGAAGTACATTCTTCATTAAAATAATGAATATTTTGTTTTTATTTTTATTATATTAAAGCATGAAGCTTGATACACATTAAATAAATAAATTTTTATTTTTGTAAGAAAATATAACTAGCATTGTACATACTTGGAGTAAGGCATTACAGAGCTCTAAATTTTCTGTGGAGTTAAAATTCTAAAACGCGAGTTGTACAAGACAGACCATAGGAAACAGACTGCTGTGAAGTAGATGCTGTGGGGGGAGGGAGGTGTTCTAAAATTAGATAATGAGGTTGCTGTTTAATGCTGAGGATTTCCAGCTATCATTGGAATATACACTCAAAATAGGTAAATTAGTGTGTGTAGGTTACAGTTCGATAGACCTGTTAAGTGCTTGCACACATGCCCGCACACTACACACAGGGAGAGAAAATGACAGCAAAACTTCAGAATTCAGTTCATCCTGGGTGAGCCAGGCGTGCGTCGGGGCAGCAGCATTTAACCGCGGACCCTGGTCCGTACCTGCCCATAGCCTGGACACCTTCTCACCAATGTCAGTTTACGAGAGGGGGCAAGGCACTGTGAGTGAGCACACCTCCCGCTTGATCGTGCCTTCACTAAACCAGAGGATTGATCTGCGGAGAGCTATGAGTGTCTGTGAGAATTAACAGAGAAAAAGCAATAGGCTAAGCCCCTGTAATCGATGGACTTCAGAAACAGTTATTGTGAATCCGAGAGCATCGTTCACTGTTTCCTAAACAGAACAGAATTCTCTCCTCTTCCTTCTGCTGTCTCTCCCTCCCCTTGTGACACTGGAGCACTTCTTGTATTTTCTTTCACAGAAAATGGTCCATGCCCATATACTCTGCACTGGGTGGCTGTCCAGCCACAGAAGAGCAGAAGGCAAACACTCTGTGATGCTCTGTGACTTATTTTAATGGCTGTGATTTATGTTAAGATGGAGTACGATTAAAGAGCAGAGGTGAGCATCTCTGTTGACATCCCCTTTGCGCACCTCTGGGGTTCGCCGAGAGTTGTGCATCGCAGTCCTGATTCCTGTGTGCAGCCAGGTGAGGCAGGGGAGCTCAGGAGGAGGCCGGGAGAAGAGCAGGGCCACTTTTGCTGAGAGACCACAAGGCAGAGGTGGACTTTCATTGCTGCAGAGGGGATTTGCATTAAACACTAAGCAGAACATCAAGAGGGTGGGGACCGGACTGCGCTGCCCTGCAAGCTAATAAAACTGTATGCTTCCCACAGAAGCAGGGTGTGCAGTGGGCAATTTGTCAGCCTCCAAGCACTTGAGATTTTAAGACTCTATCTTTTTATGTTTGTGCCTGAATTTAACAAAGACTTTCTTTTTCTTTTCCATTTGCTGTCCTTACTGTATGCTGATAGCTTTGACTATGCTAATTTACCAGTCATTTCTGATTATGTGGATTGCATTCTGAATTTAGTTAGGTGCAATTTATTTCTAGTAAACCACTCATTAACATTAGCAAGATCAGCATTTACAACTTAATTACCTTTACTGGAGGAATAAACTGTGGCTCTATGTGGGATTTCAGTATTTTAAAACTGTTAGAGGAAATTATATATGTGTATACATTATAATGTATATTATATATATGCTTGGCATGGCCCCAGATATCCTTCATACACACACACACGCACGCACACACACACACAAACATTTTTCCTGCTTCCTTTATCTCATTATTTTATCCTTATTTTCTGTAAACCACAATTGAAATATCAAAAAGCTTTACCTAGCATTTAGTCAGAATAAGATTGCTGTGATGTTTAGGAAGCAATAGTACCCCTCTCTAGTGAGTGAAGTGTGGGGTTGGTGGGTGTTTCCCCCCACCAGGGTGCCAGATTATTGTCCTATAAAACAGCGCCCCAGGACTGTCCTTGTCAATACACAGGGTCCTTGGAACCTATTTTAATTAGAGCATTTGAAAACAAGTTACAAGGGGAAGCGATTGTACGTCTGATGGAGACTTGAAACACAATATTAAGTGGAATGTACCCTGACAGAATGGACATTTAAAATATTTGAAGTGGATATTTGCAATATTAAACTTTTGTGATTTCTTCAGAATTTAATAACACTGAGCCCAAAGGCCCTCAGCTTCTTAGGGCCAGCGAGACTGTGCAGTAAATGAGAATCTACCAGCAAGCTTCAATATAGCAGGTTACCATCTGCCCATTTTCTATCACACCCCCACACACACACACCCCATAATTTTCTGCGGTTTCCTCACTGTGCTTGGCTGAGCTCTGCACCACGGGAACAATGGCCCACAACCCCGCTTTGGGTCCCTCCAGTCCACCGCGTCTCTGCTCCAGCGATTGCCTTGTTCCATCCCCAGTTCAGTTACTTTTGTAATTGTTGAAACAAAACACTCAACACCCAAAGTTAAAAGAGGAAAGGTTTATTTGGCTTACAGCTCGTAGAGGTTCAGTCCGTACTGGGCTGGCTCCAAGGCAGGGTGGTATGACAGGGCAACACTGCAGAGGAGAAACAGTAGGGAAAGCAGAAGACAGCAAGCAGCAAGCAAGCAACAAGCAATGCCACTAAGTCTTTTTCTGTCCCTTACACTTATCCCGGCTTCCTGCTCTAAGTGTGGGTAGCACTCACAAGTAGGGTTGGGCACTCTTAATACTACCCAGAACTATGCCAGATCAATCAGAGGGCTGATTTAGTAATCACACACCCTTGATCCCAGCATCACACACCGTAGGTCCAGCCACCTCCGAAAAGCCCCACTTTTCATGAATGCATGATGCTTTAGGGGAACATATAGACACAAGCCATCGTACTCCCTTCCAGTTACCGCCCAACCGTCCTGTGCCCTTGGTCTCTCCAGCTCCTTCTGCCCCCTTCTTGGTCCCTCCCCCCTTCCACTGGCAGTCCTGGTCCCTCCATTGACTAGTAAGTAGGGAAGGAGAAAGTCCTCAAGAAATGAATAGGTGGAAAAGCACAGTGATTATTTGTCCAATACAGGCTCAAATTTAAATGCTATAACTGTAATCTCCAAATTTCTGCAATAAAATTAATATTTCATATGTATAGGCTTTGTTTATAAATAGTACTTTGCAATCAACAAGGAAAGGCTACTTTTTAGAGAATACTTTGGAGATATCTATATATCTGTGGTATGCTGGTCTTTATGATCAGTGTGGTACAGTTTTTTAAAAAATAAACTATCATACCCTTCAAACAGAAGTAAATGAAAGGTTGGATGTTTTAGATCTCTGAATCAGCATGACTAACATCAGTTAAATGTTCATTTATCCTCTAGGCCCTCTGCCAATTTTCCTCCTGAACTGTTCATTGCCACCCTATGAAAAATGTACTGCCACTACCATCACCTCCATGAGAAAAAAAGCAGCAGGAAGAGAAAATGCCACTTCTAGTGATGGTACAGAAGGATTCAGCATCCAGGCAGTGGCCTTGACTTCAGAAGGTTGAATATAGAGTGAGATCATCTGATCTCTTAGGCGATGTGTCTGGTGTCTCCAGTTGTACTCTTGTGACTGACGGAGTGGTGCCCGCTGAAACAAGTAGAGGGAAGTGTCTGCGAAGAGGTTGTACTGTGTCTTGCACATTTATCCACTCATCTGAGCATCAGAGGCCTCCTGGAACTAGAGAAGCTTGATGCCTCCAGGTCAATGGACACAGAGGGTGAATCCCTGGACTCTGCCTCAGTAGCTTGGCTATGAAGCTCCTGTCTATGTGGGAGATGGAACTGCCCAGGACCCAGGGGCCGTGGTTCTTGCCTTTCAGGAGAAATGTCATTTATGTCACTGTCATTTCTTCATGGCTGTCTCCACATTACCTTGAAATTCACATTTCATCCTGCTTTATCTCACTTAAGTTACATATTCTCCAGATATTCATATTTGGGAAGTAATTATTATTACTTAGTGTTTATTCTTATCAAGTTGGTTGGTACTATATACAGGCTCTGTGTTAAGTGGGAGCTTGATGCAGGTCATCGTCCAGCTAAACTTTGCTTCTGCAGGTCTCCTGCTGTTGCTATGTGTCAGCACCAGCAAGTTTAGTGGGGAGAGGATGGCTTGCAGGAGGAGCGGTGCTGTGGTTCTGAGCACGGAGCTCCTCATTCCTTGGGAGGATATCTCTTAAGAAACGCAGCTATGGGTATGTGGAGGCAAGACAGGCAGAGATCTTCAAAGATACATTGCACATGAGTCTTCTAACCAGTGTTCGTGGCCTCACAGACCAAGGTCCGTGAATCCCTTCCCTTAATATGTGATTTCTTCCTTCCCAAACACCCTGAAAGTATGAGCACAATACGTTGGGGGTAACTGCTGGAAAATGCAGCCACAAAGCACTTCCTGTCTTCATCAGATGTTTTGTGTAAACCTTGAAGTACAAGAATTCAGAATCAACAGATGAATGGGTAAGAAAATGTGGTATTTACACACCATGGAGTGCTCCTGTGACATCAGGGAGGATGAACTTCAGTGATTTGTAGGAAAAGGCATGCACCTTGAGACCATAGTGTTAAATACCACAAATCAGATGCACAGGCTTAAATATTGTTTTTGCTTAAGTGATAAACTCAAAATATATATAAAGAACAAAATAATAGATAGATAGATAGATAATATGGTTTTTCTTTTTTTGGTTTTTCTCCGCTGAGCTAAATCCCCAGCCCCCAAGATAGATAATATGAAGTAGGGGGATAGATCTTTCTCAAATGGAACGGGGGGGGGGGCGGCTGGGGATTTAGCTCAGCGGCAAAAGCGCCTGCCTGGCAAGCGCAAGGTCCTGAGTTCGGTTCCCGGTACTGGAGAAAAACCAAAAAAA
>NW_004955403.1:55208121-55234942 GCF_000276665.1 Chinchilla lanigera
CCAGGCAGGGTCACAGATGGTTATCTAGGCCTGAGTGTTCCTTATCTCAGGGAGACATTCCGGGGCAAAGTTTGACTGCAGGGTTAGCTCTTACAATTTCCCGGACAGGCTTCCCAGCACACATTTTAGGCCTTTACTAAAACTATTTTATGTAAAATTATATGCTAAGATTCACTGTGCCCTACAACATCATCTGACTATGGAGCCCACAGTCCAAAGAATTTGAGTAGATTAAGAATCCTGAAGAAGTTAATGTCAACTTGTAGCTTTGGAAATTAATCTTTCATTATGACCCCAGGTCGTCTAGATTTGGACTTTGCATAACCCCCTGCCGCAAAAGGGAAAGTTAGTACTTAAATGCGAAGGTTGTTACTTAGCCAGTAACAATAATAAATATGAAGTGAATTCCTTCTTTTCCAAAATGGAATCTGTCTTTATAGATGATTAACATTTAATGTAAATTGCACTCAGGATTTGTCAGTGGCAACCAAATCATGTCAAAGAGTGCTAAGGGGAAGATCCTATTAGGTGATGTCATTAATCCTTAACACCTGAGCAAAACCCTCTCAAATTTCCAGATTTGTGTGGAGACTTCAAAAAATATACACACATTTGCTCCTGGACAGTGCTGGGCACAGGTTTTCTGTGCTTCCATTGGACTTTCCTCAAGTAAATTCCTTGAGAATTTACCTTTCAACACAGTTTCCAAATGCATATTACACTCAACTATGTATGAGCTTTTCTAGTAAAACCCACACTGCTGTTTCCTCAGTGAATTTAACTTAACACTTGAAGAAAATACTAAGTTACTTTTTAAACTTGTGTGATTGCATCCTGTACATTTGACCATATGTAATTTCACTTGGAGAGACACCTTAGCCATGGTCGTATTGAAGTCCATGCACAGCAGCACTAAATAGAAGAACAGATCCGAGACTAAGCAGAGACAGTGAGTGACGAAAGCCGGGAAGTCCCGGATGCTTGGTGCTCCCCTCAGTGCAGAGCTGGTGGTGACTTTCCTTAGAGGCCAAGGGAATTCGTGTGAGACTCTTTAACAAGGAAAGTGATCGTGCAGTGTTCTTGGGATTGAGCGGGAAATGGAAGCTGGGAGGCTCAGAGCTGGGAAGTTTGGGATTTATTTCCAGGGCATGAGAGAGAAAACTGAAGATACTTTGGGAACAAAAAAATCTGACAAAATCCTCCATGTCATTGCTGTGTCTCTGTTCAGAATTAATAACAAATATTTTTTTAAATTTGAAGTACATTCTTCATTAAAATAATGAATATTTTGTTTTTATTTTTATTATATTAAAGCATGAAGCTTGATACACATTAAATAAATAAATTTTTATTTTTGTAAGAAAATATAACTAGCATTGTACATACTTGGAGTAAGGCATTACAGAGCTCTAAATTTTCTGTGGAGTTAAAATTCTAAAACGCGAGTTGTACAAGACAGACCATAGGAAACAGACTGCTGTGAAGTAGATGCTGTGGGGGGAGGGAGGTGTTCTAAAATTAGATAATGAGGTTGCTGTTTAATGCTGAGGATTTCCAGCTATCATTGGAATATACACTCAAAATAGGTAAATTAGTGTGTGTAGGTTACAGTTCGATAGACCTGTTAAGTGCTTGCACACATGCCCGCACACTACACACAGGGAGAGAAAATGACAGCAAAACTTCAGAATTCAGTTCATCCTGGGTGAGCCAGGCGTGCGTCGGGGCAGCAGCATTTAACCGCGGACCCTGGTCCGTACCTGCCCATAGCCTGGACACCTTCTCACCAATGTCAGTTTACGAGAGGGGGCAAGGCACTGTGAGTGAGCACACCTCCCGCTTGATCGTGCCTTCACTAAACCAGAGGATTGATCTGCGGAGAGCTATGAGTGTCTGTGAGAATTAACAGAGAAAAAGCAATAGGCTAAGCCCCTGTAATCGATGGACTTCAGAAACAGTTATTGTGAATCCGAGAGCATCGTTCACTGTTTCCTAAACAGAACAGAATTCTCTCCTCTTCCTTCTGCTGTCTCTCCCTCCCCTTGTGACACTGGAGCACTTCTTGTATTTTCTTTCACAGAAAATGGTCCATGCCCATATACTCTGCACTGGGTGGCTGTCCAGCCACAGAAGAGCAGAAGGCAAACACTCTGTGATGCTCTGTGACTTATTTTAATGGCTGTGATTTATGTTAAGATGGAGTACGATTAAAGAGCAGAGGTGAGCATCTCTGTTGACATCCCCTTTGCGCACCTCTGGGGTTCGCCGAGAGTTGTGCATCGCAGTCCTGATTCCTGTGTGCAGCCAGGTGAGGCAGGGGAGCTCAGGAGGAGGCCGGGAGAAGAGCAGGGCCACTTTTGCTGAGAGACCACAAGGCAGAGGTGGACTTTCATTGCTGCAGAGGGGATTTGCATTAAACACTAAGCAGAACATCAAGAGGGTGGGGACCGGACTGCGCTGCCCTGCAAGCTAATAAAACTGTATGCTTCCCACAGAAGCAGGGTGTGCAGTGGGCAATTTGTCAGCCTCCAAGCACTTGAGATTTTAAGACTCTATCTTTTTATGTTTGTGCCTGAATTTAACAAAGACTTTCTTTTTCTTTTCCATTTGCTGTCCTTACTGTATGCTGATAGCTTTGACTATGCTAATTTACCAGTCATTTCTGATTATGTGGATTGCATTCTGAATTTAGTTAGGTGCAATTTATTTCTAGTAAACCACTCATTAACATTAGCAAGATCAGCATTTACAACTTAATTACCTTTACTGGAGGAATAAACTGTGGCTCTATGTGGGATTTCAGTATTTTAAAACTGTTAGAGGAAATTATATATGTGTATACATTATAATGTATATTATATATATGCTTGGCATGGCCCCAGATATCCTTCATACACACACACACGCACGCACACACACACACAAACATTTTTCCTGCTTCCTTTATCTCATTATTTTATCCTTATTTTCTGTAAACCACAATTGAAATATCAAAAAGCTTTACCTAGCATTTAGTCAGAATAAGATTGCTGTGATGTTTAGGAAGCAATAGTACCCCTCTCTAGTGAGTGAAGTGTGGGGTTGGTGGGTGTTTCCCCCCACCAGGGTGCCAGATTATTGTCCTATAAAACAGCGCCCCAGGACTGTCCTTGTCAATACACAGGGTCCTTGGAACCTATTTTAATTAGAGCATTTGAAAACAAGTTACAAGGGGAAGCGATTGTACGTCTGATGGAGACTTGAAACACAATATTAAGTGGAATGTACCCTGACAGAATGGACATTTAAAATATTTGAAGTGGATATTTGCAATATTAAACTTTTGTGATTTCTTCAGAATTTAATAACACTGAGCCCAAAGGCCCTCAGCTTCTTAGGGCCAGCGAGACTGTGCAGTAAATGAGAATCTACCAGCAAGCTTCAATATAGCAGGTTACCATCTGCCCATTTTCTATCACACCCCCACACACACACACCCCATAATTTTCTGCGGTTTCCTCACTGTGCTTGGCTGAGCTCTGCACCACGGGAACAATGGCCCACAACCCCGCTTTGGGTCCCTCCAGTCCACCGCGTCTCTGCTCCAGCGATTGCCTTGTTCCATCCCCAGTTCAGTTACTTTTGTAATTGTTGAAACAAAACACTCAACACCCAAAGTTAAAAGAGGAAAGGTTTATTTGGCTTACAGCTCGTAGAGGTTCAGTCCGTACTGGGCTGGCTCCAAGGCAGGGTGGTATGACAGGGCAACACTGCAGAGGAGAAACAGTAGGGAAAGCAGAAGACAGCAAGCAGCAAGCAAGCAACAAGCAATGCCACTAAGTCTTTTTCTGTCCCTTACACTTATCCCGGCTTCCTGCTCTAAGTGTGGGTAGCACTCACAAGTAGGGTTGGGCACTCTTAATACTACCCAGAACTATGCCAGATCAATCAGAGGGCTGATTTAGTAATCACACACCCTTGATCCCAGCATCACACACCGTAGGTCCAGCCACCTCCGAAAAGCCCCACTTTTCATGAATGCATGATGCTTTGGGGGAACATATAGACACAAGCCATCGTACTCCCTTCCAGTTACCGCCCAACCGTCCTGTGCCCTTGGTCTCTCCAGCTCCTTCTGCCCCCTTCTTGGTCCCTCCCCCCTTCCACTGGCAGTCCTGGTCCCTCCATTGACTAGTAAGTAGGGAAGGAGAAAGTCCTCAAGAAATGAATAGGTGGAAAAGCACAGTGATTATTTAGCACATCGCTAAATCCCCAGCCCCCAAGATAGATAATATGAAGTAGGGGGATAGATCTTTCTCAAATGGAACCGGGGGGGGGGCGTGCTGGGGATTTAGCTCAGCGGCAAAAGCGCCTGCCTGGCAAGCGCAAGGTCCTGAGTTCGGTTCCCGGTACTGGAGAAAAACAAAAAAAAAAAAGGAACAGGGGATAAAAAAGTAGAGGGAGGTAGGGGGAGGTGAGGAGAAGGGAATGGAAAAAGAATTGAAATGTGTTCTTTCCACACACCAACTCCCCATTGGGAATGTAATCATTAGGTTACAAGCATGGGCTAATAAAGATAATTTTTCGAAAAGAATTCAGAACCAAATGCTGATTCTACAGCCTTCTTGCTTTATGAGCTATTGACCAAGTTTAAATCTATATCAAAGAAGTAGAAACAAGTCAGATATGTTTAGGAATATATTCATGTATAGGGAGAGCAGCAGAAGCGTTAGAGCAGATGTATTCTAAACTATTCTCATGTCGACCTCAGTGGATCCCTGGATGAACAAGTACAGGCAGAGTAATGTTATATTGGACAAAGATTTACAAAAGTCAGGCCACTGATGCAAGCCAAGAGATTGGTTATGGTAAGATAGGAAATATTTTCCAGACATCAATCTGCAGAGCAGGGGATTTCATAGCCAGAGGCCCAGCTGGGCACAGTTTTGTGGAGATCCCAGTTTCACCCTGTGCATTTCCTCTCTGCTCCTCTCTCTGAGGACCTCTCCCTTCCTCACACCAGACCCCACTGTCTGCACACTGTCAGTGGGAGTTCACTTGAGCGTTTCATCATGCTGGGATATTTGCAATTTGATTTAGGGATGCAGACAACCCAAGCGCTCCATGCGGTATGTTCAAGCATAGGTGCATGTTGAATTTTCTAACATCCTATTGGCTCCAAAATTTCCATGTCAGTACATATTCTGCTGCATTGCAAAACCTGAACTCCTTGTGTTCTAATCAGATTCTAAATTGAAATAAATACACCATAACGAAACCAGTAACTCACACCATGTGCCCGGCATGGTTCGGAGTAGTTTACACGTAATCTGTACAACCATTCTTTGTGGTAGGTGATTTTGTTTGTTTTTGTTGTACTGAGCTACACATCCAGCCTTTTCTGTGTTTTGAGACAAGGTCACTCTAAGTGGCTAAGTGACTCAGGCTGGGCTTGAACTTGCAGTCCTCCTGCCTCAGGCTCCCAGATTGTTAGGATTAGAGGAAGGCACCACCATGCTAGTTTGTGTTAGCTGGCATCTTCCACCCATTTCGCAGTTGTCACTATATTGCAGAGTTGCTCAGGTTTGACCAGCTCCATAAGTGGGTGGAGCTGAGTTTCAGCTCCAGGTGCCCCGACCCTGACTGGCACGGATGCCTTCAGAGCAAAGAAAGTGTTCACTGCCTCGTGAAGGGAGGCTGTTAAAGAGGGAGAGAGGCCCAAACCATTGCTGGTGTCTGTCGTGTCTGTCTAACCTCAGACACGCTCCCAGGGACTGCTTCAGATTGGTCCCATGTAGATTTCTACAGTGTGCATGATACTTTAGAGTTGCCCCAGCTCTGCCTACATGAAGAACACTGGACAACACCCCTGAAAAAATTAGAAATGGTTTCATCCAAGCTGTCTGGAAATGTTCTTCTATGACAGCACTGCAGCATTGAGAGATGGGCTCCAGGCACGTGGAAATAGATCCACCCTCAGCTTACAAACAGCCCTTTGTGGGAGCAGCATGATATGATAGCTCATCTGAGGTCGGTTGTCTGGATCTAAGTGGGGACATGCAAGATTGTTGTGCCATTGACCACTGGACCACAGTCCTTGTCTCCCTGCCCGTCATCCAAGGTAAGCTCCCGTGGTCTTCACAGTCACCTCTTGCTCCCTTGAACTCCCTGAGTATCATTCAGGCAGGAGAAAGTATGATTGTCTAAGCAGAAAGGCACAATGTTTATACCAGAAAAGCAAAGCTTCTTCTTAGGTATCAAACAGGCATCTCCTAACATATAATTCCCTAGGTTCATACTCAGCCAGAGAGGAGCTATGATGTATAGACCTTTAGCTCAGCATAGTCCTCCTCTCACCTGCAAGGCATGGCAATCTGAAAAGTGTCATAGCTTTGGACCTCCGGAGGCCGCCCAGGCACAGGATGTTGGATGCTGGTGGGGGTGAGGAGTGAGTGACTTCATCCTGGCCAGGACCTCTGGGGCCAGTGTAGGTCACCTCTAACCATCATTCTAATCATCAGAAAAGAAAACAGGAATATGTATTGCGCTTGCAGTCATTGAATAAAGATTACTCTGGGAAAAAAGGGTTCCCAGGCAGCAGCAAGCAGCAGCAGAGAGCACAGCAGGTTTCCGTCCAGCCAACACTGCACGGAGCGCTCCCAAGCCGGCATGGGGACAGCACAGGGCAGTGTCAACCTCTGTAAGGGGCTGCCGAAAGGTCTGTGCTCACGGACCCCTTTGACCCTCAAAGCGGAGCATTGCAACAGAGTGTGGGGCTCAAGAGGGCACCTTATATTTTCATGTCATTAATTTTGACCATTTATCTCTCTGATTAGAACTGGCTCTTCTGTAGGCTGCGGTTGTGTCTGAATTCCTATGTGCCCCATGACCATGTACTTCAGCTTAATATAATTACAGTCAGAGTGCTCAAATATTTGAGGGGATTGAGTCAGAACTTTACCGGTCTAAGTAAGGAAGGTCCTGTGAAACCTCTCTAATTGTTACATAAATTGTTTGTTTTTGTACTTTGCTAAAATGCATTTATAAATAAACACTTCTAATCAAGTGGTCTTTAGTCTCACTTTAGTGTGACTAGGTCTAGTTTGATCTTACACCAACATTTGTTCACTGTCAAATGACTTTTTGATGCTAGTACCATCAAAATCATACTTCCCTCATGATGTCAGGGTAAATGCATCCCTTCCTTATGCTTATTGCCTTAGTTACATTTTTCATTGCTGGGACAAAATTCCCAGCACCTCCGTCTCTAAGGAGGAGAGCCTCAGATTAGTTCATGGTTTGTAGAGGTTCAGTCCAGAGTCAGCTGGAGGGGCACTGCAGAAGAGAGCTGTGGAAGGCATGGAAGGGAGCAGTGGGGAGATCAGGGGAAGAAGGAGGGAGATGACGCTTCCCTACCGCATCCCTGGTGACCCAGCCCTCAGATCAGTCTTCACCTCCAACATCACACCCACCTGGGGACTAACCCACTGGTGAGGGTCACACCCCCTGGTCCCATACCCTCCACAAAGCCCACCTATGAGCACAGGAGACTTTGGGGAACATCTAGATAGAAACTGTAACACTCGTCCATGTGGAGGGGGAGCTTGTTGTGTTTTTGTTGTAACCTATTTCTTTCTCTTTCTCTCTGTCTCTGTCTTTCTCTTTCACTGTTTCTCTCCCTGCCGGGTTTGTTTTCCATTAAAGTTGCCAGGAAGATAAACTGACTTCCCAAGTACCTGCACCAGGATTACACATTGACACTCTGCTTCTTTGACACCTGTACTCATCTCATTAAGTAGTTTTTAAAAATATAATTGTGCAAGGAAACTTTAAGATCACCTAAAAGTAAAGTCTGATTTTGTAAACAGGAAACTAGGGATAAGAGTTGGCTTGACACATGTAGCCACACACTCGTTACACAAATAACAGGGAAGAATTAATTGTGACGTACTGAAGATAGTGAAGTTATACTTCCTGTTCTTTCATCAACTTGTAATTAATCAAATTCATGATAACTGTTTGGCAACTATTTATTTACAGGATTATAATGATTGTCTGTTTTGTGTGCTTATGCCCTGATTCCAAGCACCCACAGGTCTTGCATGAAGCCACTGTGTAGAAGAACACAGCCAACTTGGGGTTCTCATGGTGGGTGTTGAGGGATAAAGCTCAAAGAGGACAGAGAGTGTTCACCTCATGGGTCCTGAGCACTGACCCCAGTGGCCAGCTGAACCTGTGGACTTCCAGCTTGTGAGTATCCCCTGTAACATGATGCTCGAGGAAAGCTCCAGGGTGGCAGAAATGACAAAGAAAGAGAGCAGAGAGCACAGTGAAAGGTGTCACTGCTGAAGACTCAAACAGAGCAAGAGAAAGGACAGAAGGAGATGAAGGATGGATTGTCACAACACCAGCAAGGCCCTGTCCCACCTGAGAATCCAGTAGCTGGGGCTGGTTAGGATCCCAGCCCGACCCCTTAGCATTGCCATGTGAGGATGAGGACCACGGTTACATCAGTTTCAGATAAACGGCTTTTCTTGGTGGGTGTTTCCCAGATTGTTCTTGGGTTGTACATATACCATTTCAAAAAATCTGACATTCAAATGTAACAGGGTGCCTTATGGAAAGTCTAATGCATTACAAGCACTCATCACAAAGTAGAGTGCGTGTTTAAGTTTAAAGAAGTGATTACAGTAAGTGACACACTGTCATGACCCCTCCACAACGCTCTCCCTCCTTTCAAGTACGTGTAAGCCATTGTTCTTTCCATGTTCTAAATTAGTTTTGGAAGTCCTCTTCCATGCATGTCTCTACAAAAGCTGACAAAACAGTACCAGGAATGCCACTGCCCAGGGCCACCCAATGAAAAGGCATCCCTTAAAAAGATGACACTGCATCCTCATCCACTGGTTCCTCACCAAACTCAAAGTGACTATGAAAGCTAAATGTTTTTTTAACAGATTTAGAACATGGAGGCAGCTATGACTATTGGACCAAGCAACCCTGTGAATGAGGATTTTGCAGACCTGCTTCAGGATGTGTCAAGAAAAATGGCAGAAAAACATGTGAAGCAACAGGGACGATGTTGAGGGAGAATAACGGCCCTGTGTCTTTTACTTTGCTCATTATTCGAAAATTGAAACACTCTCTGCATTTTTTAATCACACCTCAGACAGCTAGATTAGTTTCTAGCTTCTGGCACTAAACTTACCCTTGCATTCAAAGAGATTACAGGTCACATTCTTATAGTGAGTGGGAAACAGAGGTGGACAATGATCATGTCACCAAACCCAACCCCTAGGATGCTAGAGAGTATTCTCCTTTCTCTCAAGAGCTTCCTTCTAGAGAGGAACGGAACTTCTTTCTGATTGTTTTCTCATATTTCTCTAACCTGTACTTGAGGTGATTTTTTTTCCCCAAAATAATGGTGACCACATCCCTGACAGGCTGGTTCTGCAGAGGCAGAAGTCAGTGAGCTTGCTCACTGACCATTTAGAAGGCGACGCGGTCCTCTGCCGCGCTTTCTGGTTCCACGTAGAGACGGAGGCCCTGGGCGTAGGGTGCTCAGAATCCCTTTAGAGGGTTCCCGAGGGACACGCAGGGTGGCCCAGTGGGTTTCACTTCTCAGTCTTCCCCCAAGGCCAGACCATCAGATCTTGACAGATGTTTATGGTTTTGAAGGCCTAATAGTTCCCACTGTGTTTGCACGATCTCGTTTATATGCAGAATCTGAAACAGTTGCTTGTTAGAGAAGCCAGGTGGGTACCAGAGCCCGGGAGAGAAGCGGAAGTGAGACAGGGAGAGAGTGCTCGGTGGGTACTAAGAGCAGGAGGAAGAATTCTGCTGCCCGCTGCACAGCAGGTGGGTGAGAGATTGCGTCGCTTTGTAGTTCAAAAGCTAGAAGCAAGGATTTTGAAATTTCCCTCCATATAGAAACAATAAACATTTGAGATGATACATATATTTAACCCAATGTAAACATTTCCGTGTGTACACGTATTGGAACATAACATGGTACTCTATGCATATGTACATTTTTATGAATCAGTTGAAAGATTAATTTTTAAAGTCCACTTTTTTAATATATCAAAAGGTTTCTGGAAAGATAATAAGCCCCGTCTTGCTGGACTACCTGCAGTGTCACAGATGTGCACTTGCATCTCAGGCGACAGAGGGTACACTTTGCTGTCACTTACCCCTTCCTCTGCTCCCGGCCAAGCCCCTTCTGGGTGGCGCCCATTCCTATGGGATGGTTGGGTCCAGGTACTTCGGGGAGGAAGTGAGCAAACCACAGCTTTGTCTGAGAACTCAGAAGCAGCCTGGGTTGCTGTCACCTGCTCGTACCTTTGTGACTGACAGAATAGACCGTGGTCTCCATGGCCTTGTCACCAAAGACTCAGATCAGAGACGAGGTAAACGCGGGCTCAGCTGGGCTCAGGGAAAGCACAGGCCTCACGGGGGAAGGGGTGGAGAAGCAGGAGTGTGTGCTGCTGCCCCAGGATTCTGGGGTTGTTAGTAAAGCAGCGTAATCACAGCGAAACCCGATTCACATAAACCACACTACCGTGCGTCATGATGGGGGAGGCAGGTGAACTCGGTGAGGAGCTGTGTTACCGCCCATCCCGTCCTGCCCACACTCAATCAGAGATCACGATGATGGCGGGGGCGGGGGGGGGCCTCAGTGAGCAACAAATGCGTTTGAACAATAGTTTCGGAAACGGTGCCATTATGGGTTGATCTTAAGGATAGTTTTGAAACCAATTTGTAATATATCCATTTTTCCTGGGTTTCAAATCACATAATACTATTCATCAGCAATTCTTACATATTCATCAAAATGCACGTGGATATTTTGTAGCATGCAGGTGTAAAAGAAATGAATCATTGCATACATGTCTTGAAATTCACAGTAAGTTTTAACAGAGAGGGACGTCTTCACATATAATAAAAACTGAACATAGATATGGAGAATTAACATTAAAGCCATGGATATAATTATTTTTACTTTATCCCTTACAATGATAGAAAAATAAGTGTTCATACAAAACTCAACATATCCTATCTTTCTGATTGACTGACATTTTTATTGCTATGTATTTTGATGAAAATATATTGAACTGAACATGATTTTGGATAAGTTATAGTTTTGAAAATATTTCATTTGTGAACAACAAAAACATACTTTGGGAATTTGGTGGATTGCTCTTGTAGTATTGATTTCTATTTGTCTTTTCACTATTTTAAGAGAGCAAACTCCACCTTCATATCAGATTTAGTAATAGATTGCTTCATGTTACTTCTTATGAGTATTTCAACCCTCATAATTCTATGGTAGCGGGCCATCAAATCATATATTCCTGACAAATGAACAACAATATATTTCTGTTGCTCTTTGTGTTAAAGGTACATGAAATATGATTTCCATGAAACACTCAATTATTTCTTGAAAAGCCTTTCTATGACTGTAAAGAAATAGATGCAGGCAAATAGTTCTCCCTTTAATCTTTTCTCATAAGCAAATCTCTGGGAAGAAGTTACACTGGTTGACCCCCACATAGTTACAGTTTGAATTAGAGGCTACTCCTTTTTTCTCCACTTGAGTAATTGTCTTTAATGACAACATAGCTCTCCTCTGTGTCAATTGGATGTAGACATTTTGCTTCCTCTTAAGTTCATGAAAATGTAAAATATATTCAACATATTCCACATGAAAAAGAACACAAACATGATTTTCTAAAGGTAACATATAGTGGCACAAAATGTTATCCAGTGTCAAAAATTTCCAGTCATTAAAACTGACCCTTGTCTATCACCATGCACTAAACTTAAGTCAAAATGAATCAAAGGTCTAAATATTAAAACAGAAACACTAAATCTACTGGAAGATAAAGTAGGTAGAAACCTTGAAGACATAGGGATAGGCAGAGAGTTCATGAACAAAATCCAACCTGCATGGGGCAGTGTTTCAAAGAATCAACAACTGTGATCTCATCTTATATTTTTGCACATCAAAAGAAATCACCAACAGAGTAAAAAGAAAACCCACAAATTGGGAAAAAATTTTAGCCAACTGCTCCTCAGACAGAGAACTTCTATCTGGAACATATAAAGAATTAAAAAATATCAAGTTCCCAAAATTCAAAGACCGAATCCAAAAATGGGCATCTGAGATAAATACACACTTCTCAGATCAAGAAATACAAATGGCAAATAAGTATATGAAAAAATGTTCAACATCATTGGTCATTTTAGAAACGCAAATTAAAGCAACACTGAGATTCCATCTCACCCCAGAAAGAATGGCCATCATTAAGAAATCAACCAATAATAAATGCTGGAGGGCTGTGAAGAAAAAGGAAGCTTTCTCCACAGTAGGTGGGAGAATAGAGTGGTGCAACCACTGCGGAAATCAGTGTAGAGATTCCTCAAAAAATTAGGATTAGAGGTCCTATTTGACCTTGCTTTACCCCTTCTTGGTATTTTATCAGAAAATTGAAAACATTATACTACAGTGATATATGTGTACCCATGTTTGTAGCAGCACAATTTGTCATATCTAAATCTTGGAAATAACCCAAATGACCACCAACTGAGGAATGGATAAAAAAGATGTGGTATTTCTATACAATGGAGTATTGCTAAGCTATAAATAAAGATAAACTCAAGGCTTTTGTAGGTAAATGGATGAAACTAGAGTCCATAGTCAAAGGTGAAATAAATCAAATCTGCATGTGTAAAGATCGTATTGTCTCCCTAGTGTAAGAACCTGAAAGAGTACATAAAATCTGAAAGGTACAATAGATATTGTGAAAGGGAAAGAAACTGCTTAAAAGGAAAGAACAATTGGGATGGGGGAAAGGAGAAAAGAAAGAAAGAAGGAAGGGAAAATATATATACACAAGATAGCTAAGATAATTGTACTAATGGTTTCTGTTGGTTTATTGAAAGGAACGGTTAATGCTTAATTGTTTGATCAATTTTGCTTGCTTATATCTGGTGACCTGAGCAACTACTTTGAAGATAACCATATGCAATACAGCAATCATTGTTAATTTCCTATCATCTTGTTTTGAAGTTCTGTATCATTTTTGTTTTTTATTGTTTTTTAAAATTTTTATTCTCTTTAAAATAAAATGTCCAGTCATAATGTCCTTATGCAGTGTTAGTTTATTAGTTCATGAATTCGCTTTTCACTCATTCACTCTTTCATTTAGTGCGTCAGGATTCAATCATTCATTAACTTCAAAGGCAATGGATAATGCTGCACTATAATTATAGTTTTGGAATAGAACTCGGTTTCAAACTCACATGTATCAGTCAATGCTCACTAGAGTAGTAGATTTAATGTAAGACATGAAAATATACAAGGATTGACAAGCTAGGCTTACAATGGCCGCCTACAGGTTCAGAGTCAGAAGTGAAAAAGCGCAGAAGCTCTGTGTGTGCTCTGGCAGCCCAGAGGATCCAGCTGAAGGCTGAAGGTGTCGAGGTCTCTACTGTACCGTGTGAGTCTGCATCAGGAAGCCAGCAGGTCTGTGCTGGAGGCTGAAGAGTCTGCAGCGGGAGCCAGGAGATGCCATCTAACCCACAGGCAAGCACTGCAGCAATTTGAAAGGAACAGCAGCAGAACTTCCTTCTGTCTCATTTTATTCTATTCAGGGGACAAGCCTGTCGGCTGGTGCCACTCGTCCAGGGTGGGTCTTATGCTCTCAGGAAATCCCTTCAGCAAACACCCAGAACTGTGCTGATCCAATGAGCTGAGCTTCTTTTACTGAAGGTGACACAACAGCTAACTCTCATGCTGTTCTTCCTGCTCGCTACTTTTCTGACTCCAGGCAACCTATTTAGTATTTCCGGTTAAGTGTGCTCTCTTCACACTAGGCAATGATTCACACTTTGTCACATTGAAATAGACTGTGGAATAGGTCTACGATGTTTTGAGTAGGCATCAATGTGTTTGTTCTCATTGCTCTACTTCAGTTTGATATTTTGAGTATATTTGTGGTTCATTGTCTTGTGTTCAACAGCTAATTTCTTTAAATACAAAAAACACATGATAGGCATCACTTGTTAAACTTACTGTAGACATTTCACCACTAATATGTTGCACAAGATTTGATTGCTGGGAATGGGTGCACACACATTGAAAGTGAAATCCTGCGGTCCACCAAGCCTGCGGTCCCCAAGTGAGAGTTCGAAGCAATGTGGACAGGAAACCCCAAGCTGAACCGGCTCCCTTTCCACAGCGTGTGAGTGAGGTCAGAGCTGTGGTACTGTGGGAAATCCACAGTGACAGCAAGAGCGAGCCAGCCCTCCGCCTCACATATAGCCAAGCAAGCAACATTTCTATGTCATGTTTCAAATCTTAGATGTGTCTCCCCTTCACTCATCTTTTCTTTCTTTTAGGCAAAATGTCAGTGACATAGTATGTTTGTGTTTGCAGTTTTGAAGAAAATATCATTTCAGAAGTGCACACTGCCTTCCAGTATCCAGCTTTGCCCAAGAGTAGCCCCTCTCTCTGAATGAATATTCTAAATTTTTATAAGAAACTCTAGCAGAGAGGCATTCTTATGATGCTAATGAAAATTGTTTAGCAAAAGTACTATTTACTATTGTTTTCTTCTGAGTTTGTAGAAGATGTGCTACAACCTGGTTTTCTTTCTGATTATTTCTGTGTATTTTTCTCATGTTGTTTTAATTATAATCTTAATTTTGAAGAAATTATATTTACCTATGCTATTCTTTTAATGTTTGTTTCCTATTTACTTAATTTTTTCTCATTTTGCTTATTTACTCTACTGACTTTGAACATGTTATTATCATTTTAAAATTCTTGGATAAATGTTAATTAATGATCAAAAATATCCTTTCAATGATATATGTTTTCATTCAGCATAGTTTTGGCTACATGTCCCCAATATCCTTAGACTGTTGCCATGTAGTTTAAAATATTCTCTGTGACTATTTTTATTTCCTCATTAACTGCTGCATTATTTAGGAGAATATGGCTTGGTTTCTAAACATTTAATTATTTACTGCTTATATTTGTGTTACTGATTTGTAGTTTACTTGCCCTGTTGTCAAACATCACACTATTTTATTCCAGCACTGTGAAATCTTCTGAGCCTGATTTATTACCTAGCATATGTTCATTTTGGAAATGTTTCACAATCATTTCAAAACAAGTCATATTGTGCTTCTGTTGGATGTAGTGGCAGCTGAAGGGCAATAAAGTCCAATGTGTGATTTATTTAAATTTGCAAAATCTCTGATTTCTATTATACTACATTTTTTTCTATCAGTTATGAAGTGAGGAATATTAGCTGTCTCTACTCTCGGGGTTCTTCCTGTTTCATATTTTTTCCCTATTTCTAATGGTACAGTCTTTGTTGTTGGTCTTGCTCTGTGTGTTAGAATTGTGTATCAGCATTGTACATCAAGGTACAGCTATTGGCTAGTGTGTTTTACATTTATTTTTATGAAATATTCTCATCTTCTTCTGGTAATGTTCCTGCTTTACAATCTAAGTTATGTAATGTTACTACATGGAGTTTATTTTGATTGAGTTTCTAATGAATGTCTTTAAGTACTTTCTTTTAATTTATCTATCTGTGTATCCTTATAATTAGGTGGTATAACTTTTAAACAGCATAAAGTAGAACATTTTAAGTAAGTAATGTAATATTTACCATTTAATTGATTTTTTAGTCTATTTCTTTTTTATAGTCATTGATATATGTAGACTTAAACATACCATTAAAATTTTGTCTGGTATTGGTTCTATCTGCCCTTCTTTCCTTCCATTCTTGGTTTTCTCTTTATTTAGCAGGTATTTTCTCCCTTCTTGTTAAGTATGAACTGTTTTTTTGTATTTTTTGCAATTGTATTTAAGACTTTTAAATCACTGACCTCTAATATTCAGCTTTAGTCAATGTGTTTTTGGTTCCTGACCATGGGAGCATTCCTAAGCTCCAAAAGGGCATTGTAATCAGGAGACAGACTGCAATTTATTCGGCACTTTGACTTCACATGGTCATATCTCCCATGTAACTTGGCGGGAGAATAGCATGGATTCTGGAGTAGAATCAAGGTATAAAACGTAAAACCATGAAAGCCCAGCACCATGATGCACACCGGTCATCCCAACGACTTGATGGGATGAAGCAGGAAGATCAAAAGTCCAAGGCCAGCCTGGGTGGGCAAATTAGGAGGGTCCTGTCTCAAAATAAAAAACAAATCTAAAGGGCTGAGAATATAGCTCAGTGGTAAATTGTCCTGTGTTTTATCTCCATTACCACAAAAGATTAAATAATAAATAATAAAAACCTGCAGACACAAAGCAGAAAGAAAGAAAGAAAGAGATAAAGCAATTGTTTTCTGTCCTTCTCTTATTCTACCTGAGCATTGTCAAACTGGAAAATAAGGAGAACGTTCATTAAAGAGTAATCCACAAGACTTGGTTGATCTGTATGGACACTGAATGTTAAACCACTCCTACCAAGCTCTTTCCAAAATTTCAAAAAGGGATGCATTTTGTGAGACTGTTTCTCTGCTATGTAGATCCAAAATGCTTTTAAACAATTCATTATTTACTTCACAAAGGGCTTCCACCTAGAATATATAAAGAATTAAAAAATATCAGCACCCCCAAATTCAAAGACCCAATCCAAAAATGGGCAACTGAGGTGAATACACAAGTCTCAGATAATGAAATACAAATGGCAAATAAATACATGAGAAAATGTTCAACGTCATTAGTCATTTGAGAAATGCAAATTGAAACAACATTGAGATTCCACCTTACCCCAGTAAGAATTAAGAAATAAACCAATACATTTTATTTGAAGATCAGTGGGGAATTCTTTGGAGATTTTTACCTTTAACACAAAATGCTCAACTTCATAGTTTTCTTTTGTTCTTTCAATTATTTATCATGTTCATTGTAGAGAATGGAGGTTGTTTCTGTCATTTAGGCTTTTTGATTTATAACCATTCCCAGAGATTCTGTCCAGTAAGTCATTTTGCATGGCCAATCAGTTGTATCAATTTCTTCATTTTATATGGACTTTCCTGTCAGTGATCATGTGTGAAGTACAGTTTAATGGCTTATTGGTGAACTTTTCAAAAGCATTGGGCCATGTGAGTACTCAATGGTAGCATTTATAAATATTTCTTTTGCTTTTTTATTTTTAAATTTCTTTCAGGTGGGTAGAACTTTTATGTAAAAATGATAACAAATTTTATGTTATGTTTTAAGCAGGTAAAATACAGATCCATTCAGGATATAGAAATGAATGTCTTTCAGTGGAATTTTAAGAGTTCTGTTTTGATGATTCCAATGTGTAATTATTTATTTTGCCGAAACAATTTAGTCTCAAAGAGTTATTTCTAAGAGTGACTGTTATTGCTGAAATCGAAAGAAGCTGGAGATAAACTAAGCGTCATACAAACATTTTAAAGGGACATACTAAGAAACAAACCTATTTATCTATTAACATAAGCATTTGTTAAACTTGCCGATTATCTAAAGAGAAATGAAACGACATCCCAGCTGATTTAAGTTTTACTCTATCTCTGGGAAGGGAGTTTAAACCATCAGTTATATGACCTGGGATCTCTAATCACACACAAAAGCTGGAAGACTTGAGAGAAGTGTTTTCACTGGTTAGCTCTTCATTGAAGGCATTGACTATAGTTTGAATGCTTGACAAATATTATCTCACTACCGATATTTTCCCCTCAGAAGAACCTTTTTAAATCCAGTACTTCTACATGGTCAAAGAACAGTTCCTTCATGTGACTTTGCCTCTTTGCTCTCTTGAACTGGGCTGCGTCTATTATCTTACCCATCTCTGTGCCCCCAACACCGCCCTATGCTGGTGGCACAGGTTCCTTTAAATCCTGTGGGCACAACACCACTTTCTTCTTACTGCTTCAGCTTCCTCAGTTAGTTCACTTCCTTGATGTCTCCTTCCTACATTTCTTTGTTCATAGCCATCCTTCCTCAAAACCCCATTCCAACGAGATGTGAACCCTTTAGCCAGCCTGTTTTATCTTACCTTCCACTCTTGATTGTAAACTTCTCCCAGACCCCAAGGCAGAAGTGCACACCTTGGTGTGACACATGTACTACTGACACCTGTAGCATAGTGTCTGCTATCTACAACCTCTTCTATATGAAAAGGAAGGTGCACCCATCAGTTAGATTTATTATGAGCAGAGCCACTTATTATACCTATGCGTTGTCCTAAGACCCAAGATTTCAAGATGACCTATCCATATTTTTAAGTGAAGAATATCAGAAGAAATCAATGTCTGCATGATTGGCCTCAAGATCTGTGAAGGGTCTGAGGTTCTAGCATGCTCGCGAGCTGACTGTGTAGCCCTGTGAGGCTCACGGATCTGACTGAGGGAAAGAGGCTCGGATTCAGGAATTCAGTGGCCTTGGACCAAGTGTTAGTGCGTAGATCAGTCCACAGAGTAACAATAAGGGCCACAAAGCACATAAAGAACACCTGTGATTTCCATCCTCAGCCTTATAAATTTCAGCTGGCCCCAAATCACTGCTTTCTCATTTGGAAAGATAAGAGTCTCCCAACCCCTCTCTCATCGGTGCTCTTGACAACTGTCTCCTTAAAACCAGAAAATACTTCAGTTCCTCATTAACTGTGACCTCTAATGGCACACTAGCTGATCTCTCTATGGTAAGTCCTTCTTTTATTCTGTAGTTGCTGAGAAATAAACTTCCTAAGTGCAGGTGTTACAGGGCGAATTTCTTATTTAAGTGCTTTAAGGAGTGCAGTCCCTGGGGGTGGTGGAATCACCTTCACTGCCTCCGGAGTCCGCGCCATCCCGGGTGGTGCCTACTCCCTGGTCTGCAGGCACAGTGGCTCCCAGCCACACAGGACATGGCTGGCTTCCTTTCCACACTACTGGCTGTCTCCACCTAAGTGGATCATTAGAGAGGATACCATCCCGTCACTCACCATGATTGTCTTCCCACTCGAAGCTGTGATCTACACTCCTGTTCTCTTAAGTTTTCAAGACATGATTCAGATTTATCACTTCTCCAAACTTTCCACTCTTTCACTTTCATGCTCCTAGAAACTGGATCTGTGGATATTTTTAGTTTCATCCAGGAGCTGTCTCACTTTCCCACCTCTGTACTTGTGGCCAGCCAGTTCCACTTCAAATCTACTCTGTCCTCCCCAAGTGACCAAACCTCACCTACCTGTCAAGGGACATCACCAGTTCCTAGGGGACAATTTGCTTTAGTCCCCACTGCCCCCTGCCGTGCCCACCTTGGAAGTGCCAGAGGTGTCTGCGAGGCCTCACTCACAGGCCTGATTGCTGCTTCCTGTCACTGTGATTAATTGGCACTTGATAAATATACAAGATGATTAGTGTTTCCCTCGGTGTTCTCATCACAGAAACATCATAATTTTGTTTGGATAAAACTTCACACTTAGGCCATGAATGTCAAACGGCTGCAGTTTGAATGTTCCTCGAACGCTCCGTCATTCTTGAAGTTCTCATTTGCCTTCATTTGTGCTGACATCTGTGTTTGAATGTTAATAGACCTGTTCACCTTATTGAGTCAAATAAATTTCATCATTATATGTAATAGCATAAGATTTTTAAAAGTTTTACAGATTGTGCCAAATAAACAGTTGAAAATACATTGATTTGAGAATAAAACACTCTGTACAATTAATGCCAGCATATTATTTAGGTCATGACTATTCATATATGAATAGATTTTTTTCCTTTAAGCCATAATTCTTATACATTTTAATGGGACCCTAATAGATTTATTGAAATTTTGTGAGGTTCTGAGCTCTCTCCTTGGTGGATTTAAGTATCTTGCAGGACATTTTTAGGAGTGAGCAGCAAGGGCACGGCCTATAGAATGAGGCACATCTGGAATTCCAGTGCCTGGGTGCCGTTCCGCAGAGCACAGGGCCATGGCACCTCTCGGGCAGCTTGACAATGAGCACGACTTAGCCAATTCCCTGAGCACTCATGTCCAAACTGTGGAAAATAATGAGGACCTGTCCTCTGTTTAAAGTCCTTCATCCTAGAAGCCTCCCTGCAATCTTCAGTTTATTAGTACAATTTAGCCTTCTCACGTGATCAAATGGTGAAAGCCTGATCTGGTTATTAAATCATTTAAAAGTATGAAAATATAATAAAATTTCACAAAGTGGTAAATTTATTTTATCAGTTTTATTTATATAAATAAATATGCATATATGCATATCTATTTCACTGAATATATAAAATATATAATACATAATATATTGTATGAAAAATTACAACGAATATAAACATAAGTGCCATTAAACTAGCTGGCTATAGTAAGCCACTTCTCCCAAAACAATATATGTCCAAATTTTATATTTAAGCAAATGACTATAACGTGAAGAGTAAATCAATGTGGTTTCTCTATAAAGAGAAAATTAAAAAAGCTTTTGGACCATTTTAAAAGTGAGTTTTCTTGAATAACAACTAAAAGTTAAATCCAAGTATATACTTTAAATACAACATTTTTTTATGTAAAAGCAAATAATTTATACAGGAAAAATATAAGTAATGTGATTCTATTGGGTTAATATCCCTTAGTTATTACAGACTGATCAAGTCTGTAATCTCCCAAACAAGTGCACAGTGAAGGCTAAATAAAAACAGGGAAATGGAATGATTTCAGGGCTCCAGGAGGATCAGAGCCTTCTCACAGAATTCAAGATTCTCTCAGGGCTAAGACCAAGACCTTCTCTGGGTGGCCCGTATTTATTTGGTTATCAGAAGAAGGGAGCGGAGTATTCAAGAAGGGCAGAATCACTCAAGGACTTCTCCAAGTAAGGTATGAAATTAACCCACCCAGGAGTTAGATGCCTGAGGCTACACTCTTTATCTAGCTGAGATCAGATCCAGGTGTCCTTGACTGTGATCTTATCGTATCCTTTGAGGCTTTCCACTTGATCCACCACTACAGGTCTGAGTAGGGATCAGTGACTCACAGAGGTTCACTTACTATGAACCTGCAATTTCCAGACAAGGAGCCTGGGCCTTGGACAGATTCACAAGTGAAGAGGAGAAGCCAATTGACTAACTTAAGTCCTGCTCAGGGCTGTGTTGTAGTGGTCTCCATCATAGTTCTTTAAATTTTTTATGTAAATTAAGACTCTCTTTAGCTAAACAGTTCTGAGACGGTGTTTAAGTGTTTGAATTAGTCCTAACCTCTGAGTGTATATACTGGAATGAAATTTGTGTTTCACACCCAGTTTGCTTAGATCCAAAAATGCTCTTGTCCTGACCCAAGGAATGTCATGGCTCTAACGTTCTCATCATCCACATTCCTTAAAGCAAACAAAAATATTCAGATCAGTTGTGCAAATGCTGTCTTTTCTATTGAAATTTTATGAGTCACATTTGAAGGGTCATCAGTCCCATGTTCTTACCCGATTATGGGATCCTTGAAGATAAGGGCCTTATAATTCTTTTCATTTTCAACAATGTATGGAGGTTTGAGGATTTGGGGGAGTGACCTCAGGAAAAGACATAGTCAAGAGGTGGCAGTAGCGTGCATAAGCTGTACTGAGCTTTATTTTGGTAATCTGGGGTGTGGTGAAGTTCCTCACCAAGGGAGATCATGCAGGCAGTGGTGGACCTGGCAGCGAGGCAGGGCAAACCATACAGTACAGGAGAACATGGGAAATTGTGGAGGAGAGGGGCTTGGACGAGGACATGCATCTCAAGGAGACATCACTTAGCTTCAAGAGTACTATGGACAGAGTCCAGAAGGTCACTAGTGGCTGGGGGTCTTTGACATGCACATGCCGAGCAAGACGAGGTGTAGCCCAAAGAAGTATGTAACACATGATCTAAACAGCTAAATATCTGCCCCTTTGCCATCCACCAAAAGCAGTTAAATATATAAAAATGTTAGTGTGATAGCAGCAGGGATTTGAGCTAGGGTGTCTCAACCTCATGTGAAGAAATGAGCAACCAAGAGGCCAATGTAGAAAATGCGCCCCGATCCTCAGCAGGGGATGGAGCCTGGCGCAGACCACACAGGCCAGGAGAGCGGCCCAGCTCCTCTGCTGAGAGGACTCGTGCCATGACCCTGCATAATGAAGAGGCCCCTGAGTCTCCAGGGATGTCGTTCTTTATTCTGTTACCGATGGCAAGAGAAAGCAACTCCAGCTCACAGTCTGGCTTCCCATGAATGTGGGATCAGCTTAGAGAAGAACATCTAAAGAACCTGAACTTCACAGAAAGCATAACCAAACTGTAAGGGGTGTGCCTCGGAAGAAAATGCACATGTATGGTAGATGATACATCGAAAGTGTTTCATTTTTTAAATGTGCTAGATTTTAACAAAGCTAACTGCAAAAATGATGCTACTGGATAGTTCCTTTATGCATTTCTGGAACCACAGCTATTAGATATTGATGCTCACGCCAGATACCTTCAGATTCCCAGATAACTTTAGATTTCTATGTGCTCATAAACTGCGAATCAACTGAAAGAGACTGGCCTGAGACATGAAGCATATTTACACCAAATAGCTTCCCTGGATTTTCTCTGTCCTTGAAAAATTAACGATCCTCCTTAAATATAAATATTTTTTTCACTTTAATCTTCAGAGACTCTCCAGTGGACTGGAAATAAAAATCTTTTGCATTACCTTTCAGAAGTCATATGTGTTTCTTTTATTTTGTTCAGCAGGACTGAACTTTCTTATGTAAGAAACTTGCATTTCTGCGTTTTATCAAAAGAGATTGTAAATGTGTCCAAGCATTCCTTTTCCCTGGTATACTTGTTTCAAATATAACAGCTCGACTGGTCCTCACAGCAACTGTCAAAAGAAATTGTACCTGAGCAGCCTCCGCGGGTATTTAGAACTGAGGCTAGGTTCACATTTGGTGGAATGATTGCTTAAATCGTGAGACAGAGAATGAATGAGAATGTGTGTCAAAGTTGAAACTGAAAATCAATCCATGGCAGATCACAGGATGAGACTGCCGGCTACCACAATTCCAGAGTAGCCCATTGCCTGTGCAGATTTTGCCTTTGCTATACTAATTAGAAAATTAGAATATAGGTACACACGGGCTGTTCTTCAGTACTTTCAGCAACACCTAAAAACAGGCAAACATCAGTGAGATTTGGACTTCAGATGAACAACATTGTTTAACAGGTCTGTACTCCCATCCGTGCTCTCACCTCTGCTTTCAAGGTAGTGTGTAAGTGCCCTGCAATGTAGGGCTTCCTGGGATTAGAAAGGCAATCACCTTCCGTCCGGCAAGTCAAGGAGACAGTTTCAGCAATCGCATTCCTCCTCCATGTCCTTGTGCTGTGATCCTCAGTCCACTGTCTAGCAGCAGCACTTCCCTTCTGCCCTGCAGCCTTGAGGGGAACAGTTCTTGCTGGGCCCTCGGGATCTCCTTCCTACCCCTGCACACTCTCTCACAACCTTCAGTTACCTTGTTGCGTCCTTGGTTCCCTGCCAGAACCCTGACACGAGGCAGTCCTTGGGGACAGCCCCAAGAGCCTGCTGAAATCTACAGGGAACAGCTGGCCAGTGACAGGTGACGAACCGACAGAGAGGTGCTCGGCTGGCAGGTGACTCTCACAGTCACCACCCCTGATGCTTGCACTTTCACTTCTGCTGCTGATTTCTTGACCTCTTGTGTATTATTTGCATACTTTTAAATTTTCAATTTTGTCTTACCTATTATCTTTTTAATTATTATGCTGCATTTTTCTGTAGTCACTCCTGGGCTTGATATGCATTTATAACTTTTCACGGGCTTTTCAGTGTTACTGTTTTATTCCATTAACTATAAAAAGTAAGGAAATCTTCAGTAGTACCTTTGCCTACTCCCTGCCTAGTCTTCTAAACTGCAGCTGATGTATATAGTAATCCACGTATGTCATCTCCCCGGTAATGCAGTGCTAGAATGTTCACTTTAAACAATCATTTATTTGTACATTAAAGGACTGAAGGGGAAATTCATAGTATGTTTTATCATACCTGGTAAGCATACTCAATCATCGAAGATAACACCTGGAACTGCTTCAGAAAGTGGCAGTGATGATGAGCTGGATATGTATGAAGTGAGGGGAGTACTTTAGGACTAATGACAATGTGAATTTTATGATAACAAATTTGGTTTAAGCAGTTACCATATATTTTAATCACTTGTATGTATGTAAGGAAATACCACAGTGAAACACATCAATTTGTGCAGTATATACTATTTACAAAATATAAATTTTGAAAAAGAAAGTAGCGTTTTTGTTAAATTACCACTGAATTGTTAACTGGGGATCTCTTTTTTTTCCTGACAAGATATGACTGATGATCCAGTTCTTTTTTTCACATCTTTACCTGATGTACAGGTGTGTCTGTACTTATAGCTGCAAATACACACATCTACATGTGCTTGTGTGTATGCATATGTGAATATGGATGTATGTTTGCATGCCACGTATAAATACATTAACAAAGGGGAATTAAGCACATGGAGCTATTTTCTGGTACTGATTAAAGAGATGCACTTGAAGACTTCCAGGAAAATGATGGGCAGTTCTGGAGTGAGCTGTGGTTGGAAGCTGCTTTATTATCAGTTGAGCATGGCCATTAATGTATGAGTACTTGTTTCCTTGTATTTTATATTTTCTGATCTTGACATAACTTCTAGATGTGAAATCAGTGGATACCAAATATGTCTTGCCATAGGTACATGTTATTTTAAAGGCTTAAAACCATATAAATGAAAGAATTACACACATGCACATGAATGCACACATCAAACACACACACACACACACACACACACACACACACACACACGAAGGGAAAGAAACTGCACCTGCTTGTCCAGATCGGGACAACAAGGACTGGTTTCTCTAGGAGGACTTACACATTCTCGTGTTCCCTGTGATGCCTAGCATTCTAAGATCCGATGAGCCTGTTGCCTGGCAAGGTCTCTGTATACTGTTCATCCCCTTGGCAGCTGGTGAGTGCAGTCTGATGTGTCACCAGAGCCCAGTAAGGTCCCACTCAGCCCCCAGGCCCACTCTCTACCAAGCAGAAGAATTGTGTGGTCGACACTGAAGCCACTCCCTGCCGTGTTCTCACTTAGACAGAAATCAAAGAGTACAAAATGTGGTTTTCACGGGTGTTTCAGCCATTAGGGATATTTCTCACACTCATGTTTCTATTTTGATCCATTTCAATTATGACTCAGATAGTATTAACCTGAGCAACTTGCTTATTCTCTTTCATCCACAGATTTGTTCTCTGAAATCTTACAGAACGAGCAGCGTGGTAATTTAAAGAGAATTTATAAAAGCAAACCACCTGTCTTTATGCAAATTCTTTGGAATAAATACTTCCTGTTTGGGGTTATAAGCATTAAGTGAGATGATAAATTTGAGATGGTTGGATATGCAGTAGACATAAAAAATGTTAGTTTATATCTCACAACTTTATTAATGAATGCAGCCGAAGCATGCTGATGCTCATCTAGAAGCTAAAAAGATCAATTAAAGCACAAATATATGTGAAGCAAAATACACTGGCCAAATCCTAAAGTTAATAAAAACAGAATCAAGATCCAAGCCAAACTATAATTATTGGATATTATGCAGAACTGGCCCCCTAAGGCAGAACAATTAATCACTAAAAATATCAATCAAAAAATCCAGTTAGTGAAAATTAAAATGCATTTGGCATCTGCAGTCAGTCAGTAATAACTGGAGATACTGACCACATTTACTCAGCGTGTTTGTGATGGCGGGTCAACATGCTGCACAAATTTGGGGATGCATCTGCCTGGCAGTGTGCTCATTAAATCTCCGCACTTCCCTTGCAAAGAATTCCCCACTGTCACTGAGATTTATGTGATGACAGAGTAGGGTAATAAGGTAAGGGAAGTGTTTTCCCCAAAACCCTAAGCCTTAGGTTCCAGGAAACCAAGTCTATCTTCCCTAACTGATGAGAAACCTCCAGAGATTTGGGTGCAAGTCCTTTTGAATGGTGAGGGAAACCTATTAACATTCTTCAACCCTCATTTACAAAATGGAAATGTTGAGGAAAAATATCTTTTCTTTTATGGTTAAACTCAGGTTGCACAAACTAGATAAAGAGTGTGATATGGGTCTATGGGTGTTCTAGTGGGTGCTGGATTTTTTAAATATGTATTTTTGTGTCAAGCACAGTGACAGACCATATGTAGATTATTATGTGATTTAAATATCTCCAAAGCTCTTCCAGGCAAATATTATTTTCCTTTGACCCATAAGAGAACTGTGTAAGGATGTTACCCCACGTCACATTGCTAAACATGAATATTATGACATATTGTAAAATATTGCATGATAATCTGGTCACTATTTCTGAAAACCAGAAAAGAAATTTTAATTAGATGTTTGAAATGTGTTAGACAGTTCTCAACTTTATGTACCTGAGTGACAGGATGATCCAATTACAAATAAACTCAGACCTATGAAGACACGTGTGTTGTTGAATAGTGCTACAGTTTAATTGGAAAAGGACCACAAATACCTGTTGATCCCTCCAGTTTAGTTCGGCAACCACACTCTGAGTCTTGCATGATCCTCACATATTATTTTGTTAATTAAACTCCATGCGTACCTGTTATGTGCAGTACTGTCTTATGCAGTGATGGAAATGTGACAGTGGGTACTTCCATCCTTCAAGTGGGCAAGCAATTGGAAAACATTTGAAGATGTTTATGTAAAATGATCTTAAAATGAACAAAGGTAAAAGTACAAAACAAGGGGCTGGGGATTTAGCTCAGCGGCAAAAGCG
>NW_004955403.1:55235042-55244368 GCF_000276665.1 Chinchilla lanigera
AAAAAAAAAAAAAAAAAAAAAAAAAGTACAAAACAAGAAAGAAGGTGGTAAAGAGCAGTATGTAAAAGTTGACTCCTCATGATGAATGTAATTATTATGTAAAGTTAACCTGTACTACTAAAAAAAGAAATGATAAAACTTGAAGTCATCTGCTATTTGATAATATCATAATGTAATAACAGAAGTGATGAACAAGACACATTAAACTGGCAAAAACCAAATGCCAGCTAATTCTGAGTGTTGGGAAAGATCTGAGAAAGGAGAATTCACACAGACACTTCTAGGCATGCACGGGGAACAAACTGCTGCACTTTATTTATTTATTTATTTATTTACTTTAAAGAGAAAAGAACACAAAATAACAACAACCAAGATGAAAACAAAACAATACAAAAACAATAAAAATGATACAGGATTTCCAAACAAGGTGGTAGGAAGTTAACAATGATTGTTATATTACAGACTGTTATCTTCAATGAAGTTTCTCAGATTACCAGGTATAAGAATGCAAGACTGATCAAACAATTAAAGAGAATAAAAAAATTAATAAATGTTAGAAATGATACAGAACTTCACTAATCAAGATATTATACACTCAACTTCTTACCTCTAATCCCAAAGATCTTTCCACAGACATCCATAAGAAAACACTCCAAAAGTGTTTACAGAAGTTCCCTGGTGGTGATTGTGAGGGGGAACAGCACTTCCAACAAGAGAGAGAATAAAATGTAAATACAACATCTTAGTTACTTTTCTGTCATTGCTAAGACAAAATACCTGTTTCCAAAATTAAAGGGGAAAAAGTTCACTTAACTCAGTTTTTAGAGGTTTCAATCCATAATCAGCTGGCTCCAAGGCATGGTGGCATCACAAAGGTGAAACAGTCCATGGCAGGCAGAAGGTAGAAAAGCAGCAAGGCGTGACCATAGCTCTTTCTATCCCTTATATGTTATCCAGGCTACTTAGGGCAGGTAGCACTCACACGTTTAATCCTGGTGCTCTTGACCCTAGCATTGCACCAAGGATCAATCCCAGGGTCATACACTCTAGATCCAGCCTCCACTGAAAACAATCCACCTATTACCACATGAGGCTTTGGAGGCACATAGACACAACCCATAGTACACACCAAGAACTCAGTAGTGAACAATGAGAGAGACAGAGACAGAGACAGACAGACAGAGACAGAGAGACAGAGAGAGAGAGAGACAGAGCGACAGAGACAGAGAGACAGAGACAGAGACAGAGAGAGATCTCAAAAGTGTACTTGAGAGAAGGAAATGAATTGATGACATAAGATGGGTCCTTGGTATGGATACATCATAAGCACTGTGAACTGCAGAGTATGGCTGAGGGCTGAGCACATTAAATCAACAGGAAAACAGAAATCAACAGCAATTTTTACCCCAGTGAAACCATTTAAAATGAATCTTCAAATAATTTTGTTTGCACTATTGATCAAGACTCTCCAAAGCATAAGAATAAAAGCATATGGGGCATGGTTATTTTATTATGTACATGTGTATGGGAACCCAGTGCCCATTGGGTTGGACCCAAAACTCTTTTGTAGGTGACCCGAAGCGCTGGTGCATCTCTTCGAGCAGCAGACACTACGCCACTACCTGGAGACCCAGGCCCCAGCCTGGCCTCTGAGTGCCCAGACTCCACACCTGCTGGAGCATTAGTACAGCCACATGCCTCCAGGTGGTCCCAGGTCAGCTCCCTGGGACCAGGATTTATTTTCCCCACAGACAGGGCAAGAGGCTCAAGACAATGGAGCTGATGTCTAGGTGTGATTGGTGGACCCAGGCTCTACTCTCCTTCCCGCAGCTGTGCATCCCAAGCTAATCCTGTGGACTCCAGCCTGGCCCTACTCACTGGTCCATGACTCCAGCAAGTCTGTGCATGGACTTCCTTAGCCAGCTAATGGGAATCTCTGTTTGGGATGATCGAGAGAACTTTCCCTGCAAAAGCCAGCGTGCAGCAATTACAAGGGGCTTAGTGTTTCATTTGAGCAGGCACTAAAACAAGGTCAGAAGTCTCATAAATCAGAAAAACACAATCTAACCAAAGGAAGTGAGCAGAGCACCAGTAATAAGCCCTAAAGAGATGAAGATTTGTGAGCTTCTTGGTGAAACTGAGTGGATTCCAAGAAAGCACAGGCAGACAATTAAGTTCTATGTGGAACACACTGCATAAACAGTGCACAGCACATCTTGCAAGATAAAGGGAGCTCTTGAAGTAGCCATCAAAGAGCACTAACAATACAGGAAAACATAAAGTGCATAAAAGTGCCTCTAACATCAAGAATATAGTCAAATGTGGCATACTCCAGTCTTGTAATAGTAATCAGTAATCACTTCTTCCTGTAGAAAATGTAATAGACAAAGTATTTTTATTTTTCTTTTCTTCACTTAGGAATTCTTAAGCAAACATTCCTTTTCCATTCTTCTGTCTTCAAGCATTTTCTTTTTATGTTCTTCTGGTAGATTCATTGTTTCAGATCCTTTACATATAAAACTTTAATCTATTTGCAGTGATTTTTGTTACAGAAAGGGTTTGGGTGTAATTTTATTCGGTAGCATGTGGATACCTGATTTTCACAGCACAATTTATTAAAAACAAAAGCCATTTCTTCAACCCATCTAAACATCTTTATTCACAGTCAGATGTCTACAAATACATATGTTTAACAAAAGTCTGTTTTAAACTGCTTCTCTGGGGTCTGTTTTTATGACGGAACTGTGCTGATCTGACTATTGCAGCTCTCTGGTACAACTTGAAATCAGTTAGCTTAATGTTCCAGCTTTGTTCATTTTGTCCGAGATGGTTTGGTCATTTGGAGACTTTAATAGTTCCATACAAATTTTAGGACTGCCTTTTAGTGTTCTATGAATAATTTCATGCGTATTTTGACAGGTGTGATGGTTCATTGATTGTGTAAACTCGAGTAAGAGGAGTTCAACTAAATCAGCCTAGCAGATCCACACCACAGTGTTTGGAAGACCCACCACGGGGCATCTTGTTGTCATGAAGATCATGCAATATTTATACATGATGGTGGAAAGGGGAAATGAAGAATGACCAATCTATTTCTGTTTCTTCAGAGGAGCTTCCTTCTTTACCTTCACATTGGACGGCTTCTCCTGCCTTCCAGCACAAATTCTTTTGGCTTCTGGCAGAAACTCTTCAGCCTTCTGTAGCACACCCATAAGCCTCCTGATACGGACTCACATGGGACACTGCAGTGAGCTCCAGGCCATCTACTCAATCTTTTCCTCTCCAGTGTGCAGACAGACCCTGTGCATGGGTATTGTATGCCAATCATGCAAATTCTTATATGTTTGTATATTTTGTGTTATATCTGTTTCTCTAGTAAATACTGACTGATGAAACAGAGATAGCACTGATTTTGTAAATCACGAGTATTACAGATATTTTAATAATACCAACTCTTGCAACCTGTAAACATAGTTACCTCCATATTTTTTCTATCATATTCATTTTTATCAATGTTTTATTGTTTTCATTATAGGAATCTTTCACCTCTTTGATTAAAGTTATTCCTAGGCATTTCATTTTTCCTAGCTATTGTAATTGGGATTGCTTTCTTGAACACTATTTCATATAATTACTTATTGGTTACCAATTTTTAGCTGTTGATATTGTATATGGCAACTCTGCTGTAATTGTGTATTAGTACTAAAAAGTTTTCGGTGGATTCTTGGGGATTTCCTATATATAAGTTCACATCAATGAACTAAGATAAGCCAGTAGTGTAAATGGTAACAATTAGCTTACATATATTTATATCTTTTTAAAACAATGGAATTCGTAATTTGGAGAAGTATTTGAACTTCTCCATACTTCTCTATTTCTCTTCTATTTTGTTCATATATATATATACATATATATATATTCATGTAAAAGAAGTCATGTGATATTTCACCTTATGTGTTTGACTTACTTTACTTGGCGTTATGTTCTCAAGTTGTATCCATTTACCTACAAATGTCTCAAGTTTATCTTTACAGCACTTTAGTACCACATTGTGTATAAACAACACATTTTCCTTGTCTATTTATCTTTTTAAAATTTTTTCATACAATGAAAATACTAAATATGAAAAAGAGCACATCACCTGCAAACAAGGACAATTTCTAATTCCTTTCCAGTCCAAGCTGCCTTTGTTTCTTGCTCTTACTGATTGCTCTGCTTCAGAATTCCAAGAGCATATTCAACTATATCTTACAGAGAAAGCTATCGGCTTTCCCCTGCTGGCATGACATTGCACGTTGACTTAATACATATGGACTATTGTTGAAGTACATAACTTCTGTAGTCTATGTTTAATTTGTTTCAAGTTTGTATAATGAAATGATAATTTTATCAAAAGCCTTTTATAATTTACTTCAATGATCACGTAGTTTTTACCCTTCACTCTGTTGGTGTGTTATATCACATTTATTCATCAATGTATGTTGCAACATCCTTATATCCCTAGCATAAAATCCTTTCCATCATAGTGAATGATTTCTTTATATACTGTTGAATTTCATTTGCCAGTATTTTATTGGTGAATATATATCTATACTCATAGTGGATGTTCACCTATAGTTACCTTTTCATTTGTGATCTCATTTTGTCTTCCTACCAAGGAGATTCTGACTGCATGGAATGAGTTAGAAGCATTATTCTCCTCTTCAACTTTTAAAAATAAGTTTGAAGTATTTGTTTTTCTTGAAACATATGCTAGACCACAGCAGTGAAGACATCTGTTCCTTGGGATTTCTTCATGGAAATATTCTATTAGTGATTCAGTGACATCACCACTTCCTGGTCTGCTCAGGATTCTACAATTGTCATAATTCACCCTGGTTAGTAAGCATGTGTCTCGGTGCTGGTCCATTTGTTTGAGATTGTCAAATTCATTGGTGTATAGCTGTCCACGAGAACCTCTAATCACCCACTATATTTCTTTGGTGTCAATTGTAATTTCTCTCCTGTGATATCTGATTTTATTGGAGTCATTTTTTTCTGTTTTTAAGTTATAACACAGCTAAGTCAACAGTCTTTATCTTTTGAAAGAACAGATATTCATTTGATGATCTTATATAAAAATTCTTTTTAAAATTAATGTTCTGCTTTTTTTCTTTCCATCAACTAATTTGAGTTTTACTTTGAAAAAAATTATTGCAGGTTTTTGAGATGCAGTAATAGGTTTTTTACTTGAAATCCTTCTACTCTTTTGAAAGAAAAATTGATTGCTATGAATTTCTCTGTTGCTACTGACTTTGCTGTATCTCATAAGTTTCAGTATGTTGTGTTTCAATATGTTCTGTTGATTTCTTGTTCCACTAGCTGTTCAGGAGTAAGTTGTTTCCATTTATTTGTGTAGTTTTCAAATTTTTTGGGTTTTTTTAGTTTTTTTACATTATGGTTGGAAAAGGTAATTGATATGATTTTTATTTTTTTTTAAGTTTACAGAGTCTGCTTTGTGACATAAAATATGATCTATCCCAAATAATGTTCCACACATTGCTGAGAAGAAGACACTGTTGTTGAATGGAATGTTCTTTTTTCTGCTAGAACTATTTGGTCTAAGATTCAATGTAAGTATATTGCTTCTTTATGAATTTTACATATAAATGGTTTGTCCATTTCTGAAAAATTCTTCTACACAGCAAAGAAAATATTAGAGGGAATAAATAATCCAAAGAATGGAAGAAAAATTTGAAAACTAGACATCTGAGAAGTTGTTAATATCCATAATATATAAGGGAGTCCAAAAATTTAAGAGTAAAACAAGAAATAACCCAATTAAATGCAGTATGGAAATGAATTTAAAAAGACATTTCTGAAAAGAATACATGTAAATAGCAGACAGGTAAAAGGAAATTCTTCAAAATCAACAGGGAAATTCAACTTAAAGGCACAAGGATAGATCACCTCATTCCAACAAGAATAGCTATTATCGAAAAGACAAAACAGCTGATAGGTGCTTGTGAGGCTGGGGAAATTAAACATTTTACATGAGAGAAGGGACTGTAAATTAGTATAACCATAATGGAAAACAGTGTGAAGGGTCCTCAGACAATTAAATAAAGATGTACCATGCACTCACACAAGCTGGTATACATCCAGAGGAAATGAAGTAGGTAAATCCAAGAGACACTCACTATCCCATATCCATTAGAGCATTGTTCATATTGACCACAGGATACAGTCAGTCAAAGTGTCTGTCACCTGGTAAATATAACCAGGAATGTTTCTAAGGGATGAAAAAGAATGAGACCCTGACATTTGTGACAATATAAATGGGGTTGGAGCTCATTCTGTTAAGTGAAATAAATCAGATAGAGAAATATAGAAGAAAAATACTGCACAATTTATATAGAGTAGGGTGCAGGATACCACAGACTGTGTGGGGGGGTGGACTGTAGTTAAGGAGAGAGTTTGATCAATGAATAGCAAGTTATAGTGACACAGGAATAAGAAGTTCTGGTCTGCTGTTGCCCAGCAGTCAGTACAGATAATGATAATGTACTGTGCATTTCAGAAATCTGCCAGAAATGATTTTGAATTCCTTCAGCATGAGGCAATGATAAACCTTTGAGGCAATAGATATGTTTAGTAAAATTTTAACTGTCATATAATATATAAGTATACAAACATTCATGATGTCATGACTACCTGGAACTTTTATGCACTTACATATCATGAAAAGATAAATTTAGTTCAAAATTTTGAAATTCAAGAACCAGTAAATTATTAAATATATACATAAACATATAGTTACACTAATATATATTATAATAAATATATTTTATAGATAATATGTAGTTACACTAATTTGTGAATGATCATGCAACAATTAAAAGACACACATTGTGAAATCAATGACATAAAGTGTATGGAAAGAGCAGTTAATTTACAGAGTTTCCATGTGAGATCAAAGTTAAGGTACTGTCTTGTTAAAATAGATAAAAGAATTATAATAAGCTTCATATAAGTCTGAAAGTAATAGCAAAGAAAAAAATTTAGCATATACAGAAAGATACAAAAAAGATCAAAATGTACCTCTGCAAAATAATCACAAAGGAAGACAATAGTAGAATGATAGAAGAATGAAACTGCAAAATAGAAATGAATTATTTTTAAATTAGCAAAATTTGTTCTTTTCTATGAATAGTTACGTTAAGTGGACCAAATTAAACTATACTAGCAAATGCTGAGTGGCTAAAAATATAAAAGCAAAATCAAATTGTATCATACTTATAAGAACCTCATTTTAGCTTTAAGCACATACATATCCTGAAAAGGACGAAAATAAAAAAATTACACCATGCCGATAGTAACCAAAGGAGGGCACACAAATCTATATATCTACCAGACAAAACAGAATAAATCCAAAAGGGTCATCGAAAACAGAACGGTGCATTGTATAATGACAAAAGGGTGAATTCATTAAGAATAAATTATAATTATAAATTGCTACATAGCCAACAAAAGATCCACCAAATATACAGATCAACTATCCCAAAGAACGTAACACTGTGTTTTACAGATGCACCCCTTACTTTTCTTCTATAAATTTTTACTTCAGTGTAATAGAACTCTTCTGTTCAAGTCAATACTTTTGCCTGAGGGATACAAGAAGTAATCTTTGTGTTTACCCACTTGGTACAACGGAAAGCAATGTGTGTGCAAAACTGGCAAACCAAGATTTGCACTGACATGATGCTTCGTGTAACAAGTTTGGCATATATTTAGCTGAGCATCACAGCGGGTGTAATAAACCCACATCACTCCAAGATTTGTTTTTTAAAAACTTTTTTCTTGATTTTTCTGGTAGAAGTTGCCCAATTCAGTACAATGCACATGAAAAACCAATTTTCAATTTTGAACCTTCAAAAGTGAACCATGAAGTTATTCGTGCATGGAAGGAGATGACCCATTATGGTAAACTACATGCTTTCATAACAGAAAAGTGGTGTGGGTGTACAATGATAATGATGATGACTTTGATGCTGGCCATATGAGCCAAAGTTCCTGTGACAGTAAAATACAGCAAGACTCAACCGATATAGACACAAGGCATGCAGACCTCTCTGCCTCAGCTGACAAAGAAAACAACAATGTACATACATATTTGACAAGTCAAAATGTTGCAAAATGGCCATGCAACCAAATGGAATGATCCAATATTAAAACTAGGTCTGAAAATATAGTGAGGGTCTTGGCTGTGGTGAAATATATTGGGCAGAATGCCAGCACTGTCGTTCAATGTTGGAAACTGAAACGCTACAAGGTACTATGAAATACAGAAAGGGTGAAACACAAATAAAACATTCTGTATGTTCCAATAGCCATATTCAAAATGTATTTACTGTGACACCTCACTAGCTGAAATGAGAGAATTCATACGTCTGCTATATTTAGCACAGATTTCTTATGATGATCCCAGGACTGTAAAAGATGTATGGAAATGCAGTGGGTCAAAATATGGCATAAAAATTTATGCCCTTCTTGATGGAAAGACTTATTGTGCTTTCAATTTAGAAATTTATTCTGGAACTCAGCCATCAGGTCCTTATTCATATAGTAACAAACCAAAAGATGCTGTAAACAGACTTGTTGCTCCTATTTCACAAACTAATCAGAATGTGACATTCAACAATTGGTTTTGATGTTACATTTGCTGACAGAGCACAAATGGACCAGTGCAGGAAATGCACGCAGGAACAAGGAAGAAATTCCAAATGAAACAGAGAGTTGCGTAGTACAATGTTTGGATTTCAGAAAGATTTACATTGATCTTGTGTATAGCAAAGAAAAACAAACTGGTACTGTGGACGTTAACATTGTACCATGATGGAAATATTGATAGGGAATCCTGACAAAATGGAACCCCGAGATAGAGACTTTTCCAAAACAAAACCAAAGGCAGAATAGATGTTGTTGATAAGTTATGAAGCAACTATGATGTCATATGAAATACAAAGTGCTGGGCAATAGTTGTGTTTTACTTGATCCTAAACATGCGTGGCAAAAATAATTTGATAGCTTACAAAGGAAATGACAAGTGCAAAATATCACAGAGAAATTTTCTTAGAGGGTTGTGATTGGAACTCATAAGAGATCATTCACAGCAGTGGAAAAACAAAATATTTCTGCCCAGGGAACTACATGAAATAGTGATAGACCACACTGGAGAACAGGCTGGTGCGGCATGCTAAAGACCTCATACAATGAAGGGAAAACCAAAAGGATAGCGAGAGCCAGTGTTCCAGGAGCGGCTAGACACCTGGGCTCGAGTCTGTGCT
>NW_004955403.1:55250533-55261951 GCF_000276665.1 Chinchilla lanigera
AAAAAAAAAAGAAAACCAAAAGGATGTCAAATGTGCCCTTAAAGAAAGGACAGGAAAACACAGCAGGTGCATCAGTGTAAGCAATACGTATGAGCTCCAATTTTCACTCTTCATGCAGTGAAGACTGCCTTGGTTGTAACAACTGAAGCTAAGATTACTTTTGTTGTAGAGTCTCTTTGTATTTTCATTGCAGTTCATGAATTTTTTATATCTGATGTTGTCTTTGAGGTTCTGTAAGCAAGTACATAGCTGATGTGAAAATGTTGACGTCTATTCTATCTATTCTTTATACATCTGATATTTCATCTTATTGACATCTTATTTCCCTGCTTATTAAGTGCACATCATCCAACATAGTAGGAAGCTCCTGACAAAACAGGAAGGGAAGGGAGCCAACAAGAATGGCCTGTCACACAGGAAAGGAAAGCTAAGCACATGTGCTGTCAGTGTAAGCAAGACGTGTGCTTTGAACATGCAGTTGTCATGTGTGAAGACAGTCTTGGGTGTCACAGCTGAAGGAAAGATTTTTTCTGTAGGAGACTTTTGTTTATGCTTACGTTGTACTTCACAGAGTGTTGTTTTTTTTTTTTCTTTTTTTGGAATTAGGAATCAAACTCAGGGCCTTGCCCTGGTCAGGCAGGCCCTGCACCACTGAGCTACATCCCTAGCCCTCACATAGGTTTTTATCTCATATGTTATCTGTTAGGTTTCATAAGCAATTGCACAGTTTATGTAAAATGTTGATGTTTATTCTAAATGTGCAACACATATTAAGAATTTAATGCCTTATTTTATTGATATTTTATATTCTTGTTAACTGCACACTACACAATGTAGTAAGAACCTCCTGACAAAACAGCAAGACCAGTGAGATGCCCCGTACGTCCTACAAAAAGGCCAGGAAAGCAAAACACATGTGCAGTCAGTGTAAACAATACCTGTGTGTGAGCCATGTCATATGTTAAAACTGCCTTAGATCTGATAATTAAAGATTATTTTTTGTAGCGTGTTATTGGCATTTTCATTGTATTTTATATAGAAATTTATTTCTATTGTTCTTTTTTAGAGGTTGTACACTAAAAACCAGTCAATGTTGAAAATTTTGATTTTTTTAATAAACAATAAGTGTTAAAAGGGCATTTTATTTTGTGACATTTTTTTCCTGTGAAGCACTCATTCTTTAATATAACAAAAGTTATAAAATTAAAAATACTAATTCATCAATAGAAATATTCTGCAGAATAAACACGGTTTGACACACCCATGTTTATGGCCCTTTATGTAAAAAAAAATGTGTTATGCTCTGTGAGCTATTAATAAAGCTGAAAGGGAAAATACTCTTCGGTAAAAAATAGTATGATTCTTCAAAACCTTCAAAAACTTTAGCAGTGCTGAGATAAGACAAACAGAAGATTAATGAGGAAACAGTGAGCTTGAGAAAATACTATAGACTAAAGGAACCTAACATACCATATTAGCTTCCTATCAGCATAATGAAATGCCTGAGGTAGCTAATTTATAAGGAATGTTTACTTTAACTGGTGTACAAAGAAGTTCTAATCCAGGGCTGATGGGTATCAATTTCTTTGGGCCTGTGGTGAAGACAGCATCATACCAGACAGGCAGGTTGGAGCAGAGTACGCCTGACATGAACCAGCCTCGGGAGTCCGCCTCCAAACTCCTGAGGGCGTTCGCTGTGGCTCTGCCTCTTGAGGGAACCACTCTCCCCAGATGCGTTATCTTGGGATCAAGCATTGAAACCGTGGCCTTGTGGGAGGCTCTTCAACGCCCGGTACAGCTGTATGCAGAGCGTTCCATCCAGACCGGAACGCGCTCTCCTCCCGAGCTCACAGGGCGAGTGGTGCAGCACACAGGAGGCCACACAAAATGCTCGAGAAAATCTAAAAGGACTGGAATCCAAGAAAAAACAAGATTCTTCCTAAACTTAACAAAGGTGATATTTACTGCAGAAGCTCACTGGAACGTTAAGAATTGAGGAAAACCAAGTGTCGTTCTCTGTTCTTCGTCTGATATTCACGTTTTTCATGTGCAGGGTTTTGTGGACATTGTACTGTTCCTTACTTTACTCAGTCCTCACTTCAACCTGTTTCCTGCATCAGCAACATCTGAAGCGTGCGCGTACATTTGGTAGGGACCTTTCTCTGAAAATCCGAAGTTCTCTACCAAAACCACCCCCGAAACAAAAACAAAACAAAAACCATAAAAACAAGAAAACCACTTCTCTTAAACTGGTGTTTCAGAGCATCATGGCTTGTGAATTATTCTCTGATCTGATTATATATCCAAACTACACTGTGCCAGACACTGGTCCTAAAGAGCCCTTTAAGGGTAGGAACGTGCATTCACTCATTGCAAGAGACCCTGCCGAAAGTAGACTTTCTTCCTCCTCCATTTGTGGACACTCTGCGTGTCACTCCTAGTGCTTTCTCAGAGTGTAGCTCCTCCATTGCTGGATTTGTGCAGGGCTCTCAGTCTGAGCTCCATGAGAGGAGTGAGGCGGAGGCCTTCTCTCCCTTTCGGGATGTGCACGTCTCTCCCACATCCCTGAGCTCTGTGATAAGCAGAGACCAGACTGGTATTTTTGTTTCAAGAATGAAGCCTCCTGGTCCTATGTAATTCTATATTGCCAAGAACAAGTAGTGCAGTGATTCCTTGAAGTGATAATAATTTTAAAACTTCATCCCTATGCTGCTCACTGTATTTTCTCACTTCAGGATCCACTAGTAAGTGACAAGGACCTGGAATCCATCACCAAGATAAAGTGCTGATGCTGCTACTTTCATTAACATTTCCCTCTCAAGTTCTATGCTACCCAGGGTCCCAGCGCAGGGACTGGTTTTGGACCACAGTCTCTGTAAGAAGGAGGTCCGTCCATCTCTGGCCAGGAAGAAGTCTTTTTCCTTTGACCTATGTTCAGAAGGTCTTCAGTTCTGTCTATCACTGTGAGAAAACCAGGACTTTTAAAAAATATTTTGTAATTTCAGAATCAAGTTTGAAGAGGAAGAGACCATCCCACACCCAGGGCAGACTCAGGTCACCAATATGGCATTATTTCATATTACTTTGTTAAAATTATTTCATTTTCATTATTATTTTATTTTATTTTCTATTTTCATTATTTTTACTCTTGGATGGTAGCCGGAAAAAAAAAAAAACAAAAAAAAAAAAAAACTTGTCTGTTTTCTATGCTACTTTAAAGTTGCATTTTGGTATGACTTGATTAAAAATTAATTTTTCAAAAAACCTAAGATAATTAATTAGTTATGATGATTATGCTGAACAGGAAATAATATTTCATTTAGTATATATGCAAGGGTCAGTAAATTGATTTCAAAGGAAATTCTGCTCAGAAAAATGTAATTTTCCTTGCACGAACAACTCAGCTACGTAAAACCTGACATTCTCCAATAAAAAAAAAGTATATTAGTATTTTAGTCTTGGTAAAATTTTGTATTTTCCATGTCTTGCCAGTCATGAGGGCCCATTTTTAAACAGACTTTTTTCCTGTGATCATCCTTACTTGATCAAAACTGACATTTTAAAATTAACTCACAATATATTTACTATTATTAGACTTGCTCAATTTTCCATTTTCATTTCTAATAGGTTTATATGTATATAAATTCATTAATTTTGGAATTAGTGATTACCTAAATTACTCAATAAATTAATAAATGCAATGCTTCAAATTCAAATGAATTTGAGGAAAATAAATCCAAATACAAAAATACCTACACAATAAATAAACATTCATACACCCATATTATACACTTAAAATATATTTGCTGTTTTAAATACGTGAACACATGAATAGTAATTTAAAGAACTTTCTGTGAGATTTGCACTTTATAAATGTTTTCAAGACGTTCTCCAACTCCTGGCAGTTACCCAGATGAACACAGGAACCTGCATTAATCACTGTTGGGATGGAGTTATTTCCTGAGATATTATGTAACATTACCCAGATGCTCTTCTGCCTGCAGTGAGCACGTCTCTCTGGACCCCTCTTCTACTCCACTCTGCACAGACTGGGCACTTTTGCCTTCCTGTCTGCGACTTTACTACGCAGATGTCAGCATTGCCAAGGACTGTCACAGCCATAAGGCAAAATTTAAGAAGCTGAAAATTACTATGTTTGTTCTGATAAATATCAGATCAGATGATCTTGAAGGAGGAGAAAGTCAAACATCTTTGCAGAACCAAACATCGGCCCCATTCTGGAAGTGTTTGCAGCAGAGGGCAGGCAGCCCTCGAGCAGCCTGCAGCTGGAGGGACTTCTACAACATGGCTCGCAGCACCCCTGCTAAAGTGGGAGTTGTGTATCTGTGACTTCTCTAAAACTTTCCATGGCTTCTTTTGTTTCCTATGATATATTGCATATTATTTATCTGTCATTAATCCACTTTTATGTCTTAGAAAAACAAAATAAATTGACACCAAAATTCCCTTCTATATGCATCAGCTTAGGCTCATTTATATTATAGAAGACAGAACACTGAAATTGGAGAGGCTCATAAGATAAAATTGTCTTTTGTTTTATTTTATTTGTGCCAGGAAGCACAAGTCGACAGAAGGTTCTGCTGGGCTGAAACCAATTAGATTTTTATTATCCCAACAGCAGGACCTATGATTTTCCATAGAAGGAAGAAAGAGAAGGAGAGGTAGAAAGAGGAGAAGGGATAGGGGAATAGAGAGGAAGAATCAAATGCCCTCGGCACATAATTCCTACCTATAGTGCACAGACCATGGGGAAGCATCTGCCTCGTGGCTATGCCCACTGCAAAGGGATGGATAGTGTAATCCCTGAGGGTTCTCCTCTAGACAGAAGAATCAAGTGTTGGGTGGGTGTCAGGGTCTCTGACATTACAAGTAGCAGCTGGTATTTGGTAGTGAAGACTTATATTTCATTTTGACTAACAGAACTCTAGCAGACATTTAGTTTGTTTGTATATTTGTTTTGTGGTTTGAATTTGTTATTTTGAAGTAGCACAAAAACTACCATCCAGGAAGCTGGGCAATACCAAAGGAAATTACTCCTCCTAGGAAAAGTCCCTCTGCAACAGGAAAAGTAATATCCTTCTCTATAACATGATCTGGACTCAAAGGAAGCAGGAATTATGTCCCAGACAAAAGTTGAGTGCTGATTATGACTTTGGAGCTTATAAACAATCATACATGATGTTTGGGGAGGGTGCTCGTTGCTACCACTACTTGCTACCTGATAGAGAAATCCATGAGGTCTGACATGGAATTACCCCTTGGTAGGCTCTAGATTATTACTGGAATTATTTTCAAAAGCACAAAACAATTACTATTTCAACAGCAACAAAAAACAGATATCATAACTCTGAGTTACCCAACAGAGTTTATATATATATATATACGTATATATATATGTATATATATATGTATATATATAGCTTGTATATTAAAGGATCAACTTGGGTAAAGACTTTAGTCTTCCTGCTGCTCCAACTTATATATTGAATTTGTGTATATATTGAGCATGAACTCTATACTAAATTAGTGCTGACTGATGAAGAAGAAATTACATGTAAAAGACATGCCTCCAAAGTTACTGAGATATACCATTCCAGGCAAAATCCCCAGTGCACAGACATTGCTCCTCTGCATTGCAGCTTCATCGTACAAGGCTCTCAGCCAGAGGAGATAGGGGCAAAACCCATCTTTGCAGATGTCGTAGAAGGAGGAAGGCAGATAGCAGCATGGCCAGATAACTCCAGTGGCCCTAGGGAGTCAAATGATTAGATAAATAACAGGTGGCTTTAGGGATATCTTTGGTTTATTTTTAAGAAATATACTCTATGCTGCTGATCAGACCAAGGACACATGTCCTTTACATAGGCAAGTGAAAAACAAAAGGCAGAAGTGTATAGATCCAGTAATAAAACAAGAGTAAGGATAGTGAGATCGATCAAAGTCTCCTAGATGTGGCCCCGTGCCAAGGATTTGTGTATGAGATGCGAGAGATAATTCACTTGTCAGTAAGAAGTACCCAGGAAATGTGAAACTTTTCTCAAATTTCCAAGTGAAACAATTTGTAATTCCATATTTACAAAAACCTCAGCATATCTTAATTAAAATATTTTACTTATAGCTCCTTACGTTTCTTTGTAGTCTTAGACATATTCAAATAAAAACTGTAGGTATTCTTAGCTCAAACTCAGACTGTTTACTTCCAAAAAATAAGGCAGACAATTTATTAAGATACAGCTAAAAAGTTTTTGCAAGTAATTCTAATTTTCTGACTTGTACAACACTCTGACCATCCTCTTGTTTGATCAGCATTGGCAACCCACTCACTGCAGAGAAAGTGAGCAAGTTCAGACAAGGGCTTTTAGGTGTGTGGTGGGACAGATGCTGAAATACAGTGTGGGATCAAGCTCTGCCCAAATCCAGATGTGCTCACCACGTGTGGCTCTTCACTCAATTGAGCCCACAGCCACTCGTACGTGGACTCCATATCTGTTCTCTTTGTGTCTAAAGGATTTCTCATCCTACTTCTTTAAGAACAGAAAATGAACTCAGAACACTTATGTACGTATTTACTTCTTGAGTGCCATCCCATTTCTTCTTGAGATCCATACTTCCAAAATACATTTCAGAAAATTCACCCATCCTTTCATTTTTCATACAGAAGCAAGTTTAATTTGGAAGCTAGATACGAAATCACTTCACACAACTTTTAAATGTTCATTTGTAGCTAATCACTGATGTAAAAATCATCTCACATCATTAATAAGGTTCCATATGTAAGTTGCTTCACAATAATCAATTCTGGGTTTTACTTTCTTTTTTCACCCAAATAACCGTTTCTAATGGATGAGCATCTCCTAATTCCTTCAAAATGAAGTTGTTTTGGTCATGGCTAATTGGAGTTCTATGACTCTCACTTATCTGTACTTAGGAAGTTTTCTGCCATTACTACTGTGAACAGAATTTTTGTCTTTGTGCTGTCACCTGGTTTTTCATTGACTCATATCAAACTTATGTTGTTCTTCTTTGCATCAATTTGCAGCTGTTGGATGATTTTTTATATTACCTTGCTTTTTAAAAACAGCTTTATTTTCATGATCAATAGCCACAATCCTGCCTTCTAGATTTGCAGTTCTGTTTTCACCTTGGTTCATTCCACTGTGTACACTTTCAATGGAATTTTTAATCTGGACATCTGTTTGAATCTGTTCCATGGTTTCCATTTCTTTCCTATGTTGGGCATTCATAGTTTCCATCATTCTGTAAGCTTTTCTGTTTTTTAAATCTGTCTACTCTAGATTCACTAAGCAAGTTTTTCATTATGATCATTATCTATTTTTTTTTACCTGTGAGATTATTTATGATCTGGTTTTCTCTATGGATTCATCTATATTTTTCTTAATTCTGCTGCTACCATTTCATAAAATTCAGGTAGGTAGCTTCTGATTTCCTCTATGTCATTGTCCTCTGAACTTGCTCTGGTTGGGCTGGGTCTGGGGTTGTACTTTGCCTCTTTGAATTGTCATTATCTATATTTAAATTTTAATTTGTTTCCTGTTTTGATGCTTGTAAATTGTTTATTGTATGTAACTTCATCATTAGTGTCATGGTTTCTCCAAGAAGTATTTACTCCTCAGAAATGTCTTCTAGGTGTAGCTGGCTCTTGACCTTTTTATCAGCCCCAAGAACCTACTTTCACAAATTATTAGGGATGAGAAATTTCTATCTATTTTTCTCAGCACTCAGTCCTTTAGAACTGGGCTATGGTGATGAGCATGCCCCAGACAATCACAGTGTTACAGTATGAGAAAGAACAACTGATTACAACAGGTATGATACCTTACCTAAAGTAGCACAACTGGCATCAAGCACAGCTTTGCAATTCTGATTGAAATACCAATAGCATACCTCGCAGAATTAGAGAAAATAATCCTAAAATTTATTTGGAACCAGAAGAGAGGTAGAATAACAAAACAATTCTGGGCAACAAAGGCAAGGCAGGAGGCATCACATTCCCTGACTTGAAATTATACTACAAAGGTACTTTGTTAAATACAGCATGGTGCTGACAAAAAAAGAAAGAAAACAGACCCAAGGATTAATGGAACAGATCACAAGATGCACAAATAACTCCAAACATGCTCAGCCACCTTATCTTTGACAAAGAGGCAAAATATTTTCGCTGGAAGAAAGACAGCCTTTTTAATAAATGGTGCTGGAAAAAATGGCTTTCTATATGCCAGAGACTAAAACTAGACCCAAGTCTCTCACCATGCGCTAAACTAAAGTCAAAATGAATCAAAGATCTAAATGTTAAAACAGAAATACTAAATCTGATAAAAGAGAGAATAGGTAGAACTCTTGAAGACAGGCATAAACAAAGGCTTTATGGACAAAACTGTGATCACATGGGAAATATTACAAAGAACTGGGATCTCATCTGTTTAAAAAGCTTTTGCACAGCAAGAAAATCATCAACAGAGTGAAAAGACAACCTACACAATGGGGAAAAAATTTACCAGCCATTCCTCAGACAAAGGGCTCATCTAGAATATGTAAAGTACTCAGAAAAATCGGACCCCCCAAATTTAAAGACCTAATCCATACTGGGCACCTACAATAAATACTACTTCTCAGATGAAGTAGAAACAGCAAATAAAAATACTTAAAAGTTTTCAGCATCACTGGTCACTTAAGAGATGCAAATTAAAACAACACTGAGATCCCATCTCACTGCAGAAAGAATGGTAATTATCAAGAAGTCAACCAATAACAAATGCTAGTGGGGCTGGGGGAAGAAAGAACCTGTTCCACTGTTGGGAGTGTAGACTGGTTCCATCACTGTGGAAATCAGTATAGAGATTCCTCAAAAAACTATGATTAATGGTTCCATTTGACCCGGCTATTCTCCTTCTGGGAATAAAAATTAAAAACAACATACCACAGTGATATAAACCCACTCATGTTTATGGCATCACAGTTTGTAATAGCTAAATCTTGGAAACAGCCCAAATGTCCATCAACAGATGAATGGATGAATAAGATGTGGTGGTGTTTTATCCAGTGAAGTACTACTTAGCCATAAAGAAGGATAAACTTGAGACATTTCTAGGTGAATGAATGCACCTTGAGACTGTTCTCTTAAGTGAAATAAATCAGACACATGTGTGTAAATATCTCATTGTTTCTTGGGTGTGAGAAACTAGAAGTATAAGTAAGGACAAAAATGTCTAATAGCTATGGTGAAATAGGAAGACAATGCTCAAATGGGAAGGGAAATTAGGGAAGAGGGGGACAGAAGAAAAGGGAAAGAAAACAATGAGCAAAGAAGGAAAATATGGAAACAAAGCTGTGTAAATAGGGAGGGGGAAAAGAGTTGAAAATAGGAAAAACAAGAAAGAAGACATCCTGTGCAGGTACACATTCTCTATGATGAATGTGATCATTATGTATATCTAAAATGTATCAACAAATTTAATCATTTAAACATGTATAGCTTTAAGAAAACAAAGTTGATGAAAACCACTGATTTTATTTCACTAATTTTAAGTATTTTTCATGTTATTGATACAAATAAGACAATAACATTATATACTTACTTTCAGCTAAAAATAGGCAGAATAACTTCATCATTTAATAGACTTGCTAATTAAGCACAAAAATGAAATTCCCAATCTAATTAATAGCTCTTGGTTGAGTGATATTTTAATTTTGCAAATATATTGGACAGTTTTACAAAGAATTAGTTAGGGACAACTCGTTCATTTTAAAGTTGATACATCTTATTACATCAAAAAATCCCTTGAAGAATGCCTAAATACCAATTAAGAAAATTAGATCTAGAGACCAAAACAAGTGACGTTTATCCAAAGAATTTAAGTGTTTTAATAATCTAGAAATAACAGGCTGTTCTTAGCAAGTTCTGCTTTTCTATTTGCCACATTTGCTAAGCATACAAATTCCTTATATGTTATACTTTTTCTTTGTGTGTCTGTACTCTCCTAGCTATTAATAGAGTATGCATTTTTGTAAGTAATCGAACAGGGTGTCACTTTTCATTCTAATTGGATGAACTTCAATTGTGTTTGTGTCATGGTTCAATATTTCATGATCATAAATTCCTGTTTAGTTCATCCAGTTTGTAAATATACCAGTTTTTATATGCAGGTATACAGTAATGCAAGACTTCCTATGAGGAATGTTAGAGAATGTCAATTCATACACCTGGTTCTAAGTTTACTCATTAATTAATTTTCAGTTATGAATGATCAGACGTCGTGTGGGGATGTTTCCCAAAATTGCTCATATATTATATACTCTGTGACTTTTGAATGTAGAGATTAAAAATTTATGAAGTAAATGACAGATGTATACAAATAATAATTTTCTCAATATCTTTAAAATTATCTGATGATTGATAGTCATTTTAACGTTGTGAATCATCTCAGGATTTTTCCATTGTTTTCCTTTTGAGAAACAGTAATTGAGGTATTGCCCTCCACCTTACTGGTTCAGTGCAGTTTTAATGTTGTACATATTTCTCAAGGGCACATATATGTTTAACACTGCAATTTTAAAAGTGGAACTATGTTGCTTGTAGGTTTTCTTCTTTATGAAGGGTTCTACCATTTCCTGTCACTGTCTTGAAAGCCCTTGGTGGCAAGATTGAGGCAGCAGTGATGACCAGGCTTAATGTGCAAATGAATGCAAGGCGGCTCAGGTTTCAGTAGCGAGGAGGCATCCCATTTCCATAGTTTGTGCTCTTACAAAGTAATCTGGGGAAATTGTTCCTGTTTCTGATTATCTCTGCTGTTTTTCTTCATTAAACTGTATCAAATAATTAAAGTACTGTTAGTGAAGTAAATGTAAATACTATGTTGTCAGGCGTCTTATTTTTAAACGTCAGCCTGTATAAAGCTCTCTATTCATTCTGACCCCGAGACATGTGCCTAGAAGACATCTTGTCCCTAAGATGCGTCTCACGTGTAGTTGTTTAATGTTTTACCATCTTGAGATTTCAGTCATGTCTCCTTTTTGCTATTTCTCCCTATACAACCTCGTTTTTTAAGCTGGGGAAGTGTCTGGATATGACAAATGATAGAAAAAAGACTGTGATACACCTTCACATCAGTATACCTAGAGAAAAAAGACTGTGATACACCTTCACATCAGCATACCTGTGCTTGGATGGACATGGCTTCAGAAGGCCTGGGAGGAACAGTAGACAGAGAAACAAAAATATATCGAGACAGCCTAACCTTTTAAATATTGTACAATTAAGTTCAAAGATGTTATTATAGACTACTAGGTATTTAGCTTATAATTAATATTATTCTTAGGGGCTGGGGATTTAGCTCAGCGGCAAAAGCGCCTGCCTGGCAAGCGCAAGGTCGTGAGTTC
>NW_004955403.1:55262265-55287866 GCF_000276665.1 Chinchilla lanigera
TACTAGAGTTTTCTTTAGAAAATAAACTGAATTTCTCTGTTGGAATGTTCCATGTGTTCACTTATTTACTGAACAAATGAATCATAGTTGTTTTCATAGCAAATCCATGTCTGCTACTTCCAATATTGGAATATCATGTGGTCCTGCTTCCATGGTGCTTATTCTCTTGCTTCTTGGTCATGTTGTCCTAGATACTCTCACATCTGGTGATTTTTTTTTTATTGGATATGGGATGTTGTAGCTAAAATACAAGGCATTTATCATTTTCTTCCAGGGGCTGATCATTATTTCAGACAATTAAGTAATTGTACAGTTTAGAAACCTTGACCGAGGTGGTACCTATCTCTTTCTAGGTGACATAGAATTTTGACATAGGCCTTGTGGAATAGTCATCAGATCTTCCCTTTCCTGAAGAACATCATCTCTGTATTAATTACTTTCCCTTTGCTAGAATAAAGTACCTGGCACCAGCAACTTATAGGATAGAGGATTAACCTGGCTCACAGTTGCAGTGGGTGCAGTCCATGGTGGTCTGCCTCAAAGGTCGAAATGGCACGGTGGGTGTGTGTTACGCAGGACAGCTGCTTACCTCATTGTGGACGAGAAACAGAAGGGAGGACCCAAGGAGAGAAATCTGCACTCCAGAGGAAATGCTCAGAGACTCAGCTTTGTAAACCAGAATGTACTTTCTCAGAGCACATATCATTATGAGCTCATCAGTAGCTTACCTTCCAGTAATCAGCATGCCCTCATGCCCAAATCACCTTCCCAAAATCCCACTCTGGAAGCATGAGATTTTGGGGTGACATTTGAGTTCAAATGTCTGGTCTTTATTTTCTGTCTCCCCCAAAACATGGATATTTATGGGATCTGCTTTTGGCTCAAGAGGTTCAGCTTACTCCTTGGCATGATCTGTCTCCATATATCAAGTATAAATTGCAAATGATTTGCAATAGAACATCAGTGTCCTTTCTCAGTTTCATAGTTTTACTCAGCAGCATTAGCTCGGGAGGCCTAACTGCACTGATATCCATGAATTCCAGTGTTTTATACCTTCAGCCCTGTGAGATCGCCACTGTCCTGCCTGTCTCCAGTACTATGAAAATAAACATGTTTTTTAGTAGAGCACCAATTCCATGAACGAAGAGAACACCTTTCCACTTTCTCGCCAGGGAAAGGGCTACACCAGGCCTGGCTCATAATGCTGTCAGGGTGTGGGCTTACTGTTTATTGTTTTTTGTTCAGAATATTTTATATATTTCTCACAGCTTTACCCTGGCTACGTTTCCAAATCTTAATGGGTACTTTTTGTGCAACTAAAGAGTATTTCCTTGTACTCTTTATTTAAAATAGGAGGAAAGGATGAAATACTATCATTGAATCTTTTCTATTTGCCTCTTATTTTTTGTCAACACTCATGTTCCCATATCTTTAAGCCATCTTGACCTGTTTTGTAACTATTTGATCTTTGTCATTCTGTTTTCCTTCAGCTGCTCCAATCTAGAGAATTTGTCATTTACAGTGTCACAGAGAAAGTAAAAGTGATAGATTTCATGGGCTTTTCGGTATTACATTATTTGGAAATCCAAAAAGTAGCCATTTTGTAAATCTTCCAAAACACTTGAGAAAAAGATCAATCTTTATGTATAAGAAAATAATTGAGTGTATTTGAGTATATAAATCCAAATTCAGATTCAAAGCTTATATGTCATTGGCTTAACATGCTTACATGTCAGAACACACTAACATGCCCCATTAGTATTAATTGAAAGACATTTCTCCTTTTGATTCTCATTATTAATTATTTTTATTTTAGTTTTTCTCTTTTATTTGATGTATGGGTTATGGCACTAATACATCTGTTGCAAAGTAAATGTTTAATCTTTAAAATGTGCCCATTTGGCAAAATTAGTTTTTAAATCCAAATCTATTTTTTTCTACAAATTAATATTGCTTTCCTTATGTGATTTTGGGAGCATTTTATTGGTCCTTGTCCCAATATTTCTTTTGGAATTTTAGAGTAAAAGGAAAATGCTTCTTAGGACGTGTGAGAACTGAGTCTTAGGTAATTCCTCCTTGTCTAATTAGCTTCAGAAAATCCACTGAAGATGCAAGACATCAGAATGCAGTGGAGTTTGCTACGTGCTGAAGAAGCATCCTTATTTCCTTGCAGAGACTGTATATTGACTAAGGTTCAAGTGCATCTGATAAGCCCACGACACTGATGTCCTTGCTGCTGGCGTAGGAATGAGAAGTATCAGTGCTTCCCTGAGTTTGCTGCCGGCTCCAGAGAATATTGCATGGAGGAACTGAGGTGCTTCTGTGACTGAAGGGGACCACACCTTCCAAACACAGCTGTGATGGCCCAGTGCAGCCCAGACGTAGACCTGCAGAGAAGCCTCCTCTGGGAGCCAGGAGACCTCTCCTCTGCTGTCCTTCCACTCTGTTGCTTGATCTAAATCCTTGCCTTAAAACACAGAAACAAAATTCTGCTTTTGGAAACTCATTAGGAGTAAAGGGTGTTGTTAGTAAATTTGGAGCAAAAGGCTTTCCTGGTAGCAAGCAGAGTGCAAATCAACTTGCTTCTGCTCTTCTAGATAAATGGCTTCTTTCAGTTGGCTGTCTGAAGAAAATATTTATTTCATTTAAATGTATTGATTTTTTTCCCCTGCGTGTCAAGTAGGACCTGAAACAAAGCCAGTGTGAAAGGTCTTCAGCTGCAAAAATTTCTTATAAATTCAAAAGATTTGCCTCTGTTATATATTTAACCATTTTAAAATTGTACTAGATTTATTCTTCCTATAGGAAACAAAAGTTCATGTGCAGTCTCCCATCTCTTCCCACTATGTTTACCATCATATCCTCCTCTCTTGTTTTGCTGAGTTCTGGGCCGTGGTAGTGAGTGTTTTGTCTTTCCTAGGATCCAGCTTTCTGTAACTGCCTTTGTCTTCTGTTTGGGCTACTCCATGTGGATTCCTTGTGCCTGGTTGGTCCTTCACCCTGAAGCTTGTGCACTCTTTCAGAAATGAAGGGGACCTCATTCCTCTGAGCATCTGAGTTGTATAAAGCACACAGACTCTAGCCTCTGAGCTGCAGTGAGTGGATAAAGCCGTTTTTGTTTTTGTTTCTTTGGCGACATGAATACTTTTCTCAGCACAGTTGATTTTATTGATTTTGTTCCAAGGGTTGGAAAGTAGATTAAACAACATGGTCTGAGTTGTTGTTGTTTTTTTCTTTTTTTTTTTTTTCCATTTTCTTCCCTCCTACAAATTCCAGTTATTGGAAGAAGGTCCCTGCTACATTGTGGTTGAACTGTCTCATGAAAAATATCATAGTAGATCTATGAAGAGTGCTTTACACATTCTTTTATTTCTTGAAATCTCACACCTCAGATGTGGATAATGGTGGTGCCTGTAGCCATGACCATTTCTCTCAGGGCCCACTGTGCCTCTGGGCTTAGCAACCCTGAATGGGCTCTGCTGACAGCATTTGTTATGCCTTTTCCCCCTACAAATCCTCTGTGCAAATACAGTGCACTGCTTTTCAAAATAGGGATGGTGTGTTGGCCTCCAGTTCAGACCCTTGTTTAATGTGTCAGCCATTCATCAGTGTGTGCTGTGCTGTTGAGGCTGTTTCCAAGTTCCCAGAATTACAAAGATTTGTTTTTTTCAACTTTAACCTTTTGGAACTTTTGACCATTTGATCATCGTACCAAAATCTTCTTGGAAATTACATTCTATCCTTATTAATTAGAAGTAGTGCTACATCCCTCCTCTGCTCAGAACTTTCTACTACAAACTCCAGAGCTCTCTGTCTGGGGTGAAAAGCCCGAAATAGTTTCAGTCACTGCTCCTGACACTAACAGCACTCTCCTTTAATTTTACAAACTCTAGCTTTTAGAAGAGTATTAGATTTACAGAAAAATTGTTAAGGCAGAACAGAGTTTCCACCTACTTCAAACTTGGGTTTCTGATACTATTAGTGTAATATCTCCTGTCGTGTTTATTGCACTGAATAAAAAACACTGTCGATATTATTAACTGAAATACATACTTTTGCATATTTCCTTAGTTCTTTCTTGTTTTTACAGGATGTACTTTTTTGCTTCAGGATTCTGTCTGTGATACCACATTAAATTTGACCCTCTTGATTCCAGTTTCCTCTTAGCTGTGAAAGTTTCTTTGTACTGCAAGCATTGACCTGCTCATCCGTGCTAACAGTGCTTGTCACGTTTCTCCACAGCAAAGTTTTTCTTCTGTCCCGCTGTCCTGTAGGAGAGAAGTTAGTATTTGTAGCCTACACTTGAGGACTCACGCTGGCTATGAGTCATCCCTTTAGGAGTGGAATAACTATCTGAATTACTTAACAACTCTTCACTTGTTTGCTTCTTGTCTACCTTTAGTTATTTATGAAATAGTTTACATTTGATGTCATGGGGTCATGACAAGGTATTTTTTCTTTTCGGTGTTATTTTATATTCCAGCTTCATGCATGGAGATTTTTAAGTTGGAGTCTCTGTCCTTCTGCATACTTACATTTCTGCTCTTCTGCTCGAATCAAGAGATTTTCATTCAGGAAACCATAGAGAAAATATTGAAGGTGGAGCTTGACAAAACTTTGGTAAGGCTTCAGAAAAATTCAGAGTCCAGATAAATCAACTCACATGTGCCATGTTGAATGGATTCAGACTCCTTGGTAGTTTGTGCCAAAGTCAAAACAAGAAGTGACAGTACAGAGAAGATCTGTGGAAGAAACTATGTCCAATACAGTAAATCTCCATGAGATGTACAAAAGACCCACAATGCTCTAAGAATTTCATATCAGCAGCAACACCACCAAGTGCATGGACAGGGATAGAGAGCAGATGAATAAAATAAGCTATTGAGTTCCAGCATGTCACACAGGGGACAGGCTGGTGGGCTTCTCAGCTGTGGACACACAATGCCTGTCCTCAAGAAGCATGGCTGGTAGAAGTGCCCTAGGCACTGAGAGGGTGCAAACACAGAGGCATGTGCAAACAGAGGCATCTGCAAACACAGAGGCAGGAGCTGTGAGCAGCAAAATTCATTCCTTGCCCTGACATCTGTTGGACTGTATGCACCTGAATTTCCAAGTTTCACAGGGTCTGCGACCCATCTTCCTTTCTCTCTCCAACAGAAACAGCTACGGGAGTCACCGTCTTCTGGTCTACCACTTTTTCTTGGGAGCAGGTTAGATGTGCTCTAGTCACACAGTCTAACCTGGCCAGGTACAGTGCCCACCTTGCATCCTATGCAGAAAATCTACTGTGTCCGATTTTGATAAAGAAGATGCAGTGCGGATGTTTCAAGACCGATGAGACTAGAGTAGATTTGGAGCAGTGAGACCAGGCTGTGAAGAGTGGAGAGGAACCCGGGGAAAGGGTGGATGCATTTTTGCATGTGAGATGAACATAATTATCTGGATCCTATTACAGCTGAGATCTAGGGTGTCCCCCAAAGAGTTATGTGTTCTGGGGGGAGGTTTTGCACTATGATGGGAACTTGGGGTGCTGTCCTCATTGCTGGATGGATGCATTGATGAGTCTGCAGCTAAGTGGGCTGTCAGAAGTGGGTCGGCCCAGAGGAGGTGTGTCGCTGGGGCACACCTCTGGAGGGTGTCTCTCTACCAGCTCCCCCTTTCTCTCTGTTTCCTGGTTGCCGTAGGGGTAGCAGCTTTTCTCTGCTGCGCTGTTTTGCTGTGAAACTTCTTCCTTGTAGCCATCTAACTAGGATGGAAGCTCCTGAACTATATGCCAAATTCAGTCTCTCCTCATTTAAGTTGTGGGTGTCAGAGTGTTGGGTACCAGCAGTCGGGACGGTCACTAATACAGCCCCAGAGGGCAAGCTGAGAGAGACAGGACCACGGCCCTCTCCCTGCTGTCCATGTTGAATGTCTGGGCACTGGATATGATAAGATCCATGGCAAATGGGGCTTTGAATCATAAGCTAAAGACACTGACAAGGAAGATTTTCTTGGATGATTTGTGTTACGCATGTGATCACGGTGTCCTTAAAAGTGGAAGGAAGAGACAGAACAGGTCTGACCGACTGAATGACAGAGAGAAATATTTGCACTCAGTGCAAGGGGACATCAGCCAAGGGATGTGGAAACCTCTGGAAGCTGGAAAGAAAGCACACAGGCAGTCTGCCCTAGGAAGGAAGGGAAGTCCGCCTTGCCAAACCTGGGGCTCAACTATGTTAGACCCCTGTAGTCAGTAGGACAGCAAATAGGTAGATATTCATGACTGCCCGTTATGGTTGATACCTTGTGTCAACTTGAGGAGTCTAGAGGCTTAACTAACTCAACAGTTCTACATCCTGGGATGAAGAGGACAAGGATATTGTTCATTGTATCCACTTGCTCTAGGATATTGTTCATTGTATCCACTTGCTCTAGGATATTGTTCATTGTATCAACTTGAGAAGTTTAGAAGGTTAACTAAGTGACTCAGCAGGGAGCCAGGGTCCTTACTTTGTATTCATCCTCAGCCTGTGCAAGAGGAGGGCACTGAGAAGGTGTGGGCATGGGCGGACAAGCTGGCATACAACGTAGGGAAGAGAGGCTTGCTTTCTCCCCCACTTTTGCTCTTGCTGCTTTTGCTGTCTTGTGCTGACTTGAAGTGTTGCCCCTGTGCTATGTACCACCCTGCCTTGGAGCCAGCTGATTACAGACTGAAACCTCCAAAAACTGTGAGCTAAATAAACCTTTCCTTCCTTAATTTGGGGTGTCAGGTATTTTGTCTCAGCCACGAGCAAAAAGTAACCAAGGCACTGCCATAATTGCTATTGGTTCTAGTTATTGTTTTCTTAATTTTTTTTACCTCTTTTTATGCATTGTTAGGTTTTAACTGAGTGTTTTCATATAATTCTGATGTGTCTCCTCTTTTATCATACTTTCCATATTTTGTTATAAGAACCCATGGTTTCCCTAGAGGATGCAACATTTTAGATCCATAGAAGTGAACCTTGAAATGGGGCTACCATAGGTCCTGGGCTGAGCTGGTGTCTCTCTGCAGAGCACACCCGTCCTTGCTTGTGTCCTGTCCCTTGGGCTTTGGCTGTCTCTGACCTCCCTGCTCCATCTGGCAGAATCAGAACACACACTGCTTCCACTGCAGCTCTAGGAAAAGCAGCCTTTTGGATCAGTTAAAAAATGTTAAAAGCCGTGTCTTCCCTGCTGATGGTATCCTAGGTTGGTTCGCTTTTCCTTTCTCCCTGTCTCTCTGTCTCTCTCAGGCTCTCTTTACCTTCTTAAAATATTTCACCTCACTGAATTTACAGTGTACTGTTTCTAGCAAAAACCTATCAGCTTTTACCCTTGTTACTCTGGTAGTAAGGCTGATCCTCCTAATAAGCCTCCACCAGCATCTTGCAAAGATTTTCTCTGCCTGTGGTTTTCTGCAGTTTGATGGAATATCTAGTGTTATACTTGCTATTTTTATGGCTTGACATTGACTGCGATTCCTTCCTTGGTGGTTTGGAGTCTGCCATCAATTTAAGAAAGGTCTCGGGCCTTGTTCTGTAAATGTGTCTTCCACTCTGTCTTTTCTCTCTTGATATTCCATTTGTGTGTGTCACTGTATTTGGAATGGTCCCACAGTTGGTGAATGTTCTGTTCTGTTTTGACTCAGCCTTTTTTCTTAGCTTCAGTTTGGCAGACTTCCCCTCCTCTGTCCTGAAGCAAACTAGAACCTGGGGCACATTCAGTCCAGTCTGGAGTGGAGCCCACCTGCATTTCCGCAGCTCATCTAATCTCTGTGTCCTTCACTGTGTGTCTCAGAGGGCTCATCTCCAAGTTCCCCATCTCTTCGTGTACACTGCCTGATTTTTCCATTTCAGCAATTGGTATGTTTACCATACTTGTCTTATATTTCCAGTTTGATAATTCTAATAGTTCTCCTTTATCTGAGTTTGGTTTTAATATTTACTTCTTCTTTTCTGACTCTGTTTTTCTTATGTTTTCTTTTGTTCTATACTTTCTGGTGGAAAATTGGGAAAAAATTCCGGTAACAGGAATTGAGGTCATTAATTACGCCCTGTCATGGCTTGTGCCGAAATGTCTCTCTAAAGCCTCATGCGGTCATAGGTGGCGCTTTTTCAGAGGGGGTTGGATCTAGAGTGTGTAATGCTGGAATTGATTCATGGTGAAATGGTAGGATCAAAGGCACTAGGATTAAGCGTGTGAATTCCCCCTGCCCTAAGTATCCTGGACAAAAGACGATAGAAAGTGCTGTGGGCATTCTCCTTGATGCTTTGCTAGTTTCTGCCTGGCACAAACTGTTTCTCCTCTGCGATGCCACCCTGCCTTGGAGCCAGTTGATTATGGGCTGAAACTTTTACAAACTGTGAGCTAAATAAACCTTTTCCCCTTTAACTTTAGAAGTGTTCGATATTTTGTCTCAGCAATGAGAGCAAAGTAGCTAAGATAAGCTCTTTTATACGACTGGTGCCATGAGAACTGAACACTCTGGACCTAGTGTGATGGTTGTCACACCCTCCGTACTCCTCGATCCCATCCTCAAGATGGGTAGGGACCTCTGAGCACAGCCACATGGAGAGTCTGACCACTGTAGGTTTTTAACCCACTGGATTCTTGTTGCTGCAGTTACAATGGGTCAGGAAGGAAAGTTGTCTGTAACTCTATGACCAAGCATCAAACCTGGCATAGTGGAGCACGCCTGGAATCCCAGCCTTCTGGATTACAAGTTCACATCTAACCTGGACAATTTAACAACCTACTGAGACCCTGTCTCTAAATACATACATACATACATATGTAAGAGATGGATTAAGGATGCAGCTGTGGGAAGCTCCTGGGTTGAATTCTCAGTACTGAAGAAAATATTAAGTGTTTTAGTAGAAATTTGTCCTTCTCTTTGACCTTTCCATATTTCCAAACACATCTTTGTCTTGTAGAGTCCCAGGGTGACACGGAAAGATGAGGGATACAGGGGGTGGAGGAGAGCAGCGTTGCTCCCTCGGGGGGCGTGGCCTCACTGTGGAGAGCGCTTCAGGTGGACGTGGCCACGGCTGCTTTTGCAGGACTTTTCCCCGGCTGACAAGGATCACGGTGCATGGGCCCCAGAGGTAAAAACCATGACAGTGTGGGGATGCCCTAAACAGAGGTCCCCAGCAGTCCCTCGCTCCCTAGAGTTGGAAGGAAGGCTCCGGCTCTTCACCATGTAGCCACGGCAGTGCTTCCAGGCTCTACTGGCCCAGCAGCTTCCGCTCCAAGTTAGCACCTCACAGCTGAGGCCCTCTGTGGTGCTATATCTGTCTCTTCAGGTGTGTGGGTGTGGGTATGGGTGTGGGTATGCACGTGTGTGTGTGTGTGTGTGTGGGTATGCACGTGTGTGTGTGTGTGTGTGTGTGTGTGTGTGTGTGTGTAGAGGTTGCTTTGTGACCTCGTGTCCCTGGCACACAAATTAAGGGCTGTGATTTTCAGCCTTCCTTGAGTAATAACCTGAGAGGCCATGGCTTCCCGTGTACGGACACAGAACCAGTTCTGGGCTGGTCCTTTTCCTCCCAGCTACACCTGCAGAGTCCTTCCTGCTGCAGTTTCCTCCTCTGGCCCCACCTGTCTGCCTGGGCCCTCCAGCTGGCGTCCCTTGGCTGAGAACATCTGGAACCCGGGATCCCCTCGTGGTTTGTTTGCTCCAGACTTCCCTTCCCGCTTCCCCACCAGTGAGTGTACACAAGGCATACATTAAAGCTTGGAGCCTTGACTGTACTCCTCAGTTAGCACATATGGGTTTATATCGTTAAAAATTTGTTTCCTTGCACTTCAGACAGTTCTAAGTGATGACTGCATTCTTCTTGCTTTTTTGTTTATTTGTTGGAAATTTCTTGAAAAAGCCAGGAAAGTCTCTTTCTGAATATAATATTTAAAAGGAAGTACAAATGCACTAGGTACTATGTGACATCCCTTAAAAATCAGTATAGAAATGCTGCCTTCCTGTGTTTTCAGTGAGTTATATTACCGTTAGGGAAGAATCATTTTTTCTAATAATCACTTCTGATTTGAACTTTTTTGGGTTTTGTTTCAAATTATTTATAGGTATATATTCGCTCTATATACTAATGGTGTCACTTTTGCAAAATGATATTATTGGTCACTTTCCTCCTCATATTATTCATCTTGCCTGGCCCTATTTTCACATCTTTTTTGGTGAGGGTTTCAATATGTGTAATATATGTCCTTTGCTAAATTATAATTAATTATTTAAATTATTTATTAAATTAATTATTAATTATTTTTAATTAATTGTTTTTAAAAATAATTATTTTAAATTTTTTAATCAATTATTTTAAAAAAATAATTAATTATTTTTAATTATTTATTAATTATAATTAAATATGTCCTTTGTAAATTATAATTATCAAATAATGTAGTCAATACAGAAAAGAAATATCAAACTCAAGAATGTTACAAATATATGTGTACATCTGACATTAAATTTTTATCTTTGAAAATATTTAAGTGTATTGTATTCGTATTTTCTATGAACTTAAATTTCTAATGCAGCTAAAATGATATATTTCAAACTAACTTCCAATGTTTTAAAATGTTAATAGCAGCTACATTTTATTTATATAATATTCCATTGTGTATCAGGTAAGAAATTTTAAATCCATGATGTCTTTACACTGCTTTCAAATATTTACAATATCATATACTGAGTATCAAATTAAAATGACTTGTTTAAGGTTTCAGAAAGTGCATATTTTTGTTACTATTTCCTGTATAACGATGTCACTAGAGGACTATTTCAATTCTATATGTTCTCTTTCTAAGGATTATGCAGGTAATATGGACAGGTACATATCTTATTAATCTATATTACTCTGTATTTCACAATAAACCATTGTTGCTTTGTCTTTAAAGTTAGAGGAAATCTGAGCTAAAAATTTTATCTAAGCTTTAACTGAAGAAACATAAATTAACTAATGTTGCAAAACAGAATACAGTTAATAAAGCTACAGAAAGGATGAACAATCTACCTTTAAATAAATATATTTAGAATAAGGAAGCAAGTGAAACTAAGAAAACTTGGTTTTGAAATCTCTGTAGTGCTGTAAACATCTGAAAAAACAGAAAAATACTTTTTAAACATGCAGTCCTAAAGAGTGCAACTGAAAGCAACAACCCAAAGCTGCTGCTCTCGGGAGTAGGCAGAAGCAGATAAATGAAGGACAGGTATGGGTGCAATTCATAAGGACGATGGGAGTTTTGAGGTAATAGATCAATACAAACCATTTTACAGCAATGAAGCTTTTCTAAAACTATTTAAATATGCAGTACAATAAAAATGCTTTCCAAATGAAATTTCTAAAAAAGTTATTGAGAAAGTTTTCATTGCTTCAATGTCAAGTTCTTTTGAAACTATGCTTTAGAAAATATTGATTCAAAGTCAGCTTTCCAGTTTAGATACTTTAAGTAAAGAACAAAATATCTATACATCCACATCCTTTCTAATTACGTGCATTTTCACCAGTAATATTTCCATGGCATCGTCATGTCTCAATTTCATGTTAATTTAGCCCCCTCGACTATATGTTCATAAAATTTTTTGTCATTTAAATGTTTTAATTTACATCTGAAGTAGTTTCAGCTCTGAATACCATGAAAATGTCAGATTTAAATTAAAAGTTACATGTTTTTTTTTCTTTTTAAAAATTCTCAACACCCACAGCTTAAAGGAGGAGAAATTTGTTCTGGCCCATAATTTTAGAGGTGTCCATCCATAGCTAGGTGGCCCCAGCATGGCAGAGGAGTTTTGCAAAGGGAAGCCACCCCTGACGAGGAGGCCAGTAGGCAGAGGGGACAAGGAGAAGCCAGGGAGGGAGGTGCGCCTTTTTAGGACATTTCCCAGTGACCTGCCTCGAGCTGTGCCCCACCTTCCAGCAGCACATTTAGCTCTGCACTCAGCCACGGGTGGATTACTCCACTGGTGAGTATAGTGCCTCTGTGCTCCAACTGCCTGGCAAAAGCTTTACCTCTGAACACCGGGAGCCTTTGGAAACATACTAGATCTGAGCCATACAAATATATGTGGAGTTACATGAGGCAGGATTTTATTAGGATCAAGGTGGGAGAGTGCTACAAGCCTAGATATCCAACAGTTGTTCAATTCAACAAGCTGGAAGCCTCAGGAAAGGTGGGATCAAGGATGCAGCCACAGTCCAAGACCAAGAGCCTGGAGATCCCCTGGAGTGTTGCTGGTAGGAGTCTACATGGAAGTCTGAAGTCACTAGAGTCTGAGGAGCACAGACAATGGTAACCAAAGATGCACTTCCTTGGGCAGAATGAAGCTTTTCTAAATGCACACCAACTTCCCTCTTCTTTCCCGTGGTCCCATCCAGGATCCACACCTCTTGGCTGGTGGGACCTAGTATGGGGTAGGTCTTCCCACCTTACTGTTCTGGCCTAGAAGTCAACTTTGTGTTGATACACCCTGTACACACAGTCAGATTTGTGCTTTACTAGGCTGGTAGGCATTTCCCAATCCATGCAGTTGAAGTATTATGATTCACAGTGACCGGCGATTAGTCTGTGTTCTCATGGAGTTCATTGTACCAGTTTGTGTGCTCATGGAGTTTATTCTAATAAACATGGCTGTGAATTTTCACAGGTTTTTAAAGGAGGAAGAGGGGTTGCTGCTGAGGCGTGACTCAGACAGGCCACACCAAGTCTGGAGTGTGGGCAAAGGCATCTGCTAAGCAGGAAGATGTCAGTGTTGATGAAAAGAGTCAGTCAGGTTTGTCTCTGGCTAACGATTAGGCTCAAGAACAGCTAGAGAAAGGAAAGAGAGAGTAGCAAGCCCAACAGATGACACGGGCACCAGGAGTTTAAAGACTTGTCTGCACTTGTGAACAAAGCTGGCATGCCTACTAACGAAAGCCAGAGAGGAGACCAGAGAGAGAGCCAAGGGGTACAATACGTAGGAATTTGTTAGCCACGTTAAGGGCTAGAACTTATCTTACTCTGTGACATGAAAATTTCAGATATTCATATGTACACACAATAACAATTAAATTATTGCAGAAATAGATGAACTATCCTATGTAAAGAAATCTTACCTAATCAGAAAAAACAATATACTTGAGTCCAAGTATACAAAAGGTAGACGTTATTTTCTTGATAACCCTTAGTTTTTATAACCTCAAAAGTCAAAAACTTTCAAAAAATGGGAAAGAATTTAACCTGCAGATAAGTGACGCACATAGAACCTCAAATAGCCAAGATCAAAAAATATCCTGTCCATGACACATCATAGACAAAATCCCAAAAGCCCAGCACAAAAGCAGAATCTTACAATCTGTTATAGAAAAGCAACAATCACTTACAAAAGAGAAAATATTATAATAACAGAAGACTGCTCAATACAAACCTTAAAGGCCAGTAAAGCTTGGAGTAAAGTGTTTAAAGTCCTAAAACAAAACAACTTCCAACACAGGCTGGAATAGCCCAAAAGACTATCTTTTAACATTGGTGGAGAAGTAAGATATTTCCATGGTTAAGAGCATCTAAAGAAATTCATGACCACCAAAACTCTCAAGCACCCCTAAATTCTCAATCATATCCAAGATAGAGAAAATGAAGGTAACAATGATAAAAGTTCCAATAAAATAAATACAGCACATAGTTTGAGCTGTTAAAAAGAAGGAAAGAAAGGGCCAGGCGTGGTGGTACATGCCTGTAATCCCAGCACTTGGGAGGCTGAGGCAGGAGGATCATTGTGAGTTTGAGGCCAGCCTGAGCTACAAAGTAAGCTCAAAGTCAGCCTGAACTGCACAGTGAGACCCTTTCTCAAAAAGACAAAACAAGAAAGAGAAAAAAATAGAAGGAAAGAAAGAGAATGACCAGCAGGAAAATGAGCATGACCGACAGGAACAAAGCAAATGTTTCAGTAATAACTGTCAGTGTGAATTGTGTCAGTTCTCTAATCCAAAGATACAGATTTCCAGCACAGTTCAAGAAACAAAATCCAACAGTATGCTGTACACAGGAAACACACTTCACCCAAACAAAACTCATGGACTAAAAGTCAAAGGGTGGAAAGCAATATTCCATGCAGCAGAAACCCAGGAAAAAGCAGGAGTTGTATGTTATTATAAAGTGGACTTTAAGACAAAATTGATCAGAAAAGGCAGCGAAGATCCCTAAACCCTAAAATCAATCAATGTCTGTAACTGTCTCCCATGGAACACAGAATGCTTGGCTGGTCCTTCTTTGCCTTGATTTGTGTTCAATGGATATCTAGTGTTTGACTAAATTTTCACATTTAGAACATTGTTATGCTGATATGCATTGATAAATGTAGCAATTGCAAATAAATCACTTTGCCAGATTTTCACTAGTTAAACCTATTCATGTAATAAACATTCAGATCTGGAAACATTAACTTTGTTAATGCCCTCCAAAACCAGAATATGTGCCTCATTCAAGTTGGTAACCTTTAAAAGTAAACACACCCTGAATTCTAATCCATTTTTCTATAGTTTCATGCACTATATAGATAAGCCATCCAGTATTATTTTTCTCATTTTCACACTGGGTTATTTTGTTATAATCACACACAATGTTGTTTAAGGTGACAGATCAGTAATTTCCACTGCTGTGTATATATCATTACCAAAATGTATTTAGTTAATTTAATTTATTAATTAATTTATTTAATCTGCAGCAAAAAAATGTTTTAGTTACTTTTCCAGTTGCAGAGACAAAACACTCAACAAGTCAAAGGAGGAAAGCTTTATTTTGGCTCAAAATCTGTAGAGGTTTCAGCCCATAGTTGGCCAGCTCCAAGGCAGGGTGGGAGAGGAGAAACAGTCCATGGCCATCAGAAGGCAGTAAAGCAATAAGCAAACCAACAAGTGACAACAGCAGCTTCTTTCTGCCCCTTTTATACTCTATCTTGGCTATGTACCTTGAGGAGGTTGCAAACCCATCAGTGAACTAATCTAGTAGTTACACACCCTTAATCCAGCTACACATGCTCTAATTCCAACCAAGTCTGAAAAGCCCCACCCCTAACCACTTGAGGCTTTGGTGGGGGCATTTAGAAGCAAGCTATAACGATGAACGTTAGTTGTGTTCAGTTGGTGCTATTCAAATAGTCATTCGCTTTGTTAACTTGCTAAGTTTTATAATAAAGACTTTGTGAAAATAACTTATAATATCTAAAGTAGTCACTTTCAAGAAGTTTTTGCAGTCTTGGGAAAAAGTTTTTAGTTATCAAATCTATCGATGGTTTCAACATCATCCAAGTAACCAGTAACCTGTTGCAAAGAAAGGGAAAAGTTAAATTAAAATGTCCTAATAAAATCTGCTGCTGAGAACACTCCTGGATACCCCTTTCTGTACACACAGACACCCACATGGTGGAATCTACATCTGGTGGTGAAAGAGGAAGTGAGAAATGACAGAACAGTGGGCTGGTGTGGACATGGGTCTGAGGGCCCAGGAGACAGAACTCAGAGCCCTGGCTGTGATGCTCAGGCTTGCGGTCTGTGGCAGTTTCTGCAGCTGTGTTTTAAAACTGCTCTGGAGCAACACCCTTCCAGCCCAGTGTCTCTGCTTTGGATCCACAGGGTCTCTGCTTCCAACCTGGGCCGTGCTGTCACTCCACGCTGGCAGTGCTGGAGGCAGACGACCTGCCTCTCTAGCTGCATGGATCCACAGCAAAGAAGACCTGGTTCCAGGGGTTTTCCTACTCCGAAGCTGGATCTGCTCCTGGCTTTGGTGACTGGAATATTCATGGACCTGATACCACAATGGGATGAAATTTCAGAAGGCAGTTGGATGAAGTGTACGTTTTGTCTCTTAGGAGTGATACGACACTTTAGGGTCAAGGTTATAGCCTGGTAAAGAATATTCTGAAGAGTTACCACTTCTAATGTTCTGGCCCATTGACTGTTCAATAAATCATTAATCTAGGTCAAGCTGAAAAGGAATTTTCAGGAGTAATTATATTCAAGTCAGTTAGGTTTAGAAATTAATGGGGTGTTCTGATCTAGCTAAATAATCTCCTTAAAAAGATAATTTCCCCAGCTGGTTGCAGAAGTCATAAAGAGGCACTGACACAGGTCTCCAGGGAGAGAGCAAAGAGCTGGCTCTGCAGCAGTGAAGGAGAGGGGCCACCGCAGATGCGGCGTGTCACTCAGAGGCCCTGGGCGCCTCAGGAGGAAACGAGCTGGCCAGCATGTGAGCCTCTGAGAACACGTGGCTCTGGTGAGAATGGGACCCTCAGTCCAGGGTCCCCTTGCAGACCCAGCAGAGCATTTGGGTGCCCCTCCGAGCCAGGGAAACTGTGAAATAGTAAACATGCACTCTTTAAACTCTTGAGTCAGTGGGAATAGCTAAAGCAGCAGAAGAGTAGAAGACAAAGAAATCACCCATCGGTCTCTGTCACACACACAGTTATAAGAACCTAAGATAAAGATAGTCTATCAATAGAACAATTGGTGGGTTATACCTCTCCCTGAGACTGCAGGTGCTGGGCATTGTGTCCAGGGATAGGGAAGCTGACCAATAAATTCAGATCAGGAAACATGTCCCCACCAGTTGTAGTAAATACTGGGAAAGTAAGGTTACTATAAAAATCAACTAAATACATTAACAGCAAATTTTAAAATAATTTAGATAATAATAAATTAGAAACAATTTAAGAAAATATAACCTCAATTTGTTAAACACATTCATAAAAATATATACATAAAAGAACAGCTTTGTTTGATAACAAACGCCAGAGAAACATATAAGCAAAAGAACAAGCAAAATAACTTAAAGAAAGAAAATGTAACAATGGGATCTGAAAATCTATCCCAGTGCACAGGGCAGAACTAAGGATCCTTAACATCACCCTCAGGAGGACTACTTCACCCTCCCTGGAGGATGTCTTCAGGAAATTGGCACAAGTGCAGAAAGAGTGGGGAAACTTCTTTATTAAACATTTAGTAGCAATGCTGCTGCATGTAATATCAATATCAACCAATAACTGTAATCCAAGTATCTACCAAACATAGGCAATGAAATTTTTGAAAAATATACTATTTAAAAGAGTCACAATTGATGGGGCTAGGGATTTAGCTCAGTGGTACAGCACCTGCCTGGTAAGTGCAATGTTGTGAGTTCAATTTCTAGTACTGGAAAAAAAAAAAAAAAAAAAAAAAAAAAAAAAAAAAAAGAGTCACAATTTAATTATTGTCTTTAATGTCATTCAGTAGGGTGTTGGGATCCTCAGAATCCACCTCCTGCTTTAAGTTTACTTTTAATTGGTTTATTCCTTTGGTTTATTCCTATTTAAATGGCATTGTTTTCCTAAATTTCCTCTTGGTTCATTACTACTGGAGGACAGCAGCACCCCTAGACTTGGGGTCCGAGTTTGCAGTATTCTGCAACATTGTTTAACTCCTCGGTCACTGTTAACAAGTTTTATTTTCTAAATATACCGTCAAGTCACTTCTGGATAAATATAATTTCACATCTTCCTTTCTGATGTGGATTTCTGATGTGGATTTCTTTTCTTGCCTAATTGCTCTGGGCAGGACTTGCAGTGTCAAATTTGGTAGAAACGGCAACTGTGGGCAATACTGTCTCCTTCCTGGTCCTGGATGGGAGGCACTCCGATCTGAGCACTGAGCCGTCAGGGACTGCGCTCCCGCATTGTACCGAGATAGTTTCCTTCTGCTCCTGACTTATTGGATGCTGAATTTCTCAGTGTCTCTTTGCAGCAGTTGGTGTGATCATACGGTTCTCAGTCTTCATTCTGTTCAGGAGGCGTGTGACACTCATCGATTTCCACATGCTGAATATTCTTTGCATTTCACAGATTAGCCTTGCTTGGTCACAGTCACACTGTGTGACTCTTGGAAAGTGAACGTGCCCCTAGGACGCTGCTGTGCTGTAGAGAGCGTGTGCTCATCAGTGACACTGTGAAGCTTCCTTTCTGTGTAGTCTGACTTTGGTCTCACAGTAGGTGCGGCCGTCAGTGTGAAGATGATTCCACCCCCATGCCAGTCTGGCCTTGTGGTGGTAAGATCTCAAGGGAAACAATGCTCATGTGCGGGTCCCCAGAATCAAGGACATTCATAAGGTCACTGTCGATCTGTCCTCATGGAGGCCTGCTTCCTTTAAATTTATACAAAAAAATTTATCCTATTTTTCAATTGTACGTCATTACTTTTTTATTTTTAAAAATTTTGCAACTTTTAAATGGTTTTCCGTTAAGATGACATTTTCCATACTTCTGAGGAGGTTCTTTGGAGGAAGAGTTTGCCACTGATTTCTGTCAATGATTATATCTGTATCTATGTACCCACAGATGAATATCCATACCCATGACTAAACCTGCCATTGTATCTACGTTAGCTAACAAATTGATATTAAATAGTCTTAAGAGTTTATGGATTACCTTGATGCCATGTGTTGTGTTCATGTTTCCCATGTTGTCAGATTTGTCATCTGCTATTTTTTGAGATATCCTAGCTTGAGAGAGCATGCTATTTCTCTGTCTTCCTTTTTGGCCTCATGAGTAAAGTGAGAACAACAATATCTTCTGCCCGACTCAAAGTGTAACGTTAAACTTTCAAAGTTCTTCCGCAGATGTATAAAATGAGATTGCATCCTTGAAGCAGCTTTGAAAACTCTGCTATGCAAATTCAGCATTAGTATTGATTGAGAAACAATAAATGAAATTACCTTACAACCCCTAAGGCTGCCCTTGAATCCATGAGCTGTTTCGCTTCCAGGCATTTTCTTCTTTCTGTAATGGGTATTCTTTCTCTGGGGAGCAAGAATTTGAAAGTGAGAACTAACAATTACTGTTTGATGAGATCTAAAATAAATGTATGTTTGAGGACTTTAGGTTAATGCACCATCAAGTGGCGGAGACTTATATTTTAATATATTTCCTTTAATCACCTTATTTTTACCAGTGTAACAAGAGAGTCATCTTGGTGTACGTAATTTACATGTTAATATCAAATATGGTCCCTATGATTTTATTAAACATCCCTCTGTACACGCTGTTTGCACTAATTTTCATCCTAACTACAGTATATTTCATCCAATCTTACCCAAATAAATTATAGTAGAGATTGCAGTTCTCTCTCACTATGTTTTATAGCGATTCAAATTTTAGAGGAGATTTTAAGTGTCTGCAATATAGAATATTTTATGAAATGGTAGAAAATACGCACATTTAACACTGTCAGATACAACTCATAATATTTTCCTGGTTCAGTGCGTAGTCCCTAATTAAACTGTCTTTTCTAGCTTTTGCTTCTGAGTTGTGCATTGCAGGAATATTTAGTTCACAAGACAGGGTTGTTGGAACACTTTTACAAAATGTGTGGCACTGCATAGCACAATGTATAGAATTGGAAATACAGTTTCACACCTGTAGACAGAGTCCTTCTGATGTAATATCCAACAGTTAGGAGAAACACTACTTTTCAAACTCTTGAGGTTTATGGCACCCGGATAAATCTAGAAATGCTATGAAAACAAACATCTGTGAGACTCTTCCTTCTTCGTTCATTGCTTAACTTTACAAGTGAAGTAAATTCAGATTCCAAAATCTTGTGAAAACTCTCTCACAGATTTCCCCAATATTATTGTATTTACATTTGTTTTAATCCCTTGTTATTCATTAATGCTATCTATCTATCTACCTATCTCTTATCATCTATCAATCATCTTTTAGCTGCATGAATCTTGTATGATTATTTTCTGAAATATTTGAAAGCTCCAGACAAGATGTGCAGAACTACCCACACACATGTTGCATATAATTAACTTGTCAACAGGGAAGATACAGTATTTCATTGCAGCATAAAAATAAGTGCAATATTCTCTCCTTGTAAATCTTTCTGCACGTATATTTCACTTTCAGTCCCGCGGTTGATGACTTCTGTGTTATAGTTTATTTCCCTCATTGCTCTGGTGGCCAGTGAGTCACCCTTTGGTCTATTTAATGTCTCTCTGTCTCACTGTCGTGTCTCAATCTCTCTCCATGTCTGTGTGTATTTCTGTCCGCTTCTACCTCCAGAGCACAAGGCGTAAGCCTCCAGCCTGACCTGCGATCCACTGTTTGCAGTGTTAACCCTCAGTTTACATAGGCTTATCCTGTCCATTGGTTTAAGTTTTTATATGTCATCAGTGACAGTCTTCACCTTAGAAAACTCCTGTTGCCAGCGTGGCTGTCTCTCACGACAGTAGGCTCCTGCCATTTTTGACGGTGTGTTCCTTTGGTCATCACTGAGAAATACTGACGTTAAAAACAGTCTGCCCACTGCTCTACTGACTCTCTCTCAACACATCCAGCTGTGAGTACGAGGAGGCTGGTTTGGTTTACTTCCACAGTCTGGTGATGTTGCTCTTTTCACTGTATACGTCAAAGTATATTCAAGAGAAAAGTTTATTCTGAGTTTTCAGACTCACTGAGGAAATGGTTAAAGGATGAGTTCATTCGCGTCTCTTTTTGCCACCCTGCAGGTCTGAAAGCACAGAGAGTGGATCTTTGGGCAGCAGGCGTGTCGTTGCTCAGGCGTGTCCCCCTCACTCAACTTCACAGGCCTCTGCCTGACTGATGTGTCTTTGTACACGGGGTCCCAGGTGGGCAGAGTAACGAGACACACCCCTCTCGTGGGTGAATTTCAGCGACCTAGCTCTCCCCCACTTTCAGCTCTAAGCTTTCTGGTCAGCGCTGCTCAGTGGCAATACCTCTGGAATGTAGTCAACACCTCTGCCCAGACTGGCAGTGGTCATGAAGATGCCCTTTTCCCGAGGACTGTGCACAGCTCCTGGACAACTGCCAGGAGGCAGTCAAAACCGGTGCCGTCTGACTCTGGGAAGCTTTCCTGTGCTTTGTACCACTGATTAGTGAGAAGATTGAATTACTTCATACTTTGCATTGATGCAGGCACAGAGCACGCTCAAGGCTGTGGAATGCTGAGCTAAATATTGAGGCAAGTGTTCCAGGATCCAGTACAGGAGAACCAATGATCAATAACGATCTCCTCACAGGCAGCCTGAGGTCTTTTCCCTTCTGGGGTAAAATGTCAAGGACTCCTCAAGTTGATCTCTCTCACTAACTCCAGAGGGATTGACTGAGTCCAGTGTAACTTGTGTTGTCTGTTATGTTGCCTTCTTATTTTTTTTCTCATCCCCCTTTTATTCTTCTTTTATTTTAGAAGTAAAAGGATGAAAACATATTAACAAACACACATACATTTACAAAATAACATAAGCACAATACAAGCAACACTGAATTTCAGACAAAGTAATAGGAAATTAGCAACAGTTATTGTATTACATGTGGATATCTTCAAACTGGTTACTCAGGAAAACAAATACAGACATGTAAGACTGATCAAACAATTAATCATGAACTATTCCTTTCAATAGAGCAATAAAAGGACAACTATGTTAGCTATCCTGTGTATACATATATACACAATTCTGCTGTTCTTTCTTTTCTCTTTTCCCTCATTCCAGTTGTTCTTTACTTTTGAGCAATTTTTTTCATGTATAGCAGCGCAATTTTCAATAGTTAAGTCATGGAAGCGACCCAAATGTCCATCCACTGAGGAATGAATAAAAAATTGTGGCATTTTTATATATAGTGGTATATTACTCAGCTATAAAGAAAGATAAACTCCCTTTTATTCTTGCTGCTTTCTCAGTCACATTCTCTTTTAACCGAGTTATCTTCCCATCTTATTTTTCACATATTGTTAAAGCTTTCAGAGTAAATAGCTCTTAAGGGCATTGCAATGTAAATGTGTTAAAACAATGTTCCTAATCAGCTCCATGTCCTCTGCGGCTCGCATACTCCCGCCAGGCCCTCTCATTTCTGGGGCGCTCAGGCACCAACATTTGCGAGATAGGTCAGAGGATGTTAGCTTTCTTTCCCTGCACTGTGCTGACCCAGGCTCTGCCGGGTCTGGGCTGCGTTCGGGGATGTCCTCAGACCTTTTTTGCCACTGTTGCCACCTCCTGAGTGTGGTATGATTCGAACTGTATAAGCTGAGGTGGTTTCCAACCTTCTCCAATTTCCGGGCCACTCAGCCCGAGACCAAGGCACCCTGTTTGCCTGCCATCCATTCTCTGTCCTCCCCGGAGCAGAGGTCAGGCAGCCCCTGCTCCTCTGTCTGCTGCGCTCTGGGACGGAAGCTCAGGAAGAAAGAATCCAGAATGAGGAGGGAGGTTTTTCAGATCCATTCATTCAGATTATATGTAAGACAGACAGGTGTCTCTTGAAGTTTAAGCAAGGGTGCAGGCTACACTTTTTCATTTCGGTCTGGGGCTGAAGCCAAGAAGATATAATCTCAAGTCACCTTTTTTTCAGTAAAAAGCTAAATCATCTGCTCTCTGGAAGAAGTGAGATGGTGTATAAATAAAAGTGGCTTGAACATTAGAGGGTAAGGACGTCTCCAAGGTTATAAACCCGTGGATTTTACTTTGCAGCAGGTGGGCTCCATATAAACAGAACCATTAAAGGGGAGAGAGAGAAACAGACAGACAGACAGAGCGACAGAAAGACAGAGGCAGAGAGACACAGAGAGACAGAAAGACAAAGAGAGATTAAGGAACTGAGCTGGATGGTGGGAACTGACAAATCCAAAATTTGCAGGACAAGCTGACAGGCTGCCAGCTACAACTGGAACTGACCTTCAGAAGCATCCCGAGGCCGCACTCCTCTCCAGGGGCCCTCGGGCTTCTCTTCTCAGGCCTGCAGACGTGTGCTGGAGGCTTGGCCACTTTACCAGGTCTGCTGCTTCAGTCTGTACTCTGCAGATGTGTGTTCATCTTATCTGTAAAAACTACCTTTACAGCAACATCGAGACAGATGTTTGACTGAAAATCTGGAGTCTATATTCCAGCCATGCTGATAAGAAATCTAACTATCATAGCATTGAATTATAAAATCAATAGCAAAATATGTTCAAGTGTTTCTTCTGGAAGTTATTTGACATACATATGAGCTTCCTGAGACATTCTGGGATTGTCCAGATGCAGAAAGTCCCTAATACTTTCTATAAAGTGTTTTGTTGCCTTGTTGCTGGCTAAAAAATGAAAAAGGAAAAATGGATGTGGGAATCTGGTTGATCTAGAAATAGAATTTTTCCCAACCAGGTGCCACAGTAATAACCAGAGGAGTATGCAGAGCTGACAGGACACTGGACACATACCCCAAGGGCTTCTCAGAGGTCACAAGTGCACAGCAAAGAAGGCCTCTGTCACAACAGTTCTTGTAATGCCGCACAAGGTCGGACCCACTTAACGGAGCGCTGAATTTTGGTCACATGCGTGCAGTTCCCTTATGATCATGTTCATCATGTTCTTCTCCATTTCTGCAGTGAGAGTTCCTCTAAGTTCTAATTATTCACCCTTCAAAAAGGAAAATGAATCTTTTGCCCTGGATCCACCTGTGTGGGAGGGAGTCAGCCGCACCTCTCCCGCAGTAGCCTGAAGTTCATCTCAAGGCTCTGGAGCCATACAGCAGGGTGTGGCGTGTAGCTCAGAGCCTGATGTCTTCACAGTTCCATGAGGCTCAGCGTGGGCTGATGCTTCCTGCATGGCTATATGGTTAACTTTCAAAAGGAAGTTTTACAGTTGGAACAGGCACTACTAGAGGAGCACATTTTAAAACTCCATAAATGCCGTCTACAGCATCCCATTTTGCAGGCATAGGCATTAACGGATTAGGGAAAAGAATTGTTGACCACTATTTCTTAATATACTTAGCCCTGATCCGATATAAATAATAAAGTGATTAAAAAGGATTTTGAAAGTACGAAGTGCTAAATGGTACAAAGCGCTCGTACACTTCAGTGGTCTGGGCTACTCCGAGCCCTGCGTACATGTGCCTGCACCTACTCGAAATTCAGAGTTCCATAAATATCGTGGCATATTGAATATTTTACCCTAGCCCATTAGTGCTTTGCTCATGTTAAAAGCTTCAAATCGCTAAACACCCACCTCTTTTTGTGTAGACTTTATTTCTTGGAATCACGTAAATCAATACACCCTAAGAGCAGCTGTGAATGGAGAAGCGATGCCGGCAGAGTCCGTGTGGGGGGCTCCACGCCTGCGGGTCCCAAAACTGTATCTCTGTGAGTCGCCTCCCAGGGCAAGTGCACAGTCCACAGCAGAACTCTTGAGCTGAAGTGGAGCAGATTCAATCCATGCATTTTTGCTTGTTCATTTCAAAACAGAGAGAAAAATATTATGGGGAAAATGATCATATTCTTACAGTTGCTGAGAAGGTTCATAAAAAAATCCAGAGGATTGTATCTGTCCTCCAAGGAGCGCGGGTAAAGTCAAGTGCTATTACTTGCCCATGGTGAGAACTTGGACAAGTCTCCACAAACCTGGGCCACATTTCAAACTCAGTGTGACAATGTCTCACCAAGGCAACATCAAATTTAAAAGACATGGTTTTCTTCCATTACTAGCATGTGGTAGCTCTTTACAACTCTCCTTTTAACATTAAGCGATGACCACAAATTCTCAAGAGCTGCATGAGGACTTGAAAGCTTCTAAAATACATCGAAAAAAAATGGACAGATGCATAATTATGCACATCTGAAAGCAATGGATATCTGTGAGAGAAGGTAACAGCGGCCGATGTGCTCTGTGTCTTCTGTGGGAGGGAGCGTCGGTACACAGTTCATGGTGACAGCAAAAATAATTGTGTCCTTTTGAGTTCTTTTCAGTTCTTCATTTTGTGTACTTTATTGTGACATTTTATTTTGACTATTTTCAACAATATCAGATTTCTCCACAATAGACTCCACTACCCTGTTCCTACTTTTGGACTCTTATTTCAGTGTCTATGAGCTAACTGAGGAGGTGAAGTCCAGTGTCAGTATTTGTGTCTTTAGGGCATAGAAATTGATTTTTCTCATCTTTCTTCTCGTCGTGCAAAGATCTCTAAGGTGCTCTTTGGACCACCACCTAAAGCCCTGCTGCAATATTGGCAGAAACTGTGAAAATGCATGCTCCATGCCGAGGATCCTGGGAGTAAAGAAGCCGTTACTGTCTGGAATTTTATAAATGGTAGGCCTATATACTCTTTCCTAATTAGAAAACAGATACCATGACACATTCGTTTTGCAAATCAAATTGGCTCCTAAGATCTCTGTATGTAAAATGTATATACTTATTGTGTAAGCAACTTGTCAGCCAAGCTGGCATTTCTTTGTGTTTACTCTTTTTAAAATAGCAGTAAGTTTATTCAGGATCAACCAATACTTCTCCACTCATAACTGCGAAGAGTTCTGACTGTCAGTGTGTGATGTCTCTGCCGTGTGCATCCTAAACAACAGGTGACAGACACTTAGCTAGCATGATGCTAAGTGCGTCTCCATGGAAAACAAGCTAACAGGTTCACAGAGCTTACCACTGAGCACATTTTTTTTTTATTTTAAAGATAAAAGGAGGGAAACCTTAACAGACATACAACATTTTACAACATATCACAAGCACAATACAGACAATACAAATGAAAAGGATGAAATTACCACAGATCCCACAGAAATTCAGAAGATCATTAATACCTACTTTGAAAA
>NW_004955403.1:55290817-55345445 GCF_000276665.1 Chinchilla lanigera
GATTAATTGAGTGATATAATTCATTTGAAGAAAATTAGTACATTGTCTGGAATATAAATTCTCAATAGTCTGCATATTTTTAAACCATTTTGTTTATTTTAGGCCCAATAGAAAAAGCACTCTTAGTTTCATGTTTCCCTTTGTTTACTAAAAACGAGTATCAACAAGCCCTTTGCGTTTATACAAATAAAGAGAACATAACATCCTTAAAACTCAATCTGATGAAGCAATAACCATTCAATTTAGCAATAACAGTAAAACAAACATAGATAGCAAGGGCTTTGTTTTCTCTTTTCTTTATAAAAGAATTCTAAGACCTAGAGAAATCAGGACTGTGGTCTAAGGTGCAGCCAGATCCCCCTGCAGAGAACTCTCCTCCTCCTGTTGGAACCCATCCTTCCATGGTACCTTCCTTCTTACTCGTAATAATTTATATGCATACACAGCAACAGCGAAGTGTGAAATCCTTCACTCAGGCTCTCTGCTGAACCACCTCTCCCTTACTACTACATCACTAGAAGAAGAAATGGAAAGCACTGGTGGAATCAGAATTGCGCATTAAATTTTATTTTCTATAATTTGAAGTGACAGCACTATCTGATGTTCTTGCGGGGGGGGGGGCAATATGCAATACATACAGAATAGAACCGTTAATGTAGATTTTCATGTGAAAGAACTATGAATTAAATTGACCCAATTCCATGATGTGAGTTATTCCTTTCACAAACTTAAATTCAGAAAGATGAAATTATCAGCTCCTCCGACATTCACCTACAGAACTAACTTGTCAGTGTATAAATTCACAGTGACAGCTGAATCAAGTTCATGATTTTAGGTCACTGAAAAACATTTTCAGTCGCTAAACCAAAAATTCTGTGCAATAGTAACCTTTAAAATAACAGAAAATCTGAAGGTTAACTGAAATGATGCTCTTCTACGGGTTTCAGGATACTGACAAGACCAAAGATGCTATAGATACTTGAGTAATACTAGTAGCGTTATGAAACATTAAATACTGTCGCCAGTGGCCACAGCAGTTACTATACACCACAGGAGGACTCCTTCCCTGACGCTGATCAGCGGTCATCTCTCCAGTAACCAGATAAATATTGATTCCAGAGTGAGTAATCTTCCTCACCTCACCCCGAACTAGTACCTTTCGCATGTCCTGCCACGCAGCTCCTCTCCCCATTCCGCTGCCCTCTCTCGATTCCTCCTGCAGCCCACGGCCCGGGACCTCCAGGACCTTCACATCCCCAGGTGCAGTGATGTGTTCTGGAGTGGCACACCCGACCCACGGCGCGGGCTGCTGCTCCTGGGAACCCACGTCAAGCACCCACTTCACACGTGCACTTGACTTCACAGTCCACATCTGCTGGTGACTGAAGCTGATGCAGGCTCATTTCTGCTGGATATGAGACCCTCCCTGGGAGGCCCCTGACTCTCCAGGCTCTGGTCCAGGCTCTCTTGGCACTGCCCTGCAGCCGGGCTGCTGCTCCTCAACCTCTTTCCTCCTGGCCACCTCCTCAGGGCCCTTCTCAGCACCAGCTTTGACAAGCGCTCCCTGCACCCAAACCTGCGTCGTCTGCTTTACTCTCTCCTTCCTTTCTCCGGCACACTCCACCATCACCGCTCCCAAGAAACTCACCTTTCCCTTCCTTGCCCCTTCCCATCCCCCAATTGTTCTTATTTGCAAGCTCTATCTCGGGTTTTTCCTTCAATTCTCTTTTCCTTTCAATCCCGTTCCCCTGAATTTGTTCCCCCTCTCCCCATCTTTGGTTCACCTTCCCATTTGAAAAAAAAAAAACAAACTCAAAACTTCTTAATATCTGTCCTCTATTTTGCCCCTTAATTTTACTTGGGCTTTCCCACACAAGAGAAACAACACAACATATCAACTCCTATGTCTGAGTCTTTTCACATAAAACTATGGTGACAAAGTACAATGAATGAAGAGGAGTTACACACATGTGCAGGCTCTTGTGGTGAATGTGAAGCTTATGTACTGCTCACTTATACTAGTGAGAAAACAGGAGCTCACCTTTGCTGCCCTGCACACTGGAATACTGGACTTCTTGAAATCCAGGTGTAAAGTACAGTCCTCTAATCCCAGCACCAAGAAGCTGAGGCAGAAGGATCCTGATGTAAAGCCAAGGTCAAGCTACACAGGGAGACCCTATCTCCAAAAGAAAAAAACAAAAGCACTTAACCTGTCTATAGCACCTATATGTGCTTAAAATATTTCTTCTTTGATCCTCATAAGTTCACGTTTGCTTAAAGTCATTTATTCTGCCTTTTCTTTCTCTATGGGTAGTGAATGCTTTGGCTTTATCTTAATATACTTTTTGGGTTCCAATTTAGAATCTTCCTTTCTCTCACTGTAATTTCCCTAAAATCAGTCATCTCACTAATGACCTGTATCTTCACATATATCCAGGTCCCACATCCTTTTGCTTTATCTTACTCCAGGAAATGGTGTTGTCCACCCAGCCTGAGCATTAAACACCACTGCATCTATCTCGCTCTTCCACTACAGCAGCGGCCAAAATCTATAGCCTCTCTTCCTAATTGCTCACAAATCTATCCACTGCACATTATACTCACTGGCACTACTAACACCAGGGTGATCATCGTTTTTTGCTTGATTTACTGTAACAACCTCCTAAATAGTCTACTTGCCTGCAATCTCCAAGTTATTGGATCAATTCCCCACACACAATTCAGAATAATCCTCCTCGAGTTCAACTCTGATCCTGGCACATCTTTGGCTGGAGCCCATAAGTAAGTGACTTTTCTGGACTAAGAGCATCTGTGGTACACACAGTGACTGTAAATCTTCAGTTACATTGTCCAGGAAGCACACATGGGGACTACAACATGTGTGAAAAGCTATAAGAGGGGCTTCTGTGACATTTCTGAGGTGTTTTCAGAAATGTCACCTGCACAGAAGGAACAGAGCATGCTGCATTAGAGGGAGGGTGAAGTGTCCTGATGTAAGATGAAATGCCTCAGTCTGTCCTACAGAAAGCTTTGGGGTATGATGGCTCTTTTGAACTATCCCAAATTAAGATAAGGAGGCTGAGTCTTTGGATCAGCAGTGTGGCCAGTCTTTGGGTGCAGGCTCTAAAGGAATGTCATCTTGCAGATTTGGTTTCCTTAGAAGGAATAGACACAGCCTTGGCCACCAGCAGCTGATAGCTCCACCAACTAGGGGCTGAGGATCATGCTATGAAGAGGTAGCTCTGGAAATGAACCACGGCATCCACCTCTTACACCCAGTCTGATGGGAACAGCATCAGTTAAGACTCTTGATTCAGTGCAGGGACTGAAAACTTTCCTGTATCCCTTACAAGCATCACAAATTTAACAACAGATTATGTGGTGAATGCATTCATTTGTGAGTAGTATTATCAAAAAATATCACAGACTGATAGGTTCAAGTGAAAGATATTCATTTGTTTTGGTGCCAAGGGGTGAAAAGCCAGGAGGAAAGTAGCAGCAGGGCTGGTTCTTCCGGAGGCCTCTCTCCTCGGCCGGCAGAAACCCACCTCTCCCTGTGTCTTCTCATGGTTTTCCCGCTGTGCACATCCCTGGCGTCTCTTCCTGTGTCCCAAAGTCTCCTTTTTCATAGGAACGTTAATCCATAGGTCTAAGACCCTCCAGTTTTAGCTTACTGTCTGTGTGAAGGCCCTATCTTCACAAGCAGTCACACTCTGGGGCAGGAGTTTTGAGGGGAGACAGCGCAGTGACCCCTAGTCATCACCCCAGTGTGGGGCAAGCCTGCGCTGATGCCTTGCACATTTGCCTGCTGGTTCTGTCTCTTCCCACCACTGCTGTCTCCTGTTTCTAAGCCTGCAGAGCTCTGCGCTGTCTGGCTTGGTGTCAGGATGCGCTGCTCCCTGTTTTGTGGTTTGCTACTGTCCTGCAACTTCCGGCTGGAGGCCAGTGTGACTGAGACCACAGTTTCACATAGGTTTGGCTGAGCTTTGTTGTTCTGTGTGTCATGCTAGTGAATGAAGTTTCAACTTGATATTTGTAAATAACGGGCTTCTCGGGACCTAACTCTGTCAGCAGTCGAGGGGCATCTACCTGTATACGTCTGGGCTCTGCAGATCAAAAATGCCACATACATAGCAAAGTTTGGATACTGATTTTAAGGGAAATCATGGATTTATAACTCTATGTGCCGATAGAGAAATGTAGAACACATCCAGATAAGGAACTAGGGGAAGATCATGGATAAAACTCTCAGTATTCTTGCTTTCAATGCAAATCTATTCCCACTGGGCTCCTGAGCCAAGCACTCTCAGGCACAGTGTCAGATGAACAGAAAGTGTGGCATTTTCTCCATGAATCAGCAACAGTTCAGGATCATGCCCTTCGTGGTATTTACCAGGTGTACCTGAGTCCCAAAAATTTGTCCAAGAAAATGCCAATAGTAACAAATAGAATAACTCAAAAACAAAGCCTGTTGTCTTGGTTACTTTTCTCTCATTGCTGAGACAAAATAGGCAACACCCAAAATGAAGGAAGGAAAGGTTTATTTAGCTCACAGTCTGTGGAGATTTCAGTCCATACTTGGCTATCTCCAAGGCAGGGTGGCACATGGCAGAGGGCAACGGTTCATGGCAGCAGAAAACAACAAAAGCAACAAGAGCAGAAAAGGGGAGGGGGCAGCCTCTTTGCCTCCCTTACATTGTATGCTGACTATCTGCCCACACCCACACTCTCTCAGTACCCTTTTCTTGCGCAGGCTGAGGATGAATATCAAAAAACACCCTAGAGCAAAAAGGGCGTGTCCTTTTCACCCCAGGATGTAGAACTGCTGAGTCACTTAGACAAGCCTCTAGACTCCTCAAGTTGATGCAATGTATCAACCATAACACCTATCATCCACCGAAAAGCATCATTTTAAAAACTCGGAACATGTTGTTTATTAACTGGAACTCCTAAAGAAGAGAGATGAAATATTTAAACAATAACAAATTTATAAAAAATAAAATTTAAGGCTATTCAAGAACCACACAGAAAAAAACCTCAGGAACTGACAAAGTTGGCCTTTCAGAAGTAATGCTAGCTGTTTTATCAAGTGATGGCTGAGAATATTAAGTGGAAACACTGAGACAAAGTGTAAGCATGTAAGGGCATAAAGTGTGATGGAAATTTATAGATAGTTGGAACTCATACCAAGAAAATCAACACTTGGCATACAGGTATTCAAGGGGATAAAAGAACTGGTTAAAGATTACATTTTTGATAATATTAAACAACAATTTAAATAATCACTGAGAAGAAATGTCTGAAGCTGAAGACAGCTCAAAAGAATATGACAATAGTGATTAGGCTATCCTTAGATGATTTCTCTTTTCTCTGCAAATAGAAGACAATGAAAGAGCTAGGGACAGCCTCTAATCATTAAAGCTTTTATGACTGTGTAAGCATGCAGAGATTATAATACCCAGATAATCTGTTTAAAGAAGTTTCCACAAATGTCAATACAGCAGATAGAATCCAAGAAGAAATATAAGTGGAAGGTATTTTTAAGGTGCTTTGAATATTCTGGAGAAAAACATACACATAGGTTATATACATACACACAGACATATAACCGTCAAAAGTGAAGGAAATGTAGCAAAACTTAGTGACTCATTATGCTACAGTCAGACCCTGCAACTAGGTCTCCTGAATCCAAATCCCAGAGGCACCAACCAGCTGAATTATACTCTTGCATATGGTCTATACATCAGTTCCTTCAACTGCAAAGTAGACATGATAGAAACCTCTACTCCTCCTGATAGCCTCCATGGGGCATCATTCATTTAATATTTGTAAGATTCTTGGAATGCTGAATATGCAATATGAGTTAGAATACATGTTTTTGAAATAAATAATGAATGAATGAATTATAATAGGACTGGAATTGAATGTCTATGGTTACTAATGAAGGCACATGGAAATGACTCAAAATACCATGAACAAAATTAAACTATTTCAAGACAGTACATTACCAAGAAACAGACATTAAATAGATTCCACATATCTAAGTTGAAAGAGGGTAATTATAAAAAGACAATGACCTCAAACTGCTCTAATGGGCTCAGGTCTGGCGTGGGAGTAAAGACATCTGAGTAGAGGATGTTAGTGAAAAAAGTAGTTTCTGTTGAGTTTCACATAATCATACTGAGATTTATGTTAGCCAATATACAGGGAAGACAGCTATTAATCAAATGAGGATGTTTGACAGAATTTTCAAATGAAAATAAAAAAGTGAATTATTTGCATTAAATAGAGCTAACAGGGTTAGACAACTGAGAGTAAAAGAAGCAAATAAAATAAATTATTAACGCAAGTTAAACATAAATAATGAAACAAAAGATAGCAATTGTTATGCTATAATTGAACTGAGTTCTCCCTTTAAGAGACAAATACTCTCATATTAGCTTAGAATAAGCAATATTTCTTTATTATTTTAAAAAAATTCAATTACTGAGCAGTGAGTGTACTTTTTAAAAAGTAAGTTGTTTTCAATGTTAGAAATAAAAAGATAAGGAAATCAATACCAGACAAGAGGAAAGTAAAAAGGCAATATTTCTTTCAGCAAGGTGGAAACTAAGGTTAGAATCATAAAAGCTAAACTTTACATAATAAGGAGCACTTAAAAAATGGATAAAATATATAAAAAGTAGTCCAGTCTTAGAAAAGGAAAGGGAACAGCAAAGTAAATGCAGTGCCATTATCATGTTTTCAATGCAGTATCCTTGAGAATCAGAAAATCTATTAGAAGTATTTCTCAAACTATGTGCGGCACAGACTAGTTATCACCCATCACCCCGTAAGCAACCACAGAATGATCATTTGTAAATACAGCAAAAAATATTTAAAATTTTGATATTAGATGTATTGGAAACACAATTATACTGTCAAATTGCTATTGACATTTCAAAATCTAACTCTACACTTCTGTCCTTCCCTCATCAGGAAAGAGTAACTCCTAGATCACAGCTAGCCCTTTATTAAAGACCATGTTTGGAGTACTGCTGGTGTAGAAGACAAAACGAAGTACAGCTAGAGAAGCTTCATGAGCAGCCCCCGGGTTTGACGTTTCAGTCACGTAGAGACCATCAAGCGTCTACATAAGGAAAATATATTTTCATCTTTCAAGGAATATTTAGTTTTGGTGGCAAAAACTGTCTGAGATTTAAAATTCACAAGTTTATTGGTTCCATTTCCAGACATAATCCAGTGTGTTCTGAAATAAATCTGTGGGTACAGAGAAACACTCTAAGATAATTCTCTCCAAGAATTTAAGACTGAAACTGTTGTTACAGAAAGGAAAAATATAACAAAACATAATCTATGAATCATGCAATAGGTATACTGAAATGAGAATTATAGCTTTTAAATGTATTTATTAACATAAATGGTAACAAATAATAAAGCACTTTTGAATTTATCTTTAAAATTAGAAATATATGTAGATGAAAGAAAAAATGGACACTAGAATTAAGAGGAAATTAAAAATATAAATAAAGAGCAATAGGAAATGCTTAATAAATAGAGAACATAATTTTTGAAGAGGTGAATAAAATAAATGACTCATGAGCCTAATACAAAAATGAAGAAAGAAAGCAAATTATATCCAGGAATAATCATTGGACACCAAAAAGACTTGATCTAAAAATAATCTGAATGTAGTAGATAATGCCTTAGCTAAACAAAAATTTACACATTAACTCCATATTAATAGTTAAGTGTGAATAGGCAAAGTCATAAAAATTTGAGAAAAAAGTACTATCAATATTTTTAAAAGCCTTAGTTTTAATGCTACTTTTGTTATTTTCTTCCACATTATGGAAAAACTGTGAAGTTCTCCAATTCATTTTATGAGTATAACAATAATACCAAATTAGAACAACAGATTTCTGACCCTATCCATCAAAATGATAAAAAAATTCATAATAAATTCATTTACTAATATAGATGTACACTATAAGTAAAATATTACCAAATACAATGGCAATATTAAGATAAAATGAAAATACTATGCACAATCTTATATATGTGAATAGATGAATTAGCATGTATATTTTGAAGTAAGAACTAGTAGACTGGTAAAAGTATTGGAAAATTTGATTTCTTTAGGATTGTGGGGCCAGGGATATAGCCCAGTGGCACAGTGCCTTCCTGGCAAATGCAAGATCCTGAGTTTGATTCCAGGTATCAAAAACAGAAACAAAAAAATAGGACTCTACTTGGGTGGATATTTAAAGAGTTAATACATTTTCAGTTGACAAATATGAGCAGAGTGAAAATCTCACTTCTAATGAGGAGCAGCATGGTTTGCTGGCTGTTCCATTTTACTGAGACTGACTGATAACATACTTCACCCCAGGGAATCATCATGACTTTTTACTACTTTTGTATTTTCTCTAAAAACATACAGTAGTATGCCAATGGATTGAACCATTCTCATCCACCTCTGTGGAGATTCTAGATGTGGAAAGAACTTGAGAATTCAATCTTCTTACAGGAAAAGAGTAGTTAAGCAAGAATTCAGGATTAATTAGCCTCCAGACCTCCTGGCACTACACTTCTCTGGACCTAATATAGCAGATAAGCATTTTCCGGAAAGTGGAAGAAGGATCCAAGCAGCCTTGGGACTTTGAAAGTGGATGGGCAGTGGGATAGCAGGAGTCCTGGTGTCTTTGCTTCCTCGCACATGTCCCATACAGGAGATCACCACCAACCACAAAGAAAAGAGTTCTAAAGCCAAGTGATAGGGCAAGAGAGACTCCATTTTCTTTTTTTAAACTCCATATTAACAGAAGTCACTTAAGTTCACTTAAGCTGTAGTTGACCTCACTCTTTACCCAAGTCCCCTTAGTTAGTTATCCACCCATTTAAAGGAGAACAGAGTCATAAAATAGGAACAGAACAAACAGGTCAGATTGAGAAGTAGGCTAAAAGTTAAACTGCATGGTCATCTTGAATCTGGCTGTCTGACATCTTCTAGGAGAAGTAAACTTTGTAATAATTGTGTGATATTATTGTGAGATTCCCAAACATGAGGTAATGGTTACTATGGAAACCTTAAATGTACTTAACTGAAGGTGAGACCCAGATCAGCATGGACATCTTCTCTGCATCCTGCTTAAAGACCTTCCTTCAGCCGGCTCAATAAAGCTTTGTTCATTCCTGCCTTTTCAGTTTCCTTGTGAATGCCTTTCTCATTGAACTCACTTGCCATATCACTGACCTAAGGGAGAATTTTTTATGACGCCCGCATGGTCCAGCCTATCATAAATGGAGACAGGACAGTGTCTTCCTTACCTTTTATGCCCACTGTTTTTTCAGCAAAGCTGAATGGTAAGAATGGTGGAAGGAAAAAAAGAAAGAAAGCAGAATGGAGACCTTGACTTCTATCTAATTATTTACACCATTAAACAAAGAGGAAAACATTGAACACACATAATGGAAAATGAGGAGTTAAATCTTTTAGAAAAGGGAAGGGACCAAGAGATAGAGGCAGAGGAAGCTTGGTGCGGGGCAGGGGATTAACATGAATGAAGATGTGCTGCACATGTGCAGCAGCTCCCCATGAGGAATGCAAGATTTGTGCATTGCTAGCATGTACCAACAAAAAATTGAAAAAGTAAGATGCTAGTATTAAACCTTTGGGAGGATAAGTGGAGCTAGATGGACATAGCTTTGGTCCACTTCATTCCAAGTGGTAGAATGGCACCTGTATATTGTGATGAGTGCATCATAGTGTGATGCCTGGGATGACCCTCACTAAACATAAGTGATGCACTCAGAAGTAGTATCAATACATCAGGTTGAAAGGCTGAAAATAGCTAAGTAACCCAGAGGCTGCTGAAAGACAAAGGAAAGAGGAAATGTAAACCAAAAAGGAATCATGATAATTGACTTAAACTAACAAGTCAACATTGTCTTGATTATAAATGATTGAGGTACAATAAACAAGACAACAGGTTGGTAGCCGAAAATTTTTAAAGGAAGATAACTCTCTGTGGTGCTTATTAAAATTAATTTCAAATAAAATATGGGTACAGTGGACCCTTGATTTACAAACTCAATTTGTCCACAAGGGCTGGCTATAAGTTAAGTTGGTTTTAAATCAAAATTCTTTTTCCCATAAGAAATAATGGAAATACCTATAACGCATTCCCAACCTCCTAAAGCACTTCCTAACTAACATTTTCATAATAAAAAGGGTTGTGTAATGTGTGTAACTTACCAGAAACACTAATAATTTTCCTAGTGTTTTCACCAAAAAGCTATAAAATGAGCCTAGTTTACCAGAAAGGACAATTTCATGCTGTTCTCACCACTCAAGTTGACACCTTTGGCTTGCAGAAAGGGAGGATGGAATAGAAGGTGGTTACTGTTTGGAAGGAGAGTTGCCTTCCATGGTTACATCAGGACTCTGGCTCTCTGTGTCCTTTCTCTCCTTGGGAGTCTGTAGCCCACCAGGACCTGCTTCCAGCTTACCAGCTCTCAACCTATTCAGAACTAACAGCTGGTCTATTGTCTGCTTCTGTCATTTCTTTATCACTGTTCTTTTCCATTGTGATTGCTTTCTTTCCCTTCCTTCCTTAGATTCTTCTCTAGCTGTTTTGGGACCATTTTGACAGCAGTAATCATAGCAACTATATAAAGCACTTACCAAAATCACATCCACAAGCAGCCACATCTGGGCTCAGACTGACGTTTCCGTACAATTACGCATGCTTTTCTGGTATCATGAGTCTTTATTTACAACTGCACAAGTGGCTGGCATTTGAGTCATAGCTTAAGACTTTGGTCATAAGTTAAATCTAAAATTCCTGTCCTAAACCAAGTTGTTCCTATGTGAGGCTGGTTGTAGCTTGAGGATCCATTGTAGGTTGAACTCAAAAAGATGAAGATACATAATGCAAATAAGAACTAAAATACAGGAGCAGCTATGTTAATATTTGATAAAGTAAACTTCGGAGGAGAGAAGGGTGCAGTGGTGTAGAGCACCACCCGGCACTAAGGAAGAAGCCTGGGTGACCTACCAACATGGAGCCATCCCCACAGAATTCCACCCAAAGGACAAGCCCAAGCCCAGAGGTGAAGCCACTGTGTGTGTGGGTTTACAAAGCTTGCTTGAGCTAAGTGAGCCAGAGGACAGGACACCTTCATGGTCTCAGGAGTGGGGGCTGGGGGTGGGACCAAAGTGGCTGTGTGAGGGAGCAGTGGGACGAGCTGTCCTCTGCCTGAACAGCCCACCTCTGTGCCTGAGTTTGGCAAGATGGTAACTTTGGGGTAAAGAGGATAAAGCCTCCACAAGATTTCTCTGAATTTTTGCTAGCAGGCGTGTGCTTGAATCTGCAATCAGCCCCAAGTAAAACTTTAATGAAGTTTTATTTCCTTTTTAATGAAAAAGGAAAGCTCATGGAAATTGTGGGACTTTCCCAAAGCAAATACCTTGCGAAGTATGAACCCTTAATAGGAGAGATAGATCCACACTCAGAATCACCAGCCACTCAGAACCATTTGTTTAGCGGGTCACGGCACATGAATGCTACCTGGACAGGGACAGTAAGTGCAGGTGAGAAGTTAAACATTCCTCAGTCACCTAGGGTCCAAGCTTTCTTCTTATACAATTAAGGTGATTGTTTCTCAAACATTATATTTTAACCAAAATATGTGAATAAGTAAAAGAATAAGAGGTAGTCACTGGGGCCCTGCCCTGAAGCCATCTTGGCTTCTCTGATGCATCAGCTCTGGTCATCTTTCAGAAAAGAACGGTAACCCTCGCTTCAACCACTGAATTGCTCCACTGAAATTAAAAGGGATACCGAGGCAGAGAACTCCTCCTTCTCTCCTCTCTGAACAAATTATGATTATGAAATATTGATAACTGCTACTTTCAGGAGCAGCCTGCTGGAAAGAGCCTTACAACTTGTGATAAAAGCTCAAAATGGGAACAGGAGAAGCGGTAAGAGAAAGCAATATTGCAGCAAAAATCAATGTGAAAGAGCTTGGCACACGCCCACTCTGACTAAATAATGTATAAATGCAAAAGCAAGAGCTGGCTAAGCCGGACGAGGAGGAGTCCACCTCTGTGGGCGTCCTGAAGCAGCCCTGCCACTGGGAGCAGAGGATTCCCGAGATCCATGTAGCTCAGCAGCGAGGGAGCTCAGAGCTCTACGTCTCAGGTGCCCTCCAACACAAGGAGAAAGCAGGCTGGGACACGGCAGGTGTTGCAAGAGCAGATTAGTATTGACAACCTCCTGCTGGGCGTGTGTTTTCTTTGTGACTCTAAATTCTCATGTTTAGGTCTGTGGGGTTCCTGAACACTTTTAAAACCCCTGAAGGAATTACACAACATGTGGGTGCAGAGGTCCAAAAAATAGGGTGAGGTAAAAAAATCTGTAATCTTTGTTATGTGTTTTGAGATTTATGTTGCTCCTTGATGCTGAGTGGGTGGACCTTTTGTGTCTACCTGGGTATCATACCTGTCGTAACCATCATGCTTTCTCTTTCCCTGTGACTGAAGTGAACTGCAAGTGATCCAGAAGCAGTAACTGGAAGGATGGAATCGGAGGAGCCCAGGGAGACGGAGAGCCATGCCTAAGGCTTTTTGGCCTGACAGTAAATGCCCCGTGGCAGTCAGTGATCTAAGGAATTGCTTAAACAATTCCTGAAACAATTCCTAAAGCCAGGTGCCTTGAAGGCCATGCTGCCCTTTGGGGACCAAGGTGTTACAACTGGCAGAATTGCGAGTTTTTTGCACTACCCTCAAGTGCTTCCCAAGGACCCTTTCAGCCCCTCATGTTTGTAGTGGTAATACTCCTAGCTCACCACCTCCTGATGCGCAATAAAATTTCTCCTGAGTTAAAGGGTTGAAGGAACTGATAGCTGGGGCTGGGGATTTAGCTCAGCGGCACAGCACGAAGATATGTCATGCTCATGCATCAGCCCCACACAGTGTGAGCGTCATAGACTGCAGATATGCACTAAAAAGAAAAAGATAAAAAAAAAAACTAAAAGAATAAACTAAAGTAACTATTGTCTTCAAATATAAATAATTTCAAGGTGGATTTTAAACAAAGGTTCTGTGATTATTCCACTACAGTTTGTAATAACCAACATACAGCCAAGAGTGGGCATTCATCCTCGGATGCTGCGCTGTGAAGTGGACACTTGAGTGTTTGCCCCGGTTCTGCAGGGCACTGGAGCCTCTGGGTGTAATAGGGAAGTTTTCAGTACGATCTAGAATTAGGTGAGTGGATTAGTACTGAAGACGCACTGCAAATAAAATTCACTTTTCTTTAGTTGGAAACCCACCAAGAAAGAATCCTCCTTAAATTACCCTTGCTTACAATAACAGCAGGGAAGACACAGACATAACAAAAGTGAAGACCTTTTGAATTATTTCAAAACAAGTAATGCTAAACAACAGGGTTGCAATGACAGGAAATAAAACAGGGAACAAGAAGATGGGACAGAAACATGCAATTAGCATTTCTGCATTCATTCTGTCTTCTGGCCCTCGCCAAAATCCATGCCTGACTTTTACTCGCTTTTATTCGTTAATTTTATCAAGGCATACCATAATGCTACAAGTGCTATGCTGAACTCTGGGCAAAATAAAATGATGCAGAATAAACACTCCTTTCAAGTCAGATATACCTGTGTCTAGAAAACAGCTTCTCATTAATGCACTCTTTAGCCTTGCAGAAATTAATGAACAACGTCCGGCCTCAGCTACCTGAGTGAAAATGAAAGGGGTGGCTCACAGCTCTCAAAAGTAAGAGAAACGCTGTCATCATGCACCATGTGACGGTGCCTCTTTTCCAATGGACCATGCAGACAGCAGAGGTCTTCTAAGGTAGTGTCTATCCCCAGTGAAGTCACAGACATCTTAGGTCCTGCTAACATACTGTGTGCAATGTCACCCAACCAGGAACTCACGTGATGACGGGTGCCTGTATCATTGTTAAGTGACGCATGACTATATTTTAGTCCTTAAGGTTAAATATCATGTGCCCCACATTCATTTCACAAATGGCAGAAACATTTTACATAGTTATTGATATTGACTCTTTTTCCTTTCTTTTTGTACTAGGAATTGAACACAGGACCTTGTGTTTGCCAGGCAGGTGCTTGTGCCACTGAGCTATAGCCCTAGCCACTTGATATTGATTATTGTTAACATGCTCATGTGCAAATTTTGTCAATAAATACATGGTAAGAATTTAACATTTCTGCCATAAAGTTCTATGTAGGACATATTTGGTAAATCAAAGCGCAGCATCCTTAGCATTATGGCTGCCTTCTGGTTGACTATCTGAAGGTTATTCCTAAGTCTGTTTGTTGTCATTCCCCATAATAAAATCAGGGAAAATAAATAAAATCTTCTTTAACACCCGGCATGGAAGCTATAAGAGTATTTGTCAAAAATCTGTAAAAAGGCTATGTCGCTCCTTGGCAAATAGAAATTCCCCTTTCCGCCCACCTGAATGCCCTGTGCAGGACAGGAAGAGGCACTCACAGAGCTGCAGAGTCCCGCTGTAGCCAGGAAGCAAGAGCGCAGAGAGCCACAGATTTGTGCATCTCGTCCCTGCCATCACCACAGATCATTAATGTCATGAACACTCCTTAAGTCTTTATTTCTACGCAAGAGAAGAAAAATGTCACCATTGTCCCAGCCAGCCTGGGTCAGGCAGAGCTTCATGTAGAATGGCAAGCACTCGGCCACTTCTCGTGGGTGTTTCAGAGCCGCTCTTCCTCTCTCCACCGAGCACTGGCAAACCCCTGGTAGAGCTTTGTCAGCCTGTGCAGCCCCTGAGGCTTCCTTATTTTTACCAGTTCTATTTGCCCTTGGTTGATAATATTGAAAATTTTCTGTTTTTCTGCCTCCAACTTTTATTTTTATTTTTTTAACCATTACCTCCATTTTGCTGTGAAAACTATCTACTGAAACTTTTAGGTTTCAGTTATATTTCTGGTATAAAATTGTCATTTGATTCTATTTTTTCCTTGAGGGAAAGTTCCATTTCTTTCATGAAAACTTACAGTATTTAAGTAATCTTATTTAGGAAGGTATTCTGAAAGCAACGAAAGGACCGAGACTTTAAAGGACAGTGGATTTCTCATCATGCATGTGGAAGGAAGGAGATTTATAGGGAAAGAACACTATGATTTCCAAACACATTTTAAAGAAAAGAAGAGTGCCCCTTGGATCTGCTACCTATTGAAAATATCCTTCAGGAATGACAGGGAAGCTAGGTAGTGTGGCCAAGCCATCTAAGGAATGACGGAAGCAAGTCATTCTCAGATGAAGAAAACCCAAGACTGATCACTAGAAGATTCAGGCTGAGGTAGTAACTGAGAAAACTTCTTTAAACAGAAAGGAAGTGAAGAAGCACTTTTTGGAAATCAGGAAGGAGGAGGAATGTAGTAATTGTAATTGTGTGTTAACACAATAATTTTTTGTCCTTTTGAGTATCTTAAGCGATGTTTGATATTTAAAACAGAAATTATAACAGTACAAATACAGGAAAGAAATAACTTTCATATTATAAATGGGGAAGTGTTTCACTTTAAAGGACATAAAATTTCTACCCTTTACTCAAACTGATAAAATGACACAAGTAGACTATGAAAAGTTACACATATAAAATGTAATGCTTAAAGTAACCCCTGAACAATTATTCAAAGAAATATACACATAAGCGCTACAGATAAAGCACAATTCTAATATATACACAAGTTACCAGGAATTAGGACAGTTAAAATACAGCTTTAAAGAAAGATAGCGAAGCAGAAAACAAAGGTGAAATAGGAGAGGTCGACTGACATAACAATAAATAATTAATCTAAGTTGCCTGGATGTTAAAAATAGAGGTGACAGAGTGGACTGGATGGGGAGATGAACCAAACTCCCCAGAAGAATTTTACTTGAAACACTACAATTTAGTTGGGTTGAATTTTAAAAAGAAACTTGATCTCTATAATAGCATTAAAAACAGGAAAACATGACTAGCTGTATTAATATAAAATAAAGCAGACCTCAAGTCCAAGGGTCTTTTCAGGTGCAGACAGAAACAGCGCCCCATGAGGAAGGGGTTGTTTGTACCCGCCGTGCAGCGCCTGAGCTCAGAGCTCTTCTGCGCAGCAGCGATGGCGGACGATGTGACCAGAAACAGTGTCCGCTCTCAGCCGCAGGGCCCGGCACCTCTCCAAGCACTGATAGAACTGCATAATGTTAGTAAACATAGAGAAGAGATCCATACGATAAGTCCGTGCGTCCGGCAGACATCCACAGCACGTACACTGAGAGCCACTCACGCATCACCTTTTATCGCACTGCCTTGGACTTGAGGAGGACACCAGGATTCACTGCGGCCCGGCTTCTCAATCATGCAGGGACAGATCTGAGAGAACCGAAGTCATAATGAGCATGTTCTCTCACCATGGTGGAGTAAAACTAGAAATAAACAACATAAAGTAACAGGAAATTTTCCAAACACTTGGAAACTAAACAACACATTCAACATAATCCAAAAAGGGGAGAAAGTCATAAAGGAAATAAAAATGACTTTGAATTCAACAAAAATTAGATTTAAAACATATCAAAACTGTGCCAAAGCAGTGTGAATCGTTTGGTACTAAATGCACTCGTCAGAAAAGAAGACAACTTCAGACAATGGTTTGAATTTCCTCTTGAACAACATACAGAAGGAAGCAAGCCAGGCATGGTGATGCACGCTCTTAATGTCAGGACTCAGGGAGGCTGAGGCAGGAGAATGCCAGTTGGTGATCAGCCTGGGTAACTTACTGGGGGAGAGACACTCTGTCCTAAAATAAGTCTACAAAGAACCAGGACTGTGCCAACCAGAGGAGGTCAGCGCCCTGTCTGTAGCGCACCCCACAGCTGGGGGAAACGTCTTGCTGTGCTTTGCAGCACAGAGGCTCCCAGTGTGGGCCCTGCTGGTCGGGCAGTTTCTGCAGGAGAGTGAGCCCAGGCCACCTTCATTTGCCATTTTGCTGGCTTCAGTACAGAAGTCTCTGCTTTGAGAAGAACTTTATAAAATACTCTGTGAGAAAGCAAAAGGAAGCAGACACTCAGAACTCTCGTTCTCCCAAAGAAAATGGAATCATCTTTAACATATCTGGAAAATATTCTCTAGTCATTTTTGGCAGAAGGTGACTGAAAGTGACAAAGAGTAACCACAGAAAAAAACTGAGAGGGAAGCAAAGGAATAAAACGAGACACAAACTTTCCAAGCAAATTCTCGTGCGAGGTAACAGTGGCATGGGTTTCCAAGTGGCAAACGTTCCGTTCAGGGTTGCTGCTCTTCTGTACACAAGCATCGAAGAGAGACACAGGAATAAGAGATATCAGTCTTCGTTCCCTTCACATATGGTGCTGGCGTTAAAGCAGCTCATTTCATTTTTCCCACTTGGTATTTTATCCAAATGGAGAGCTCTGTGAAAGGCCAGGTGCCTTCGGTCTCTCCCTTCTCAGTCACGAGCTGAGGTTTCTGCCGCCTGTTGCCAGGTTTGGAGAGTGTGTGAGAGAGAGGAGGTGATAACAGACAAGACTCTGGGGAGAAGGAACACTGCCACTCTGCTCAGCTCGTTCAGGTGGCGATGCTCAGAGCTGGCACAGCAGAGGGAGAGGAACCCTTCCTACCCAACACCACAGAAGCACCAACCTCAGCAGAAATGTAACTGCAAAGAGAAAGCTCTATACCCCTCCTCTTGTATATCCCAGTGTGATGTACATTACAGCAAGCTCACTTCTTAATCTAAGGTATAGTGGTATCTAGCATATAGCTTTGATAATGCATTGCTTATGCTTGGTCAGTCTGGGTGTGTGTGTGTGTGTGTGTGTGTGTGTGTGTGTGTGTGAGTAGAGGTAAAGATTGGAAAAGCTCAATAGGGAATTGTTGAATTGTATTACCTGTATGAAAAGAAATACCATTTAGTTAGTAAAATGATGGTATGGATTTATATTTGACATGAATATAAAATTAAAGGAAAAAGCAGCTTTTACCGTAATTTCAATCATAATTTCATTTCTATAAGAACTGTGTAAGTGTGATTTTCAGATCTTCAAAGTGAAAGAATACAGTAGATGTTACGCAAGCTCTTTCTTCCTTATGTTATTATTGTCTGGAGTTTTAATGTTGCTTTTTAAATTATACGAAGCTCAACATTAGAAAAAAGGTTTCTTCGCATGCACAAGTTTGAACTGATAGACTGAGAAATATAAAGATGATGAAAACGTAAGACCATGGGTGGAAGGCTGGGTAGGGAATAGATTGAAATTTATTTCAGGGAGTAGTGGAGAAACTTCAGAGACACAGCTAAAGAGTCAACTTCAGCGCTCAAACTACAAGCACAGAGCAAAAATGAATCCGGGGCCGTATGCAGTGCGGAAGCTTCACTTTCAGCTTTGTAAATTGGCTTCAGACTCACCTGAGGTGTGAGCCTTGGCCAGGGCTGTAGAAAGCCGGAGGGAAATCGGGTAAAAGTGGAAAGGTTGTGCAAGTCCGCTCCAAACAACTGGCAATCTTGACATAGCTCCGCCAGGGGCGGGTGGGCTTTGCCGCAGACACTTACACGTCCCGACCCTTTTACCTTTCGCGATAACTGAAAGGGAGCAGCTCTGTGCCTTCCAGACACGAAAGCACAGAGAAATGCAAGGCCGGCTCAGGCAGAGTCGCGCTGGGCTTCCCGAGCACCGGGCCGCACACTGCTCAGCCCGGACACGGTGGCCTCGCTTCAGTCTGAGGGCTCCACTTGCGCAGAAGAGCCCGTGGGACTCAGCACTTCCAGGGAAAACACTGGAGCCCAAAGCGGAAAGCAGCAGTGCACTGAGCTGCGGGTATCTGGACGATGGATGATAATCTTCCACACGCTTTATAAGAAAAATAAATCAGTAATATTTATGGGTTTTATAACACTGAGGAGGAATACATTCCCTGTTGGTAAATGGACCCACAGAGAAACATTTCAAGCTGCTTTCATTTTATTCTTTTGTATTCTTTTAATGGTATGGGTGCCTCTATTTTTTTAATTGTATTTTTCATTTTATGGAAAAAATAAAATTTTCAAGACAAAATAATAGGAGAGTAACAATAGTTAATGCATTGTGTATTGTTATCTTCAAAGTAGTTATTCAGAGGACAAGATATAGGCAAACCTGCTGTACACATGTCCAGGGTCTTTTGCCTCTTATTTGTAATTCAGAATCTCCATACCTCTTTGTAAGGCCTACTGGCAGAATTTCTTAAGATAAACCCAATAACCAAAGCATAGAGGAAACTAAGTGTTGTACTAATTTTTTTTACTTACAAAATTGTGCAAGAGAGCCATGTAGGTGTGTAAAACTTCAAGCTTGTGACCATCAGTAGAGAACAGCTCACAATGATAGAATTTGATCCTCTAAGATGGTTTATCTCCCTAGGAAATTGTGGTGGGCAGAACTCTACAATGGCCCCTGATTCCCGTGCGGGTGGACCAACCCTGCAATTTACTTCACCTGAGTGTGGGCAGAAACCCTCTCTCACGAAGACTTTTGTGAAGACTGGCTCCTTTATTCTGTCACTTTGTATTTTGCATGGTGATTGCAGTTTGGATGGCAGGCCGGCCAGGGGATGGGAAATCAGCCTGAGTGAGGCATTCTTGATGTGAACAGCTAAGGGGTCCCTGGAGTTTTCATGGGTGGCCTCCCTCAAAAGGTCCGTAGTGACCTCAAGACAGCTGGAGACTCAACAGGGCCAAAGAGTTGAGTTGGGGCCATATCCTTGAAGGGATTTGGATGACGAACTCAAGCTCAGGGGCATAGCACAGCCTGGCCACTTGCTGGATACCTGTGAGAAGCAGGGGAAGACCTGGGGATCCATGTGCAGTCTCTGACCCATAGACACAGCTCTTGTGGGTTTAATTGCCAAGTTTGTGGAAATGTATTGCCTGCAGTGATAAGCAAACATATTAAGTATAAGTAGCTCATATCAGAAAATGAAACCCAATGCCAAAACCAAGTGACACTATTTTAAAAGAGCAAAGTGAGAAATTCTGACAGGTCATCAGTTACTTGAGTGTAAGGTAGGCGGTGTGGAATTTCCTTTGGAAATCTCTGGGCTGTCCCTGGCCACACTGCCTGTCCAGTGCTCTAACTCATCCCCAGTGAATCAGCACATACTCATTAACTGTCCAACGGCACCTGTTGCTACCAGAATTCAAACCAAAGCAAGAACATCGCAGTGTAGGAAAACAGAAAGGCTGAGTTTCTGTGTGGAGGAGGGTGATTTTTTCAGGAGGTTTCTCTTCCACCGCTGTTTCTAGGGTGAAGGAGGAACTGCAGGAACAGAGAAGGCAGTTACAGCCAAAGGGAAGAATGGGTGGTCACCAGACCTGATTTTACACTGCAGTTTCGAGAGCATTGGCACAGCAACTTTGACAGGGACCCACCTAAGGAGCAGAAGCCATATATGCAGCTGGGAAATTTGCATTTTTGCTGGTTCTCCAATTAGGCTTCATGCATAGCCACTGGTTCCCGGGCAACTAGGCTGCCTTGTCACGCACAATAATCCTCACATATTTGGATGACAGATTTCCAATTATGTCAGCAAACATTCTGCAGTGCACTGGTGATTCAGAGAAGAAAAGCACTGTCCAGGCTTCAAGACTTTTACAATCCAGAGCAATCACCACAGCACAGTGTGCTGTGTGAACCACACACTCTAGGAATGTCGGCGCAGGTGTGTTTTGGTTTATGGAGACTGGAGAGGCGGCCTCTGATAGAGGGAGAATTGATAAAGAAAAACATTCAGCAAGACTTCAGAGCTTACATCCAATCCATCAATCAATATAAGCCAGTTAGTTCTGCCATTGTTCATTCAATCCTTGCCCATGAGGCGCCTGAAAGAGTCTGCGGAGGGTCGGGGTTGACCTCAGACAGAGAGGGATCGATTCTTAGCTTTGTGATTCTGCATGTTTGGTTTTCTCCTTTTTGTGTCGGTAAGAAAACAGTGATTATCTTCACAGAAGATAATGTTCATGAGGAGGGCACTGGAGCAGAGCTCAGCATGCTTCCTGACACGGACTTGGAGTTGATTCACACGCATTCGTCTTCCTGGGGACTGCTACTTTTGCTTCCCTCACTTTCACAGAGGGAGCTGTCCAGTGGATTGCAGACACTGACAACGCACACAAGGCTCTGCTCTTTGGAGATTCCGGTGTGGTCTTGGAAATGGAGATTGAGACACATAAAGCAAAGCCCAGTGGCGGACAACTGCTATGCCAGAAGTCAGGGCACTGGAAAATCACGGGACAGAAAACATCCAATTACACCTGGAGAAGTGAAGCAGAACTTTGTAAAGAAGGGAGGCAGTGTTGATTAGGGAAATGAGAGGCGATCAGGAGTTTGCCAGGTGGACAGACAGGTGTGGAGCCGGCACCCCCCAAGCCAGCCGGAGGTGCTGAATGTATGTGCACTGTGGTTCCAGTTGCCCCGGGCTTCCGACTCTTAACAGGTTGTCTTGGTAAGGCCTAAGGTACCACTCCATGGAAGGGTTTTTAATGCATACACTTTTTTATTTTTATTTCTGGAAGTGATTGTTTCTCAATGAGAATAACCCATTAATTTTTCTCTGTTCTCAACAGAAGGTGTTTAACAAAATCGAGTGCTGTCCATGTGGGAGGCTCTGGGGACTGACAGTGAAAAATGCATCACCCCCAAAAGCACTAACACCCAAATTATTTTTACATAGACAAGAAACTTCATAACTCATGTAAAGGGTACATGGACTTTAAAGTAAGGGATGGTCTGTTTTTTTGGGTTTTAATCCCCAAATTCCTAGAGATGACTCATTTTATTGTGGAGGATTGTGTGTGTGGTGAGTGAGCCTCACTTCCTTCTCCAAACAAGGAGGGTTTGTTCTTTTGCTTGTGCTGAGTCTTTCTGGACCTCTCTACCCACTGAGGACATAAAAAGATGTGCGGCTTCCTCAAGCTTCTGCTGTGCAAGGTTTGGGGACTCCCAGTTCACTCCTACTCACCCTCATTACATATCTTCAAGACTAATTGTGAGTCAGAAATAATAACCTTGGCTAGGACAGATTTTTTTGTTGTTGCTCTTCATCAAAAGAGTGACTGCATCACAGTTCCATGAGGTTGAGGAGCCCGAGGAGAATGAGGTCTTCTGCCGCGGGCAAACAGTGGGGTTTCTACCAATTGCCTCGGGTCACCACCTAGATGTTTCTTTGATCAGAGATGCTTGGTAATGAAAATGACAGATTTTTCAGCAATTTTTGCATATAGGTTATAAAAATCAAAGAGCTGAGAGTACATTAAAAGCCCATGCACTAGGTCCACATTCCTATGGCAACCTGAGATGTTTGAGTAGAGCAAATAACACAGCGCAGGAGCACAGGAAAAAGGAACGCTGCCATGGCACAGTGTCCTCTGGGCGCGTGGTGGTTCTTTTCTTGCTAGACACTGTGCACCGACATCACATGTGGCATGAAGCTGTAGCATCTGTACGTGTTCTTCTATGCAGGGAACAGTCAGTTCACACAAAACTTGCTGTTTTGAGCAGTGGATTCCTTCCTTATGGAATAGCTCTGTCTAGTGATCAAATTATTAATGTCTAGTCCAAAACTAGTCAGTGCCAAACTGATGATGTTAGGTGCAAGCGGTATCTTTGTCAGTCCAATTTCTATCTTTTTATCGAATATTTTGAGTGGCTTATTCTCTCTGGCTTTAGGGCTATTGGAGAGTCCATTCAGATCTCATTCTGGAAACTGGGACATAAAATCGCAACACACCTTGGATAACCAACAGACAAGTGAATTTAAAAGTACCAGTAGCACTAGCTACTGGCTACTAGACTAGTACTAGCTAGTCATCCTTTTAAGATAACACTTTTTAAAAACTCAGTTATTAGAATCTTTTGAAATCTACTTCATTCTTTCATTCTTTCAGAGTTGTATTTTTTGCTGTTGGCATATTAGAATAATTCTTAAATGTCACCTTTAAATAGCTCACACCTGTATTCTAGCAGCAGGGAAGGTGAAGTGGGAAGATGACAAGTTCAAGCTCAGCTGGGCTACAAAGAGATATCCTGTCTTAGAACAACAACAGTGATTATTAAAAAAAAAAAAAAAAACTAGAAAAAAAAGAAAAAATGCCTAGCAACATACCTATCTATTGATGAGGACATAGATATTTATATAAAATACTGCCTTAAAAATACAGAACAATGCCACATCTTTTTATTCATTCCTCAGTGGATGAGCACCTGGGTTGTTTCCAAGATTTAGCTATAACAAATTGTGCTGCTATAAACATCGGTGCACATATACTGCTGTGGTATGATGTCTTTATGAATAGCTGTGATAACTGTATTACTGATGTCTGGTGGTGTATTGAAATGAACAGTTAATGCTTACAATTTTTTATGTTCTGATCGATCGTGCATGCTTGTGTCTGGTGGTCTGAGCAACTGATTTGAAGGTAACAATATGCAATGGAATTACAATGGCGGATTCCTACCATCTTGTCTGGTGAAACTCTGTATTATCTCTACTGTTTTATTGAAGAATTATTTTCTTATTCCCTATAATGGTTTGAGCAATCTTTCATTCTTACATCTGGAAACTGAGCAATGTAGTTGAGGATAGCAATATGTAATGTAACAACCACTGTTGATTCGTATTATTTTGTCTTTAGACCCTGTATCCCTTTGAATGTCCTTGCTTTGATTTGTTTATCTTTGTGATACTGGTATGCTGCTACTCTTCTATTTCTTTGTTTGTTTCTCATTTACTACTCTCTTTAAAATAAAAAAAATGGAGAACTTTTCTTAAATGAGTACAGTGTATTTTTTTCATCTCAAAGATTCCTCTATGTTAAACTGTCAGCTGTGTTCTCCGTGATTAGGATGGCTGTGGTGCATGAGTGAGTCGGTTTGATCAGGTGTTTTCCACAAACCCTGGTGCACAAGTGAGCCTGTCTAAAGGTAGTTCTTTCTATGGTGATAACAAGGCCAGTTCTGGGGGCTGGGGATTTAGCTCAGTGGCAAAGCACCTGCCTGGGAAGCGCAAGGTTGTGAGTTCGGTTCCCGGAAGCGGAGAAAAACCAAAAAAAAAAAACAAACAAGGCCAGTTCTTATTCAGTAGGTGAGCACAGTTTTAAAAGCTGTTACTTTAGTTTGACTAGTTGCAAATATTGTTTTAAATGACCTTCAAGATAAAAGTAATTCTTGAGTCAAGAAATATACAGTTATGTTATGTGCAATTCCCTGAACAGAAGGACTTGATTAGCATTATTCATAATTGCTCACCACTCCTCTTGTGTATCCCATGTTGTGCTTCTCATTTGAAAAATGGCTATTTAATATCACAATACTAAAATCACTTCAGTGTGTCCCTTTTAGTCTCAGTATAGGACCTACAATTTGATGGGAATCTCTGTCACCACTACTGATAGTATATCAGGTGATCTTCATATTGAGAAGGACCCACTTAAAGAACTTGTCTTTCCTAAGAAGAAATAGAAGCAATATAAAGAAGCCCTCAGTGTTTTGTTCAGACTCTGTGAGATAGAATGTGTGTTCATGAGCTTTATGAGGAAGTATTTGATAACCCTGCTGCATCCATATTCTTTCCCTGTGAACTCCCTGTTTAGCTCTGAGATGGACCCGACACTGTGTCTCCAGGGGCCCCGACCACAGCTGATTATGCCATTTTAGTGCTCATCTGACAGACATCTACAAACTCCTTTCTCCCAAGGATTTGTCATGTTAGGGTAACAGTGCAGACCTAGGATAAAGGTCTCTGGATTTCTGCTAATAACTTGGCAGAGACTCCAGCGCCTGTGATTGTGGTGGTCATTCTTTCTGATTCTTTAAGAAACCTAAGTATCTTTCCAAGATGTCCTCACTTTCCATAAAATAGCGATTCTGTCATCCTTGAAAATAGCTTCTTAATTGGGGAGCACTCAGTGATCAAAGCTATGACAGCTCTTTGAGGTAACAGCTACCTGCAGGAAGGTGCACGGCCTCTCACTAATTGAAGGAAGGGAGAACACGACCGAAGCTAGCAGGGTCTGGAATTGGCATTGCTTTTTAACACTTCACAGAATCACACCGTCTCACTTTATCCCTTTTCAAATCCATGGCGTTAAAATAAACGTTTATAATAGGCAAGAGGCACCAGTTAAGTTTGGAAAATGCTGAAAGCCATTTAGGAGCAAATTTGAAAATTATTTAGCCTCAAAATATCTCAAATGGATTGTGAACTATTTCAATGACATGAATTGAACCAGGCAAATAAAAACCCAAGGCATAGATAAAACAAAGATCTCCTACGTTATTTGTAACATACATTTTGCAATTCACGTTTAGGTTTGCATTTCTGAAATCTCAATTATCTGTGTGAAAAATTATTTACCCTAGTCGTAGTGTTACCCTCTTGTATTGCACGGGCATTTCTTACATTGCCCTTGTACCGGTAATGTTTGTATTGATTTCCTCCTGTTTACAGGAGCCATATTCCTTCATCCAGAGATGATGTGTCATGGAAAAAGCTGGAGAAAAAGTCACTGAGAGGTGAAGTAAGAAGCAGTGATGCTTATTTACATGTAATCACCTCACAGGGTGAGGACGACTCCATGAGAAGGAAATAAAAGCCCGAATTATGGGAGACGTCACTTTTGAAACTGGGTTAAAGCACTGAAGGAGAAGAGCAAACCCGTATTGATTGATTCACTCGTAATTAAACCGAGCCTGAAGAGCAGCCTGTAATTGCCACCATGCTCTCCAGCGTGTTTACTTTCTGTGGGGAACTAAAAACAGAGACATAAACACGGTAATTTAGGGGTTATACTTTTGCCCTTCATAGTCAAGGGTGTTATTACTCAAGATCAACCTGATTTGCATGTGATCTGAGTATTGAAATGTTTCCTGCTGCGATGGAGGGGCGCGTGGCGTGGTGTCTGACCGCTGTGTGATTAACCCGATGACGCTCTGGGGCGTGGTCCACGGGCTGGCTTCCACCCCTGTCCAACCTCCCTCCCGCTCACCGTGTACACCACTCAGCGTGCTCAGTTGAGAGGTGCACAAGTGGATGGAAAGTAGAACCCTGAGACTGCTGTCCTCTTCAGCACCTTTGTGGCTGCTCTTTGCTAAATGACTATGGTTCTCCCCACCAAAGTTGCAATATTGGAACTGAACATCCAGTGTCAGAGCAAGAGGAGCTGGGACATGAGGAACGATCTGGTCACAAGTGTCCCACTCTCAGGACCAGAACTGGGCCTCTGGGAAAGGCCTGAGCAGGCTCTCCAGGGATTCTCATCACATGTGGACCCAGGAAGAAGGATCCACTGGGGCCATGTTATTGGATGTCAGCCTCAGAACTGTGAGAGATCAGTCTCTATCATCCACAGTTCTCAAGCCTGTAATATTTTGTCAGGAGCTTGGACAGATAAAGAAAAATAGTCCTAATAGAACTTTGGAGAGGAAAAAATAGTATGGAGAATTAAGTGTATGTGGTACAGTAGATGTAACTATTGTCAATCAACTTACACCTAAATAAATGCAACAAATTTTATATGTAGGTATGAATAATTTACTATTTACAGGTATGAGTTACAATCAAAACATGGGGTGAACATATAAATTTTTTAAAATATTAGAGTGAAAGATACATTGCAATTAATTCACCTCAAAATACTCCCCCTTGATTGAAACAAACTTATCCCACCATTTTGCCAGTTTCTGAAGCAGTTCTACAAGTCCTCTTTCACCAGGGTCTTTAGCTGTGCTGTCGCTGCTACTTTAGTATCCTGGATCATTTGAAAATATTTGCCTTTCTTGGTCATTTTGACTATAGGGAAAAGGTGGAAGTTACATAGTGCCAGATAGGGTAAATAAGATGGATAAGGACAAACTGTAATGTTTGTATTTGACAGAAATTGCCATAAATATTCTTACTCAATTCAGGACATCGAATCTGCCAATAAATACAGGAAAGAGGGCTTTCAGAACTGCTTCAGAAAGTGGCAAGAATGATGGAATAAGTGTGTTTGACATAAGGAGGACTATTTTGAGCAGGATTAATGACAGTGTGCCTTTTACTGTAATAAAATTATTTATTTAAATATTCACTCTCCTTTGTCATAGCATCTTTCATTTGCCTACATCAACTACGAGGGGGAAGGATTTATTTCTAGATAAGGTTACTTAAGTAAAATGTCTTTATTTCTGCAATTTGCGTTCTGTGATCTAAATAGCAGTCCTTATCTAATCCTGAGAGTAGAACACTGAATAATGAGAAGTTGGAACAAGTGAAGCCTCTCTGAATGTATGTTTTCTCTCCTTGGGGGCAGTTGTGCTCTGCTGTGCTTTATGATCCAGGCCATGAGAGGACTGCAGTCTCCTATCTTGCCTTTCCTTCAGCTCTTGAGATTGTTTTTCATTCTTTCCTTAAATACAAAGGGCATCTTTCAAACCATATATCTAAGTACAGAATTCTCTATAGAAGTCTAGGGAAAGAGGATCATCTGAATTCATGAAAATGTTGTTTACTTTTCCAATTTTTATGCAAGGCTTTGTTTTCATTCACTGGAAGTTGTTACAAACTCCAGGCCAATATGCTACACTAGAATATGTCTGTCATTTCCACCTCTGATCAAATTAGGTAATATTCTTAATATCTCATTAGTAAAAAATATCTTGACACACAATCTAATAAATATTTCTATTAGAAATCTAATGTGTTTCTGACATTTTAAATTAAGTTACATATTATTGTTAAGATCAATGATTAAATTTAGTTGTGGTAATACTATTTCCTCCATGAACAAATAAGATGATTATACAAGTATCAATTTAATAAATATCAACATAATGAAATATAATGACCTATTTCTTGATATTGCACTGTTCCTGCACTCCTACCATAAAGTCATCTGTGTTATGTTTGTGTGAATGTGCTATGGTTGAATCACATCCATCAGAAAGACAACCTGACAGTCTTACTCCTGTCTCTCAGACTATTATCATACTTGACAATGAGGTCATGGCACATGCCACTAGTTGGAAGGAAATCATGCAGAATAGCTGAACTTTTGATCAAATATGACAGACGTCTTATCAGAAAAAGAGAAGAAACAGGCACAGAAGAGAAGAAAGCCAGGCAGGTTGTAGCCGATTCACAGGCTCCTACCACGTCCAGAGGCACACGGGAGACGGGGCCGGAGCAGGGGCTCAGTCATCCCAGGTCTTCAGAGAGAGCCTGGATCTGCACTCTTGGCCTTGGGAACCAGGAAAGAACATATCACTCGAGGTTCGCACCTTCCTAGTGCAAGGGGGTTGGTTAGAACAGTTCCACACTGCATACACTGTGTGTGTGTAGATGTGTGTGCCCTGATACGGCGCTTGTGCACAGGGCTGTACATATAGATGTGTGCATATCAAATGGTGCCATTCTAAGTGTTCATATCTTCAAAAACATTATTGGCACATTTTTAAAAACAGGATTTGGAAGATTTTGCAAATGTTAGAAAACTTAAAGTACACACAGGTCCCTATCTTTGATCAGAAGAAATATATCAAAATTTAAAAATAATACTTACCGAAATATATTATTGCCTTTATTTTGTCTTGCGTTAGAATACAGGAAGCAGATAAAACACTGCTCTTGTCACACACCTGAGAAGAATAGTTGAGTGAAAGTAAATGCTGCATAGTTTAGAAATCAGAAGGTTGCTTCCTCATGAGAATCGAGGTCACTGGCAGGCGTCCCCACGGCCCAAGTGGATGGGGATCACCATGGCCGCAAGAAGGGGAGCCCTGTCGGGGCGCACAGTGCACCCTGCCGCCCCTTCCCTGTCTCCGCCGTGAAACCTAGACTTTCGCTGTCTGCACAGCCCCTTTCGTGTGTGGCCCGAGGTACCTCAAACACAAGTGAGAAAATAGTTCCGAGGGTCCTGAGAAGGGAGGAACTCTCCCAGGTTGGATCACAGCGACCCAGGGCAGGGCCAGGACCTCAGGGCTGCCCTGGCCTCCGCTTGAGGATCCTTCCGTCTTCGATGCGTCCTTCCAGACTCCAGCACATGCACGGCCCTTCTACACTCTGGGTGGCCAGCATAAGCCAACCTTGTAAATTCTTACATGTTTGTATATGTTGCATCTGTCTCTCATACACACTGACTGAAACACTGTCATAAACACACGCAGGTGCTAAGAGCCAAAGTAACGAACTTCCTGAATGATAAAAAGACCTCATATACTTAGCTGCTAATAAATAATACTTAATGTCTTTGCATCTTTCCTTTCATGCTATCCTTTTATTCGTATATGAGAATATTCAATTTTCTTCTTGTGCCAGGTACTAACGTGCCTTACTCTTTTTTTTGTTCTTTTTCAATGATTCTAGTCTAGTTTTTAATTTTAATATAATACGTGTAAACATTAATAAAGAACATATAAAAAAGCACTCTTCTGAGTTCTAGGAAATAAATAAAACAAAATTTCATAACTAGATAATTAGAGAATAACAACAGTTGATACACCTTGTACCAATATTATTCATAGCTAAATGGATGCAACCTCAGAACATAATGTTAAATGAAATACATCAGAGACACAAGCTTCAATATGGCATGGTTTGTCTCATATGAGAAAATCAATATATATATAAAGAGCAAAAAAGAACATAAGAAAATAGGAAGTCGGGAGAATTTCAAATAGTTCCCCAGATCTCCATTCTATCAAAAAATTCCAATATCTATGCTAACTTATACTACTAGTTTCCCTTAGTTCATTGAAAAGAAAGTTTTGTGCTATTATCTGTTTGTTTCTTTTCTGTGAGTCTCTTTTTGTCTATGCCTTGTACTACAAATATTCCATTTTTTTTTTTTTTTTGGTTTTTCTCCGGTACCGGGAACCGAACTCACGACCTTGCGCTTGCCAGGCAGGCGCTTTGCCGCTTAGCTAAATCCCCAGCCCCTCCATTTATTTTTAAAACATCAATATTATCTCTTCTTGAATGGCTTGATAGAATGTACGTTTAAAAAACTAACTTTGATCTTATGTGTCCATTTTTAGGAAGGAGAGTAGTTAAATAATTCAAAATATTCTAATTTTCTATTCTTTTATATTAAAATGACAGCTTTATTGATTACAAAACTGCATACCTGCTCATCTTTAAGAAAATTCATTGCCGTAAAAGACACAATGAGATGCATCCCCCTGGCTTTGAACACACTTACCCCATTGCTCTGCTCACTGCCTGGAGCAGCTCTGGACATCCTGCCTTGTATTCAGGTGCACCGCTGTGGCTGCCTTGATGTCCTGAATTGATTCCCCACACTGACCTCTCATGACCACTGTGACTTTGGGGAAGAGCCACCAGTCACACAGTGCCAGATCTAGGGATGTGGTGGATGGGGACACTGTGATGTTTTGGTGAGCCTGCCTTCCCTTGCACGGCACGCAGCAGCAACTTTTACTGAATTTGGGTCACATCTTGGAAAGACCCTCACAGAAAAGGGCTTTCAGGACTGCTTCAGAAAGTGCCGACGCTGACGGGATTTGTCATTTAAATCGAGGGGAGTATATCAAAGTAGATTGATAGCAGTGCGTCTTTTACTGTAATAATGATTGCTTTTTACAATTTGCATACATGTTTTTTAATCTTAGAGAAAAGAGTTCAGAGGCGGGGATATAGCTCAGTGGCATAAGCACCTGCCTGGCAAGTGTAAGGTGCTGAGTTTGATTCCCAGTACCAAGAAAAAAAGAAAGAAAACAAAAGAGTCCAGAGAGGGCTGATCTCAACTTCAGTGTGTCCCTGGGTGTGTAGCAGCAAGCAAGAGTGAGCAGGGAGGAGGGACATGAGGCACAGGCACAGCTGGGGAGGTCAAAATTCACAAACAGTAGGAGGAAGTGATTTCACCCCAGGGCCAAGGGATCCTAAGGGGTCTATGTCAAACAGACAGCTCTAAGTCCTGGAGGAGACTGTAGGTGGTAGTAGGTCTTAATCTCAAAGAAGCAAAAAAAGGCCTTGTGATAGTAAGCTTTGTAAAGTAACTACCTTCAGAGGGGGCCTAGGGCTCTATTTGTTAAGTAGGAAGTCTTGGCAGGAACAAATAAAAAATTCTCTTGCATCTTTGAGATTTCTAAGGTAAGATCTTCCTGGAGCTCTGGATGTCATTCTGGAGATGAGGCTTTGAGTGGTCACACATTGTGCTAGCGTTTACTTAAGTCTCTAAATGTCCATGGTGGTAGAATCTCTAATGCTGAGGGTCTGCTATTCTTGCTGGTTCTTTTTTTTTTTGTTTTGTTTTCTTTTTTTTTGGCTTTTGGTTTTCTCCGGTATCGGGAATCAAACTCACGACCTTGAGCTTGCCAGGCAGGTGCTGTGCTGCTAAGCTAAATCCCCAGCCCCCTCTTGCTGGTTCTTAAATAATTGGAGCCTCGTTAAGAAGAGAGCCTGGATGGAGCGGCCAGGGTAACGCTTGGTCAAGGAGAGAGCTGGTCGCTTTCTGGAATGGACCATTTCCTCCTGACAGGGGAGGTCACGGCTTCCCACAGAGTCAGTCCTTGAATCTGGGAGGACTGCCCTCAGAATGGGCCCGCCCACCTCCAGGACTCTCTGGGTCTACTGTTCGCTTGGAAAAGAAGCCCATTGGCAACATCAGGAAGTGAGGGCTGCATTTCCAGCAGGGTGTTCCTGCGAGCTGTGTCAGGATGGCAAGACCAAAACCCAGAGGCCACAGGACGTCTCTGAGAGGAGGCTGCCTCGCTGCCAGGAGCTCCATTTAGTAAAAGAACCACTCATAGAAACTTACGCCTCCAAGGAAATGGGATCTCAAAGGCACACACACTTCACTGTGTGCAGAGCAAATACGTCTCTGGAAGAAGCTCGCTGGGCTTCCTGTGCCTGGGAATCCAGCTCCTAACACTGCAGTTCCTACCCTACACTTAGAGAAGGCCTCAGTTTGTCTACCCGTGGTCAAAGCCAGTGTCCTTTCTCATGATGGAGACCCTGGCTCACACCCAGGGAGGGAATCCAGGCATCTCCTCTACCCACAGAATCAGGTAGGTTAGTGACAAGGTGGCCACACCTACAGGAGCCCTTCCTCTCCCTGAAGTGTGAGATTGCGGCCACATCCTTAGTCATCAATTCCCTCAAGGCAGCTGAGCGCTAAAAAGTGGAGAAGGTCAGGTTCCAGGTCACCATCCAACAGCCACATGCAGAACAGTGGGCTTCCACATCTCAGGCATGGCTCCTGGTAGGCGCTGCTTTGGATGGGCAGGCAGCGTCATCACTACCGACAGTGTCTAGGTCCGTGTTGGGGCTTCCTCACATGTTGGCAACAGCTCCACTGCTGCAGATTTTGCATCCCTTGGCTCATTGGCAGGGCTCACCCAGTGCTTCTTTTGTAAGGAGTCCCCTCAGTGCCCCACGGCCCCAGAAGTTAGTCTTCCTGGAATGTAGGGTCCTGTCCTCCAGCCTGGCAACTTCATCTGTACCATAAACCGAGCCTGTAGGAGCATGGGCTTAATACTTGCTTCAGCCTCTTCTAATTTGCAATTTCTGCAGCAAGGACCCATTGAAAAACTGCCCAGCCCCTTCTCTGCCATCTGTCAATGGCTCTGAAGCTGGGGTCATGGCAGAGGCTGAGCCATAAAGTGACCTGCTTACTGCACTTTCTTTAAGAGAGCATTGCATTCCCCAAACCCTCATCCGCCATGCCAACCAGTCCAGCGCCTACAGTGTACGGTTCTGCTTTCTGTCCAGGATGTTTACAGTCTCCCGCCTTTCACCTTCTGTGCAGGTAAACCCTCTGCAACTGTGGTCTGGAAAGAGTTGTGCAATTCTGACCCCCCAGGGAAAAATTTACCCTCAGTTTCATAATGAGCAAATTTTGCTTTGCTGTTCAGATTGACAAGGAAGTGCCCCCTCCCTGCGGAGTTACTACAGTAGGACTTATTCACACACATAGTGAACCTAGTTTACAGTACTCAGCTGGCATCTGCATCTGAGTTCCTACCCATTAACAGGAACGGTGTGAGGACCACTTACACCCAGCAGACTTTGACCATGAATTTCAAATCTTATTGAGTAGCCCAGGTCTTCATCCTCCTATATTATTCCTCTTCTAGAAAGTAATACCATTGTCACCATCCCATAAGTAAAAAATGGTCATTATTTTTGTCACCTAAACTGTGAGAATGTGATGGTTTGGTGTCCATACCATAGTTCTACAGATGTTGCCTGTATTAATGGCATGGGACTTGTAGGGTAGGAGGGAGATGTGGTTAATCACAGCAGTACAGGAGGCAAGAGCATGAGTGTTTCTTGCCCGGTTCCCTGAGTCCTCATCCTTGCAGGGGATGCTAAGATTCCTGGAAACACCTGCACAGTCAGTGAGCAGTATTAGGAGATGAACTTTGAGCCAAGAGCCCACATGTTGGCAGATTGGCCTTTAGGTCTCTCAAGAGCTACTCGGTGTCTTCTAAAGCTTCCTGCAAATCTACTCTGTTTTCCAGAGGGGGGCCCTCATTACCTGTCAGTACTATTTGCTTTACATTCTTTTCTAAATGGTTTAGCACAAGGTCTATTAAACCTCAGCTTTCAAGAGAGCAGAAACACAAGAGATCCACAGGGAATTGTCTCCACAAAGCATAATTACTCCTCCCAAAATAATTTCATTTAAATCTCTCTCCTATAGAAGTAATTATTTAACTTTGCGTTGCAGATCATCTGAAAATTCCTTTGTAATTCTACGGTTATCTTGCCAGAAAAAAATATGCAAGTGTTGACACACACACAGATATACATGCATACACACATACATACACACACACACACACACACAAACACACACACACAATTCTGAAATGTCCTGGGAAGGCCACAGATACAGCTTTGTCTCTCCAAGTAAGATATTTCATCTAAAAGATTTTTCTCATCTTTGGCTTGTATTCTGTAACTGCATAGTACTCTTGGGTTAAGTGTTTTGAGCTATCAGAATGATAAACATGGGTGTGAGAAATGAGTTTAGAACAAGTCATTCAAAACCCAGCCTCTTCCTCCTCCTGTTTTGGTTCAACAGCAGCAGCCCTGCGTAGTAATGATCCTGGCTCTTTCCCAGAGAGTTGGAAGAGCTCAGACGCACTGATGCGCGGATGTATCTCTGTCCGCCCGGATGCAAGGGAGGGGTGAGCGCCTCGCAGGAGCATGGTACTGGACCTCACTGCTGACTCAGCCGTCTAATTCTAAGTTGCAGTTTCTTTATTTGTTTGCTCTTTCTTTCCTGCGTGATTGATTCTTGAGACAGACTTACAGAGAACCTCAAATGCGCATCATTGGAGTAGGTTTACAGGAGCTCAGTTTGACAGATTATTTATTTTTCACTCAAGACTCCTGTCTTCAAGTTTAACATAGGCACCAAAATATTTTTGACCCCATTTGCAAATGTAGCTCTTGCTACCAATACATGAAATATTTCACCATAAATATAATAGTGTTTGTATATTGGTGCCTACCAGTAAGAGGTGTCAGATATCAAGGAGAGCTCTTCTGTGACATCAATATTTTACAAAGCCATCAAAGGCACTTAAGGTCTTTCACTCTTAGCATTCATGCATAACTTTCCATTGCTGTTCTTAATGATGGAAATATTACTTTTGGATTGCTATGTGGTTTTCTTCAGGATGAAATTTTTATGAGTGATTGATTATAAGGGATGCTTTGTCTTAAATTATAATAAAGAACATTGACAGATTGATTCCCTTCTAGAGTATCATCACACTCTACAATATCATGGCAATATATAGGTACAATTTGTACCAATATACAGAATAATAAATGAAGATGAAGAATGAAGAAGCTGTGAGTAGCAGCTGAGTGTAATACGTACTCAGCATAAGCATATTCATTCAAACATGAAATCATTTGGGGCCATTCAGAGTGAATAAGGTGTAAAAAAAAACAAGCTTTCTGACATCACTTAATTCAATATGCTCTGGAAGATCAATTGAGTTACTTTGCAAAAATTTAGTTTAATATAATTATATACAATTCCAAAAAATCGAGGGGGCAATATCCTGACAGCAATGCACAAGACTGTGAAGTTTTAATTATATTATTTAATTCAATCAATAAGAGGAGAGGAAAATGAATTAAGATATAGCTAAATGATTCCCCAGGAGTTTTTTCTTTGCTGAAGATTCTACAGTATCTATGAGCTTAATACATGATAGGAATTCCCAAAAGTTTGCTTCTCAGAAGCAAGAGGAGGAGCTGTCACTGGTCTTGAAATCTCTGAGCTTCTCAAGCCAGCCTCAGCTGCTTCCTGTTCCCTGGCACTGAGAAAGCTCTTTGCCCCTTAGGCAGGAAGGAGCTAAGGAAGTCAAGTGGAGCACATGGAGCTTGTTTTGCGGCTGGTCACTGGTCTCGCTGTGTTCCTCTGGTCAGTTGCCCAACATTCCACCGTGCTCTAAGGGTCTTCTCCCCAGCTGCCTCTGTTCCTCCTTCTAACAAGAGTATGTTCCAGTCTCCAGACCCAGAGACACACTTTTGCATGCTGGCTCTTTGCTACATCAGTAAGCAATTTAGATCCAGATGCCTTACTTGTAACCAGGCCATGCCAGCCTCATGCTGAGAAATGCAGGGTAAATAATAAACACTACATAGCACCAAGTGTGGAAGACATCATTGTAGTATCATGAATCTTCATTTTTGTGTATATTGACTGCTTTTTCTCTCATCCATCAGGTGTCTCGTTGTCATGTATTAAATGGTGACATCTCCCCAAAATTCATATGTTTAAATCCTGATCCCCATCATCATGTTAGTAGGAGGTGGGGTCTTTGGAGGTGATTGGATCCTACGGTTGAAGACTTTGTGAGATTTATTAACTTTTCAAACAGACCCTGGAGAGCTCCCTCACTCTTTCCTCTCTCAGAGGACTCAGCAGGAAGAGAGTGATGTGAGAATCAAGGAACAGGTCTTCACTAGACACTAGACCTTGCAGTGACTTTGTCTTGGACGTCCCAGTTTCCAGAACTGTGAGGAGCAAATATCTGCTTCTCTGCTGAAGCCACTCAGCCTATGCTATTCTGTAATAGCAGGCTAAATAGACTAAGATACTCTTTTCCTCAGATGATAAGCACAAGACTGTGCTGGCCAGAGGGTGTCATCCTCTTGCACCCACATGTCCTGAGATGTTCCTTTAAGTAGAGAAGATTAGAATCATCCTTCCGAGGTGTGCAGTGCACATAGGGTGTGCTTCTGAAACCCTGAGTGCCAAGGACAGGGGAGGCTGAATACCAAGACAAAAGGAACGCATGTGTTACCAGGTTCCACAGTAATGGAGACGCCTTCTAGGGATTCTGTCTAGGTGTTTATTGTGCTGAACAAAGAATTAGATAAAACAAGTGCCAAAGGTATGGAGGCTTTACATTCATTAAAGTTAGGAGAAGAAATATGCTCTTCAGAGTGAGTGTGGGGCAATTAGAAGGAGGAAAAGAAGTACACTCTGATAGGTGAGAGCAACCACTGTGAAAGAGTGCAGGGGCAAAGAGTTCAATGGCAGCTGTCTCTCATGTGCTCCACTCTTCAGGTTGATGTCATCCTATCAAAAACCTGCTTGAGTAGTAGTGAGAAGAACTGAAGGTAGTGCTTTCTGACTGGTCCCAGTTACAAGACTTAGGCGAGTGTATCCTAGATCTCTGTGACTCACAGGCCACACCCACTTGCCCAGCCAGTTTGCCATGCCCTAATCTTCTGCCTCATGAGCCTCACACAAGAGGGATGCTCTGAGATGAGGGAGACCTGGAGTGACTCCAAATAATGCTTCAACTCTTTGACATTTCACTTAAGAGATCCAAAGTATTTTCATTTTTTCTAAAATGAGTGTAAGTGGGTCTCTCTCTCTCCCCTTCTCTCTCTTCCCCCCTCCCTCTCTATGAGCTTAATACATGATAGGAATCTCTTTCTCCCTCCACTCTGTAATCCTGGGTTTCACACTGAGGCTCCCTCTTCAGGGTTAGGATTCAAGCCATGAGCCAGCAGCCCTAGGTCTTGACCTCTACAGGGGAGGTTTTTTCTGCCTTTGCCCCTTTACCCACCTTTGTTCCACCTTTGATTGCAAAGTTACTCCACTTATCATTTTGAGCTCTTCCAGGAAACCCATACCCTCCTGTGGAGTGGATCCCAGGGTTCCATTCCACATTGTGTAATACATATATGGATCCTATCTGATCCCAAAGCAAAATGTCTACTCAAAATGACTTCTCAAGTGGCAGGAAATAGAGATCTAGGAATAGAAATGGAGACTGCTGCATTAGATTCATAAATTGTCTTCATTTTCTGAAGGATCATTTCATCCAAATCAAATATATAAGAAAGCACATATTTAAAGTCTGGCAGTTTAGGTATAGTTTGCATTCCTGATGTCTGGGCAAGGTCCTAGGTTCATTTATTCTGACAGGTGAGTACAAACCATAAATGAATGCTGAGATCTACTGCTTTGTGAAATGAAAATGTCAGAATTTCATTCACTCAGAGCGCAAAAATGGCGAATATCTTAAATGAATTAATACCTTTAACCAGAGAGGTGCTACAAAATTGGGTTAAAATTGATCTTCTTGATATTACAGGTACACCAATTTCCCATTATTTGCTATGACATGTTATGAAATGAAAAACTATAATTCAGGGAAGCTGTCATTTGTTTAAAAAATTATTTTATTGCTATATAATATTTGTGCAATACATATAAATCAGAAGAAAAATATTAAAACTCTAACATTCTCTTATGTTTTAGGTGCTCATATTTCTTCATTTAAAATCCTATTAATTTCTAGCATATATATTTGTGTGAGATTTAATAAATCTAACTTCATTCTCAATTTGCCTTTTCAGTTCTTTTTACCTTCCATTTTAATAAGTGCTTAGTCACTAAGGAAATAAAAAACAGAACAGGAGACCAGAACTACTACATCTAAATCTGAAATGCCTGGGAAATAGGTCTAAGTGCTACTTGTTTCTTATTTACAGCAGTTCTGCTCATACACCACACTCAGATCCAAATCTTTATTTTCTTTCTGCTTTAGAGCCACCTGAAATCTGAATAGGTGAATTCATACAAGTTGCTTTATCAAAGGGCTTTTATGGTTACATTATACAGCTTCATTTGAAATCAGAAGAATGACCCTTAGGAAGCCAACGGAACTCACTAATTTGTGGGGAAAGTTAACAGCGCCCTTTTTATCATCTGGAAAAGACATGCATAATCCTGATATATTCTTCTCCCACATGCCACAACCAGGTCTAAGACAGTACAAATCAAAGAATCAATAACTAATGCTCAGTTTAGGAGACACTCAAATATTCATTTTGTTATGAGACAGATAGAAGATGGATAGATAGGTAAACAGACAGACAGACTGTCACTCAGCCATAAAACAGAGTGAAGCCCTGCCATTTGCAGGGGCACTGATGGAACTGGAGAACAGTATGTTAACTGCGATAAGCCAGGAAGAGAGAGAAATGCTTCCTGCTCCCCCTCGCACGCGGAAGCTCAAAGAGCAGTACAAGGCCCAATGGGGATCACAAGAGGTTGTGATAGGAGGGATAATGAGCAGGAAAACAGGAAGCATGACTTCTACAGGTCTCCACCACAGTGAGGTCACTAAAGGTCATACAGAGAACTAGAAGAGAGGAGTTCAAAGTTTCCTAACACAGAAATATAAGGGATGGACACGCTGATTACCCTGAAGGAATCATTATACATTGTATACATGCACTGCATTATTACTTTCAGCCCCTGATGAATATGTACACCTAAAAAATAAAAATATGTCACGACATTTATTTTGTATTTGGAAACTTAGACAATGTTTGTACTTTCTAAAATACCTCTTCTTTTGTTAAGAACAGATGCAAACTGTTAGTAAATTTTCCTAATATTGTTTCATTGTTGAATACTCATAATCATATACCCAGGATTCAGTGCATGACATTGATTAGTAAATACTCAATAAATATGTACTGAAGAAGTAAAATATTTATCTGCCCTAGATTGAGGCCTCTGGAGACAGACTCTGGGGAGAGGGGATGAGCTCAGCACTGCCGGCGAAGGCTATGGGGTAACATCTCATGCTGGGCGGACAGAGCTGGCTGAGGCCTGAGCCTATCCCCCAGGGAGCTCTTGAGCTAAGAAGCCACATCCTACGTCCCTCACAAAGGGGCAGAGTGTCCAACATCTTTAATCTGTCTAAGTGATTTTCCTGGGATGGCCATTTAGGAAGGACTGTGTGGCAAGCAGCAGTGATTTTCACACTGGAGGGAGCTGTCAGCCACCTGCAGTCATACCACCCCTGTCTGGGGTGGGCAAACTGGTCCTGGATGGGGAATCTGGCTGTGGTGTTGCAGTGAAATCAGTGTGATCAATACATACAGTGAAGAGCTAAAAATTTTTTTTAAAAAAATTATTACAGTAAAAGACAAATTGCCCTTAAACTCCTTCCAAATATTCCCACTCCTTCTAGAAACACTGCCATCAGCATTCTGGCCACTTCTGAAGCCGTTCTGGAAGCCTTCCTTCATGAGTGTCTTTCACTGAGCCATGGTGGCTGCCTGGATGTCCTGATCTGATTCAAATTATTTATCCTTCATGGTCATTTTGACTTTGAGAAAGAGCCAGCAGTTGCCTGAGGCCATGAATACGGAGGATGAGGACACAGTGATGTGTTTATGCGCCTGCTTCCCTTTGGATGGCCCTCGGATGCAGCATTCATCCTATTTTCTTTCTTTTATTTTTTATCACTCATTGTGGAGACCCTCACAAAAAAGCCCCCCCAGAACTGCTTCAGAAAGCAGCAAGAATGATGGAATGTGCGTGTTTAAAGAGAGAGGGTGGGCTGACAAGGAGGTTAAAGGCAACATGTCTCCTGCTATAATATACATTTTAACTTAACCCTTCATCATATATATTGTTGTTTAACTTTGTTCTTCCATGTTTAGACAGTTTTTAAATAAGGACAATGCAAAATAAAATGCTCAAAATCAGCCACCCTCCATCTAAATTCACTTTCTGAAATAGAGAGAGTGAGATCCAGGTGAGGGAGTAGCTTCTCCTGAAGGACCACCAGCAGTCGTTGTAAAAGGTCCCTCGTCTGTCTCTGTGGTCCTCTTATGGGTTCCGTGGTTCTGTCCTCACATCTCACTCTCCAGGGCTAGCACGACGTGCTCAAGATACGCATGAATCCACTGCTGCAGTGATGAAACCTTTACAGCGTCTCTGACAAGATGCTTATTGTTACTCTCATGTTCCGGATCAGGAAATTAAGATTCAACTCATCAAAGGTCTTAAGGAAGCAACAGGGCTAAGTAAGCAGTCACAGTCTGATAACGCAGATTCCATTTCTTCACATTGCTCCCTCCTCACTTCTGAGTAACTGCCATTCTCCAGCGCTTCTTACTGAGGTGGATAAAAATAGGTGCCTGTTCTACAGAGTTTGACACCGAGAAGGTGGTTCAGAAGGAAATGTAGTGAATGCGGTCTGTCTTGCAGTCTCAGTGCCTTTGTGCTGACTTCATGAATTACACGTCTTTGCCCTCAGCACTGTGATGTTCAGGTTGGCTGGGCTTTTTGTTATGGGTGATGTGGTTCTCACAGCCAAACATTACCTACTCAAATCAGTGCAGTGTTACCTTTAGTTTGTGGCTGGGCTTAGACTATTAGTCCCCAAAAGGATCCCATATTTTAAAACTACTTTAGTTAAAGTAGAAGATAAATGCTGCACTGAAAATTATTTGGAAAGGGCATGCAAGGCTAGGGTAATGTGGGTATAGTGCTTCATTCTTTAACAGAATAATCTACCCTTCAAGCCTTTCATTAAGATAAAACTCTCTCACCAAGTGTGGTGGCTCACACTTGGTGTCCCAGTACTCAGGAGGCTAAAGCAGGAATATTACAAGTTCAAGGCCAGCCTGGGCTACATAGGGAGGCCTATCTCAAAATGTGCATACATATATACATACATACATACACTCATACATACATAAAACTCTCTACCCCTTCCTCCTTCCTCTTTCTCTACTTTCTTATTTTTTTCTCTGTCTTAAGAGTTGAAAAAAGATGGGGAAAAAATAATGGATACCTATAAACCTCCTATAGTGGAAATTCTACCAGATCTCCCCTCCTTGAGCATTCTAGGGAAGTTCAAATACAGTCCTTCAGTAATAGAAAGAAAGCTAAATTGTCAGGGAGCTACATGCTTCTCTGGGGAATTTTTTAAGTTGGTATGTGAGTCAAAGGGCACATAAGTAAATTTATTTCCCCTCTCTTGGAGGCCCAAAGTATGAACCTCGCAATTCTTCAAAAAGATAAGTTCATCACAGGTAAAGTTAGTTATTATAAATTTATTTTTCATTTAACTCTTGCACTGTACAAAGTGTCGAGTAGAATACAAATAAATACAGAGTTCTGGGCTCATTTCCAAATGAGTCTTTGATAGCCACTGCCAATCACTACGAGCAACAACTCTCTTCAGCTCCCTGGAAACATCCTTCTACCCCGGGCTAACACATAGGCATCTTTATTTTCATAATAGTAGCCACTGGCAAGTCTCCATAGAAGACAGGATGTTGGACAAAAGTATGTTGACAAGTACATCTATAGTCTTGGGATAGTAATGTATTTGGGATTTTTCTAGTTTCTTGCAGCCAGGGACACCCAAACACCATGCATTCTCTGTTAAACCCAGTTTTGAATCACAACATGAGGCTTCATGGGATGGGTTAGTCTTGGCTCTCACAGAAGCAGTAAATAAGCCAGTACCTGAAATTATTCCCAGGTGGCTAGCTTGAAAACTCAGTTAAGGGTTAAGTCATGTTGGAATCATAGGCAGACTGAAATGAGAAAGAAAGCCCTTGCCTCAGAATCCTTCTGCAGAATGCCACCTGTACCAGCCAGCAAGAGAGAGAGCAGAGACGGGAGGCAGGACAGATGGCAGAGGCTAAACCAGTGGCCAACACCCATGTCCTATTGCATCCAGGCAGGCATCCTAAACCTTGGCAGGAAGGGAGTTGGCAATGACTGATACTTGGCCTCCTGCATCTGAAGTCTGAAACGCCTAAGCTAACGGCTGTTTCTTAAACTGTGAGTAAACTCAGGCTAATCAGGCAAGGCAGGGAATGGAGCTGCTGCTGAACTGAAACACTTCTTTCCGAGTGTGCTCTCCCACAGATACCTCCCACAGGAGCTCTGTGCTCATCCAGCTTCAGCTCTAACATCTAAAGCACTTGGAGGCTGCCGTTTGCCTCCTATGGTGAGAAACACGGAACAAGTGAAAAATGGATGACTTTTCCCAGACACATCAGAGAACGGACATTTCAAGATGAAATGCCACCTGAGGTGTGAAGGCAGAGGTGACTGCAGACTGACACCCTAGCTGCCAGCTGGGGGCCAAGCCTCAGGGCCACCCATGGTGAGGACACTCAAGGAACAACTGCAGTGCTTGCTGGGGCCTGAGCATGGGCTGGCATGGGTGGGAAACTCGTCAGGGCATGGTTTATGCCATGCCATGCCATTAAACTCGTCTGGCTCACACATGCATGGGTTTCCCCCCAGAGAACCAGCAGTCCTTGGTGTGGAGAGCCAAGAAATGTGGTTACTGGACCAAGGAGGGAGGAAAAGAGCGAGCTCCGGGAAGTGCACCCAGAGCGATCTCCATGACAACACAGGCTCTAGCACCCGGGCTCAACTGCAGAAAGAGCTGTGTCCACTGTTGCTCACTCCAGCTTTCTCCTTTCACCACTGACCCTGAGGAAGAGCCCTGAGCCCGAGGGAGCCTGAAGTCACAGCCAGGAGGCCCAGAAGCAGGAAAGGCTGTGAGTCAAACCTAGAATGAGAGAACACTTCCCTCGCCCACATAGCCCCACTTGGATGTGGATCCAGTACCCTCACAGCAGACTGGAGACCAAAGGGCTTCCAGAGGGAGAGAGACAGAGAGAGAGAGACTGACTGTGTGAGGACTCCTTAGGAGACCCCAAAGCTAGCAGGAAGGCAACAATAAATACTTGATACCTCTGGTAGCTATAGGTATAGTAAACATGAAACATATTATAGCTTCTTTCCAGATTAACTCGAAGCCGTAACGTAAAAGCCATAGTAACGGTGAATTCACTTCTGTCCCTGTCAACTGATACATGTCCAGTTTTCAAAACAAAAGAAAATTTACAAATTCGGAATGAATGAAAGGAAAAGAATGTGAGAGATCAAGCAGGCTCGAAAGCTGACAGAGGTGGATGTGGCAGATGGGGTACTCAGAATGGCTGGGGCTAAAATGGTGAAGATTTCAATGGAGAAAGTAGCCGTGAAGAATAACTGTGAGTTAGCACAGAGACGGGCTTTCTAAGCAGCAAAAGCTGGTGTTGGAAAGTGAAGAACACCCATGAGTGGTTCATCATTACCCCATCACGGCCAGCGGGGGTTGGGGGCACAGAATTGAGGATAGAAGCTTTGCAGAATTAAACCCAGAGAGATCAAAGGGTCAAAAGGTGGGCAGAATGTCCAGGCACAGCAGCATATTTTCCAAGGCTAGCAGAGGTGCAATCATGTACCAAAAGGAGAAGCCGGGGAGAGAAGAGGAGAACACACATAGGAGAAGTGATCCTGACCAGCGGCTATACAAACTAACAGATGCAAAACCATGACTAGGAGGCCAAGAACTCAAAGCAAGAAGAGATCAGAAATCACCTCCAAAAATATAAATAAAGAGGAAAATGAAAGATAGGTAATAAAAAAAAAAAACATGGAGGTAGATCTTTAGCAAAAGGGAAGGGGACCAAGAGATGGGGAACAGGAAGGCAAGGCGAGGGAAAGGAATTGAGATGTGTTACATAGGGTACCAAACACCCACAGGGAATCACCTACTGCAAATCCAGGCCCATAAAAATAAAAGTCACTTTATTTAAAAAGAAAACATCCAGGCACAGTATTTGTCAGGCTTTGTCAGAAGACAAAAATCTTAAAAAAAAAATTATTTTTAACCTGCTTTACTTAATGATACAAAACAACAATTTCCATAATAATGAGTCCATTAAAACATTTCAAATGTTGAAACACTAACAAACTACACAGAAGAAGGTAGTGATGTACAGTGAACATGAACTGAAAATATTTTAAAAATTAAAAAATAATAATTCAAATGTTGAAGAGGAAATAGGGACAAAATACAACTCTACATCTAGTAAAATTAATCTTCTGTAAAGGAGGAAAAATAAAGTTTCTTAGACAAATGAAACTGACTCTTAGGAAAGGAATACAAAAACTTTTTTGTGAGAAGGAAAATGATACGAATTGAACTGTAGAGCTACAGAAAGGTGTAAGGGAATGGGGGGGAAATGAATGTAAAATAAAACATCTAATTTCTCCTAATATTTGAATCTATTTTTATTGTAGAAAAATGCATATTCTACAAAATTTGCCACTGTAATTGTGTGTGACCTATCTGTACACTCTTCAACTTGAAAATTCAGTACCCATTCAAAATTCAATGCCTATCCAATTCTCTACTTCTCCCGGATAGCAATGGCATGAAGACTGGCTAAGCCCAACAGTGTCATTTAAGTAAGTGCGCTTGCATTTGTTAGCAAATATAATAGGATGTGGAGGCAAGTGTTGCTAGATTTTTCAAAATAAATATTATTGGTGTGGTAAGAGATGCCTAAAATAATCATATAATGCAGGTACAAACTCGGTAGATATTGATTCAACTTTATCAATAATCAACTTAAATGTAAAATTCCAAATAAACCTTTTAGGAGACAGAGACTGTTAACCTTAGTATAAAAAAAAAGATTCAGTGATGTTTGTTTACAAAAAAGTCTCCAGTTTTTTTAAGTCACTTTAAAAATAAAGTTTAAAAGTAGCAGGACATACCTTGTTGATGACAATTCAAAATGAGACCAAATAGTTATAGGAATTTTGAGCAAAACGGACTTCAGAACAAGGAAGATTGTTAGGAAAGGACATTACACTGAGACAAAGGGTGCTCCCTCCAAAAGACACAACAAATGTATATGTTCTAAACAGGAGGATCCAAGTATGTGTTGCAGAAGCTGATAAATAAAAAGAAGAACTCTATAAATCCACTATTGGGGTGGGAATATCAACAACCATATTTCAGTACCAGGAAGAACAAGCCTGTGGACAATCTATAAGGATAAAGTTGACTTGAACAGCTCCATCAGAATCAATTAAATGTACTGTTTATAGAATGTCCCCAATAGCAGAATGGCAGCGCTCACCTGCTCTATTCCCACAGGGCACTCTCTAAAGCCACCTGCATTCTGGGTTGCAAAATTCATCCTTCAAAAGCATAAAAATTGAAGCTGGTGTGTCTTAGTGGTGGAACGCTGGTGTAGCATTAATGATTGCTGGGTGTAATCACTAGCACCACATTTTTTTAAAAATTAAAAACATCAATGCATCCAATAACATATATCCTCCAAACAGAAAATGCAACTCAACTGGAAATTAGTAACCCTTAGTTGGAAAATCCCCAAATATTTACAAACAAAAGAACATACTCTGTAGGAGACCGTAGCTGACTTCCATTGTATATTAGTAGCCGTCTTAAGCATTAAGTTTCTGTTGTCTGAGTTAAGTTTCTGTTAGATGTGCCTTTCCCTTTAAGTCAGGACTGCCTACCGTTACCTAGCTACTCCTGCCTTTGTCGGGTTACTTGGTTACTCCCGCCTTAAGAACTTCCGCGTTTTTCCGTGCCCTATATAAGCACGGTACTTCCCGCCAATAAACGAGACTTGATCAGAATCCTGTCTTGTCTCCATTCTTCGTGTCTCTTGTCCCTTTATAATCCCCACTCCCCCTCTAGGGTCCTCATTGACTGTACCCGCGGGCCAGGACAATACTCTAAATTCCAAATATTATAGGGATTGGATGACAAATTTTAAATTTCCAGATATACTGAAAAATGTTTGAAAATAAAAATACATTTTTTAATTTGTGAGAAAACAATTTATATTACTAAAAGAATACACTGATAAATATCTGCAAGCAATGTGCTAAGATTCTGAGAAAAAACAAAACAAAACAAGGAGTAGCAAAAAATAAACATTTTATACATATACAATATTACAAATATCCAAACTATAGAAAAACTCAACAAAACAAGAATATAAATCTTTGAAAAGATTGGTAAAATTGATAAATATCTAGCTAAACAGAAATATACAGAAGTCTGGGATTATTAATAATACCCAAAATCAATGAGTGATCGTTATCAGTGATCTTATGAATGGTAAGTTTCTTTAAAATTCCATTTTATTATATGCACATAAATATGATGACTTACACAAACATCATCTGAAAGACTGAAATTTGCAAAACTCAGACAAAATAAATACAGAAATACTACCTCAGTTTACAAACACTTCAGTTTGTAAGCAATTCAGTTCACAAACGAAAGCATTGAGCACAATTCTGCTTCCCTTCACAAACTCTGCATTGGTCAACAAACACAACCACAGCCATCTGCACCACGCAATTACAAACACAGCTTTCTTCCCCAAAACTGTAAAACAAATGAAGTTTGTAAAATGTGGCACCACTGTAATCTGAATGAGATTATTTTTAAGAAAATCAGTGTATGATTAAAATATGAAGGACCTGGTCCAGATAGTTTTAGTGAATTTCCCCAAACATTTAGGAGGAATTTTTATATCAATTTTGCACATTTCTTCAAAACAACAGAAGGAATCCTTGCTCATTCTGAAGCAGTGGAGATATTACAATGGAAAGATAAATGCATGTCATAAATATGCATGCAAAATCCTCAACAAAATATTATCAGCATGAGGTCAAAAGTGCGTGTCTTAGTTACTTTCCTCTCATCACTAAGATGAAATACCAAAAGTTAAAGGGGGGAACTTTATTCAGCTCATAGTTTGTGGAGGCTTCATCCACAGTCTGCTGGCTCCAAGGCAGGGTGGAATCACAGAGAACAAATAGTGCATGGTAGGCTGAAGGCAGCAAAACACCAGTGGGTAAGCACAGCACTTTCTATCCCTTATATCTTATCTGGGCTACCTAGGGAAGGTAGCACTCACACCCTTAATCCTAGTTCCCTTGACCCTATCATCACACCATGAATTAATCCCAGGGTCATACACTCTGTATACAGCCACCTCCGAAAAATCCCCATCTATGACCACATGAGGCTTTGGGTGTGGGGCGGTGGTCATCCAGACACAAGGCATAACAGTGTATAAAGAGAATCATACCCTATAACACACAGGCATTTGGTAAGATTGGATCATGTTTTAAAAAGTGATTCATGTAATCCATCACATTCCAGGATAGAGTGCTGGGTGTGACAGAGTAGCACCATTGTATGAAAAATGCATGGAACAATGCCACTGAATGTGACAGGCAACTATGTTGATTCAGACAACCTTGAATATGCACGTTTTATAGGCAAAAACAGCTGCACACAAACACTATCCCTGAGCTAATGAAATCGTTTTCTAAAGTTTAAAGGTTAACGATTCTAGCACTGCCTTTAAAGACAAGGATACAAAAATGGAACAACTACATAGATTGTTAAGTTCTGTAATAGAAATTAATAGATAATCAAGGACAGGGTCTGGAATCACCAAAGCTGTTGATTACCACTGGAAACTTCAGTAAGAATTCATGTTGAAGTTTGAATTGATAAAGAAATACTCATAGATATGTGCATATACGTGGGTTACTGTGTATGCTTGATCTCTCAGCTGAGAGGGTCTAGAAGCAATGCGTCCCACTACCTTGATACATCTAGCACTCAGGTCTTGATTTTAAACCTTATTTTCCAAGAAAAATTATCAACACTCTTTGGATGCGTCACAGACTATAGTACTGTGAACATATACGCACCATCAGATTTACAATGCCAGGAAGTAGGAGTGCTGACAATTAAAAAAAGAAAAATCAGGAGATAATTTCATATAAGCATAGGAAACAGCTTACAAAGCTTCCAGTAGTCACAACTGGATCAACTTGAGTATTAATAGTGATAATAATAATACATAAAGAAAAGAATAAAATGAGCATGTATCCATACCCTTATCAATTACAGATTTAAAGTACATATAAATGAATAGAAGAAGAGAGACAGTTCTGTGCAAAGGACTGCAGATAGATATATTTTCCCCTCCCTCGGGGAGGTGAGACTGACTCAGCTAATATCTCAGTTGGATTCAGTGACTTTTCTGAAGAGAGGAGCCTTTGGAAAGCAGCACAGCCAAAATAACTTCACAGTGGAAAAACCTGATGAATGCAGCCCTACCCAGCTGACTAAGCTCATCACTGACAAATCCGACGGTTCGCTGTGATATTAGATACCTTGCTCTCATGTAATGAAAATAGTATAGCAGTAACAAAATGATGTAGGTGTAGCCCAAGAGGCAGCATTTGGAGCTGGTCCCTTGAGCCTCACCACACAATAAGAATGCTGGACATTTGGTTGTACAACAGCTGTTTGTGCAGATGCCTATGTGTGAAACTTTTCTAGACTAAGTCAAACTATCTTTAAAACAATATATTTATCAGTGATGACCATTATTATCATTTCCAGTCAACCTGCTTGGTATACTTTGTCATTAACATACATATACCTTAAAGTATGCAGAAAATATTCTAATTCACCAAGAGGGAAACAAATTTTTGTTGGTGGGTGTCCTGTACCAGTTGGGATTTTATATTTATAGTGCATGGACATATTTTTCAAAGTTCATATCTTCAGCAATTGCAATATGTTTAAATTTATTTACCAAGTCACCAAGTGCGCAGTTGTGTGCCCAATATCCCTGTATGACCTACCTTGCTTTAAATTCTTTGCCTCACTTTTTATTTTCAGGAATTCTATGAAATAATTTCTATAAGCATTCAGTTTAATATAAGCTAACACTGGCCAAGATGGTGTTATGCTAGTGAAACCTTTTAAAGTATTAACTGGCTGTTGAAAATAAATCAAGCGTTCTGAATTGTAAGGGCTACAAGGACTTCTCATCGTACACACATGGCACTCACAGTAATGGTTTTCCTCACATAACATCCTGAGTCCTACCCGCTGCCTTTGTTCCCATTGGTCATCCACTTAGACAATATATATTTTGTCACTTCACCTAATACATTCCTCTACCCATCTATGTTTAATTTAATTTTTTTACACAATGATTACTCCTGAACTGCAATCCACAGAAATAGCTTTTGTCCGTTCATTTCCACTGTGCTATGTTGGCAATTTATTTGCAATTCACACTTTTAACTGTTTCACAATATCTGGTTATTTGTATTTTTATAAATGTCAGTTCAAAGCCTTGAGTGGATGCATTCATAACAAACTCCTTCGTTATCACTGCTCTGGGCAGATTTGAGCATTATCCAATGTAGGCACAGTTCCAAGACATGTCTTTAACAGTTTTGCACTCGGAATCTAACTGAGGACCTTCTCTTGCCAGGCAGGCGCTGTGCACGAGCTATCTCCTCAGCCCTTAACAAGATTCTTCAATTTGACTCGGTGCTAACATAGTGCATGATCACGACTTGCGGAGGAAATAAAACCTAATTTTGATGAGGCAATCATATTCTAAATTTAAACCAAGTTTTAATAATTAATTTCAGAATCAATTATTTATTGATTTTATATAATTAAGCTATACAAGATTTTCAATATAAAGAGAATGCTGCTAACTTCAGCTGAGCGATTTTTTTTTAATGCCAGACATTATTTAGAAGTGCTTATAGAGAAATATTCAAAGAAAGGATTCACAGTGTATTTATAACATTTCTACTTGGACCACACATTTATTCACTCAGAAAATAAGAGTTTATCATCCAATTAAATAGAGAGACAGCCCTTTCCTTGGCCTGCCCGTAGACAGAGGTGTTAAGATTCTCCATGGCTGGCCCCTACCCTAGAAGATGCTACGCCGGGCACTCACATTTCTCACACTGGAGAAGGAAATCATCATCCCTCCTTCCTGGAATGACAAAACCTGCTGAACAGGCAATTCACAGTTCTATCGCCTGAAAATTCTTAATGTTACAAAAATGCTTGATGTGTTTTGTGTGGGCAATTACATTTTTAAACAAAGCCTTTATGTAAACTGACAAAATTTAATGTTAGAGCCCATTCAGAACTCTGAGTCACCCGTTTGATTTTACAAAAACATTCTACGGAAATTTGAAGAGGAGAGGCAGAAGGTCCTTTATTCTCAGCTGCCTTAGCAGACGGGTCAGCAGAGAACACCGTCCAAACACTCAGAGGTCAGTAAGTCCAAACTGAATGAGAAAAGATGCAAGTCCACTCATTTTAACTTTACTTTAAGAGCCCTGTGTTTTCTTCCTGAATTCACTGGAATCTAAATATCAAGTTGTCCAAGCAGCCTGCAGCTGATTCTCTTTTGTTCTATGCCTATTGTGCCTTCCTAAGTTTTTCTGCTTAAAATAAGAATTTCAAGGTGAAGAAGTAAATGGTGGGGTGGTAAAAACCACCTCAACAACTTACAGAACTGTGTAAGGGGTTTGATGACCTCAATTTGCATTTGGAAGAACTGTTCCTAAAATACGAACTTCTGTGCCCAGAGTGGTGACATCATCTGGCAAAGCATCGTGAGTGAAAGCTGAGCTCTGCGTATGTGTGTGTGCACATACATGTGAATGGGTGTGAGTGTGCGCATATACGTGTGTGTGCATGTGCACATACGTGTGCACGTGTGTGTGTGCATGAAGCACGACTGCTAATTTATCTCTAACTTTATGTCTTCTTTAGAGAACTGGCCATTCAGGCCTTTGCCTCTTTTTGGTAGGTTTATCTGTTTTCTTGCTATTCAATTGTATGGGTGCTATATAAACTCTGTGTATTCACCTACATCAGTCATATACCTTGCAGGCAGTTTTTTCACATTCTGCAGCTTGTCTGTTCACTTTGTGGCCACGGTCCAGTAATCCCCCTCAGTATGTGAAAGAAATATCTGTAGTCCCCTGTTTCACAGTACCCAAGACATGAAATCAGAGTGTGTATCCGTGAACATGTGTGGATAAAGAAGATGTGGTGTATATAGGTGCAATAGCATAATACTTAGTCATGAAAAAGAACTGAAACCTATCATGCATAACAAGTTTGAACATTACATTGAAATGAGCCAGGCACAGAAAGATCAAGACCACAAGATCTCACCCCAAGTGAAATGTAATGAAGCTAATCTCATAGAAACAGAGGAAACAGTGGCTGGAAGAAGCTTAAGAACTTTGAAGTGGAGGGAGATAGGGTGATGTTACAGAATATAATTACAGTCAAGGAGCAGGGTTATTAAAATAGCATCCACAGTAGGCATGAATGTGGAGGCAGGGGCAAGGGAAAGGTTGCCAGGGGCCAGCGATGGGCAGAGGGGCAGCGTGGAAACCCGGGGCAGCGAGGACCAAGGATGAGCATGAGTCCTCCTGGAGTTGCTTGCTAGATGGATGCGAAGCTTTTAAAATTGAATGTGTTGATGGTTGCACCACTTTGTGAGAACTTACTGCAAGCAGCTGAACTGTGTGATGTGAAATTGCATTGCCAGAGTGCTGGTTTTATGTAAAGAATGAAATATTTTATCCCCACATTCCCCATTCACTTGCAGATTCCACCTGAGTGCTACCTGAGATCAGGAATGTTTGATTCTTACCTTATGTTATGCAGCTCTACTTCACAGATTCCTTCTCCCTTGCTTCTTGATTCTGAGTGGATCTGAAGACATTGATGTAAAATAAATAACTTTAAATATTCTAAGTTAATGTTGGAATAAGAGTCAGTTTTAAAAATCACAGTTCAGGAGTGAGCTCATTTTTTAATGTAGTTTTTAGTGAATGCAAGAAATGCATGGTTATTAAAGCCTAATCCCTAATTTGTTCAAAATTTGGAGATTACACCCACCTGGAATATTATTTATTTTATTTTTGTAGTACATAAGTAATGCATTATTTTTTTAAAAATTGTATAAAAATTATGATCTGCACAGGCTTTTATATCATTTTAGGTTAATATTTGTACAAGACATTCAATATTTTACAAATATATATTTATTTATGACTATAACACAATGTATTAAAAATTCTTCCAGATAGAGGACATGGAAAAATAAAACTGGAGCAGGTTTACAAATAGGATGTATCTCTGTAAATTACTGGAAGTGTCTTCTTTGGTTTGGGAAAGCATTTTTCCATGCCTTTTATGGTTCCATTTAAAGAGCAGAGACTTTCACTTCAACATACAGTTGGACCATGGCCAAGACTGGATAATGTCTAAGAACTTTTCCCTTCTCTTAAAGTTGTAAAACTATTTGCCTATATTGTTTAAATTCTAAAGTTTTGCCTTTTCTATTTGTCTTTAAGATCACAAACTTCACTGTGGTTATGTCGTCGTGGAAGAATCAAGTTTAGTTCCTTTCCCCTGATAATGACCCAGTGTTCCGGGTTGGGACAGCTGCTTTGCTCTGACTCCCTCCTGGCGTTCATGTTTTCATGCACTCGCAGGTTTCTTTCAAAGCTCTCTCTTCTCTCCCCTGGTCTTTACCACTCTTTGAGTTCACTGTGCCATGTCTACAGTGGATTCAGTTTCTCCCCAATGTATCCATTGTGTTTCTTCCGTCTCTGGGTCCACATCTTAAATTGGAAAGGAATGTCTGGCTCTTACCCTTTAAATAGCACCTCTCCATTCCCTGTCCTCTCTCTTCTTGGAGTTGCACTTCACCAAATAGTAGCTAACATATTTATTTATATCAACCTAGTCCCTTGTCCGTTCACTTTTTTTTTTTTTTTTTGGTCTTTTTGAGACAGGGTCTCACTATGCAGTTCAGGCCGGCCTTGAGCTCACTTTGTAGCCCGGGCTGGTTTCAAATTCACAATGATCCTCCTGCCTCAGCCTCCCGAGTGCTGGGATTACAGGCATGTGCCACCACACCCAGCTCCACTCACTTTTTTCCTGTCTTTGTTTCTCCCTAGACAAATTTCTGGGTAACTTTTCCAGATCTACTTTTGAGTTCACTAATTGCATTCAGTTACGTCTTTATGTTCACCTTTGTTTCTTGCTTCTTATTTTTAATTCCTATTTTTTAATGTATTTAGATGTTGCTTTCGCTACTAATTTATATCTTAAGTAGCATCATATTCTTTCAGAGAATAACATATGTTCCTGTTAATTCTCATTCATGGTAGCTTTTTCACTGTGTCTTGGTAAGTTTTGATAATGGGAGCTCGGCTGCCAATTGCAGGAATCCTTTTATCTTATCTCATTTCACAACTCGTGCTGTAACTCAGCACTTCCACCCATTGCTCCTGTTTGTGCTGGGTCCCCGGTATCATGTGGGGCATCAGGGCACTTGCTCTGGCTCCATCTTTAGGGACTCTGTGTTTGCCCTGGGTCCCCAGCTCCCTTTTTCTTACTTCTCAAAGCCCCTACCCTTTTCACTTGTGCTTGTATTTTGTCTTGGAGATAGTATCAGTTTTCTGGGGTAGACTTAACAAATCACCACAAAATTAAGGGCTAACATATCTAGAAGTAGTTTTCTCACTGAAGCCCAAAGTCATGCTGTCGTCAGAGCTACAGTCTCTCAGAAGACTGGGAAAATCTGTCCCACGTACTCTTTGAGGCTGCGTCTCTCCAGTACCTGCCTCTGTTCCACACGCCTCTTCTGCCCATGCTTTCTCTTCTGTTCTGATGGAGACAGATGTTCTTGGATTTTTTTTTTTTTTTTTTTGGTTTTTCTCCGGTACCGGGAGATGTTCTTGGATTTAATGCCCACCCTGGCCATCCAGGCTGGTTTTGTCTTGTGATGCTTAACTCCACTGCCTGTAGACTCTTTTCTCTAGATCAGGTCTCCATGGTGCTTTGGGGAGTTGGTGTGTGTACATGTATCTCTCAAGACCACCATTTAATCCAATACAGAGACTTGTTCTCCATGAGATAATGTTCTCTCCCTTGAGAGATGATTCTCTTTCAGATTACATTGATTATCTAATGGTTTTTGTCTGTAATGCTCTCTGAAGTATAGGTTTAGGGTCAACATTGTTTCACATATGCTGTGTCCAATTTTGGCTGAAGTCATAGATATAGCTATAGACACTACAGAGACATAGATGATATGGGTAGAGACAGAGATAGAGATAGAGATAGAAATGAAGATGGACATGGAGATCAAGATAGAGATGGAGATGGAGATGGAGATGGAGATGGAGATGGAGATGGAGATAGAAATGGAAATGGAGATGGAGGTGGAGATGGAGATTGGGTTGGTTATGGGGATGGGGATGAGGATGGGGAAGGGGATGGAGATGGAGATAGAGATGGAGATGGAGATAGAAAAGAGATAGAGATGGACATGGAGATGTAGATAGAGATAGAAATGGAAAGGGAGATGGAGGTGGAGATGGAGATGGAGATGGAGACGGAGACAGAGACGGAGATGGAGATGGAGATATAGATAGAGATGGAGATGGAAATGGGGATGGGGATGGAGATAGAGATAGAGATGGAGATGGAGATGGAGACGAC